>NC_140296.1:68779017-69213935 GCF_964211825.1 Aythya ferina
GGGCAAGTCCCCCTGCTGTGGCCTTTGTCTTCACCTCATCTGCACGCACCATCTGGGCTGGGATCCCCCCAACAAACAGCTTCTTTCATCTGACCCATGGGATGCCTACGAACACATTGCGCCTGGGCCTCCTCCAAAGCTTTAGTCACTTCACTAGAAATGTTTCCTTGAAACGTTGCATCTGCTCTAAATGACTCACCCTGAGGCTGGGAATTCACAGCTGATACTTTTGAAAATCCACCCTAAATTTCTTCCTCTGTGATTGTATCTCATTCCATAGCCCGTCCATTACATTACCACCAGTTACATTTTCTTCCTCAGTGAACAAACTACTATTTGCTTTGTTAAAACTCTTTTCAAAGTTACACAAGTAATACAAGAGTTTCTGAAGGCTTCCCCCCTCCCCAGCACGTGGTCCCTGGTATTACTCATTCTGAATTCAACAGAGTAAGTTCTGCTTGACTTGAACCATTTTCTGACCCTGGACATACAGGGAAACCCCCTGCAAAAGCTTCCTCAATGCAAATAACCATCTGCCTAGAGGTTGCCCCATTTCTGCTCTTGGATGTGCTGTTTATTTGGCATTTCCATGTCCATTTTTTTCCTTCCTGCAGCTCAAGAAAATGTCTATAAATGTCTGTTTTGCAAGGTGCACTGCCTGCATGTGAAAATTCGTGGCAAAAGGCTTTGGCCTTACCATCCAGAAGCCTCCAGATGCTGTCCTGTTTCCCTTTACCTGCAGTGAGCAACAGCTCGGTGACTGGAAAGCCCTCCTACTCAAGGGCAACACATTTCTTGGAAAAAATGCTACTTCAATTCCGAGCCCACTGCCATGGTTACAAAGTAGAAAAAAAGCTGGTGGGAAAGGCAGTAACACCCCAGCCCAGACAGCAGCGCTGGTTTCCTTTACGACCACTTGCTCAGAGGCAGCAGTTATATAATAAATATAAAACTGCATTGTGTGTTATGGAGAAAGCACAGCACTGTCTTTTGGAGCAGCTGCTCTTGGGACTGATCATTTTAAAGCATTCATTGCTTTGCCTATCTGCAGGGGGCTACGGGCTGCAACCTGGAGGCAGCTAGGGAAAACTGCCAGAAAGTTAATGGTAGAGATAAAACCATGCAGGTTTTATTTGAGGAAGACCTAAATCAAGTCAAAGCACTGATGAGAGACTCACATGACTCTCCCAAGCCTGAATCTGGCTTTGGGCTGGGACCTAGACCTGAGGAGTTTTGCTTTGAGGTGACCAGGCTTGTTGCTAAAATACTCTCCTTGTTGCAAACAGCAACCGAGGCACTTTGCCAAACCATCTTGTCCTCACTGTCAGCATGAAAGAACATTGACTCATCGCTCTGCCAATCTGGTTTATGGTTGCCGTGTGGTCAGAGATCAGGAGGGCAATGTAAGGCACCGATCCAGGTGGGTTACCAATCCCTTTGCAACAAAACGTTTGCTCAGAGCAGACATTCATACACGGGCAAACATCAGAATTGTACATCATGGCTTTTTTTTCCCTCCTTCTTTTTGACTTTTAAGTGGAAAAGAAAAGCCTGGAATAGTTTCTTACTGCGGCGGCACAATCTCACTGAACTTTATAAGCTCTGTGCCATAGAATGACTTTCACACGGCACAACAGCTGACACATAAAGATAAACAGCATTATTTTATCATTTCTGTGACTCACCTGACATCAGGCCACGTTTAGTCATACTTCAAGGAGCTTATTGATGGGTAGGGAAATTTGTTTTAGTTATCAAGCAAATGAATATTTTAGTTAATTTTATTTATGGTATATATCTACCACTGTAATAAAATCAAACTGAGAGCAAAAGTCCTTTCTGAGGCCCATGGCTCACAGCCTCAGATTTGTAGGCAGCAGAGAGCTTATTTATTCATTTGCGTCTGCCTTTTTCTTTCTCCCTGAAGGGGAAATTGCTTAGTAAGCAGGGCCTTCTGGGCTCAAGAATAGTAATACTAGATGTGTGGCTGAGAGCCCTCTATCCGTGCTTGGCTCCTTGCTGAGGGAAAGCTGGGTTGCTTCATGTTTTTCTCATGAAGGGTGACTTTTTCCATCATTCTGAACATGAGAATGATCGACCCCCCATTGCCAAAGATATCTGAGATCTGCCCAGCCATCTGCCATTCCTCTGGGACCATGGTGCTGTGCCTCCCCTCCCTGCAGCGTGGATCCAGGGTTTTCCTCTCGCAGAAGGAGGGAGATGAGGGTACCTTGGCAGCCTTCAGCCCTGACGCCTCCAAACCTGGCACTCTGCTAACCCAGCATACCATAAACCTTTTCTTATCAGTAAAATGCTCTGATGAAAGAGGAAGCCGGGAGGTGACATAAAGAAGAAAATGACCCACTATAAATGCACTTTTCTAAGGTGATCAACAGATCACTCATTGTTCCTCTTACTCATTCAGCCAGCTTCTAGACACTTCTGCAAGGAGTATTGACTATATAAAACCAATATGTTGCAAAATACTTCATTCTGCTGAAAAGCTGATTTTTGTGTTTTTCAGTTCTGTTCCATTCCTATGAAGGCAGGAATGAAAAATAAAACTGCCTGTATTTTAACAGTATTAAAAGAAATTGCTTAAACACAGCTATTTGAAATGGAGGAAAGGATACTAGCAATGGAGGAAAGGATACAACGGAGATCAACTTTTTCTGGCTGCTCCATTGAGAAGTCCCTGCTAATACCCAATTTTATTAGCATTGCTGAGACACATCATCAACTGCAGCATCAGTCCTGCCCTAGGTACAAGTTGAAAAATAAAGCTGTATTTTCTGCTCATTTTCCTGTGATGATTTTCCATATCTCCATTGTCCCTCTACTTTTTGTGCTCGACTGCTGAACAGCTTTTGGGCACAAACTTCTTTTCACTAAGCAGATACAGCTGAAGTTTTCACAGTGCCTGCATTCTCTAATTGGGAAAACCTCAAGACAAATAGGAGAGGCTACCAGATCCCTTCCTGTCATTTGTAATAATTTTCAAAGAACACAGAGAATGGTATAGTCTTGTCAAATTTTCAGTAATCTCAGAAAAAGACATGGGAAGATCCTAATGTAAATACCAAGTTGTGGATGTTATCTATCCTGGGAGGACATCTTGCCAATCAAACTAAAAATATACCCTTTAGTAGAAAACTGCCTGAAGCTCTAATTAGCTGCCTTTTTTTTTTTTTTTTTTTTTTTTTTTTTTTTTTTTTTTTTTTTTTCCTGTAGGCAGAGCATCATATTTATCAAAGTGTAAGGCAACCTTCAATGTAAGGTGACCTCTCCTTGTCTGATTGAGCAGAAAAAATATCAAATGTTGCATGCTGAAAATTCCCTGAATTATCATTGAAAGCCAGAAGGATCCTATGTCTCACCAGCTACTTCTAATGCCCCACAGAGAGGAGAGAATGATTGTGGAGCAGGAAATGTGCTGTCTCAGACTGCTGCCTGTGAGAGCTGGGCTTTGCTCCTGCATGTGGCAGTCGCTGGTTCCATGGGAAGTCAAGAAAAATCCAGTTGGTTTGAAAGAACCAGTAAAAGTTATACTTCTTGAAGTCTTGAAGGGTATTTCCAGGAAAATTTCTAGAGAGAAGTGTATAGAAATGACAGTAAAGACTTCTTCTGTAAAGAGCGTGTGGTTTTGCACCTATGATACATGGATAATGACATGAACGCTACATGCAGGCAATTATGTAGCTTATGGGATTCTACAACATAACCCATACAGGGGTGGAAACAATTATATCAGTAATTAAAGGCATGCCTTATGTCTAGATCCTAGGATCAACATCTGTGGGAAACCACAGCAGGTTCAGTATTGTGTTTGGTAACCAGGTAGTAAAAGAAGGAACCATGAGCTACGGATATTCCTCACTAGCAGCAGTGCCCTCAGCTGGCATTTCAGGATGCGAGTGTGAGCGGTGCTACCCTAAGTGATCCTTTTGAAGTATTTTATAAAGTCAAAAAAAAAAAAAAAAACATTTTTGTCCATCTTTATGCAGGAAATGGGTACCTGGAGTCATCTGTGCCTTTCAGTTATTCAGCCAGCCAGATGCCTGGCAGAAGAGCTGAGCTGCCTGCTGTTCCTGAGCACTGCTTTGCTCTCTGTGCCACTTCCAGTTGTAATGGTGAGGCTGAATTTGTGGCATAACAGCTCAGATCGAAGCTGTACACACCGATTCCAGAGGTAGGCCAAAAGATCTCAACATGGTACATCCATCTCAAACACTATACAGGCTGAACACTAGAGTCTCCCATGAAAATTACTTCATTTACTTCAGTTGGTTTATGATTTAGGCCTTCATTTCTTTGGGGATCAGAGTAATGCTGGAAAAACTCTGAGGGCCTAAGTTTCCAAGGAGAAGTCTTATCTCTTGCTCCTTCTCCCTAACACTGGTTCCAAAACATGGAATTAAAAATAATAATAATAATAATAATTAAAGGTTTTTAGATTTATTTAGCTGGAAAGAAGCACTTACTGTACATAATAACACGTATGAACAGAAAGAGAACTCCGTTTTTAAACATCTTAAAGTTCTCATGTCAGACCCAAACTTCCCAGAAACTGCTCAAGATACCCTTCAGACCTGTGGTTCTGAGCAGCACGTGGTTGCCTGGATTTTAGCTGTAGCATTACAACTTTGAGCTTACAAGAAGTTTGTTGGGGGAGTGATTCACAAACGTTTCACTTCACTGAGCCAAGCAGAAAATGAGCTGTCCTCTAAAAACAGGGCAGATGATAAGAAATGGTTTTATTTGGACCTGCATGCTGATGTTGCATATAAAGTGCTTAGTGCTGTGTTAAAACACAGCCTTATTCCTGGGGAGAAAAGTCACGGCTCAAGGATGTATTACACAGCCGTGAGGACTATGTGGATGACTTACTGCTTACAGATGCTGCAGAGGAACACATTTCAGGAAGGCCAGAGCTGTAGATCACTGGCTGGGATCTCTTCAGCCTTGTAACCCCTTCTTTCCGGGCTTGGGTACCAGAGAGGACAGCTGTCACGGGTGGTTTTGCACTGTGACTAAAACTGCTGGCTTTCCAGCAGGATGATTAACCTTCCCTTCCATTTACTGGTGCAGTCCTGAATCATTACACGGTGGAACAGCAGGGTTAAACACCCTGCCTCAGGAGCATGTGTGTGAGCAGAGAAAGTGCCACTCATCTCCCCAGCATCACGGCCTCACCTCCAAGAAGGTAGGGAGAGCCCTCATCTGCAGTCAGGGGCCTGGTACACAGAAAGAGCATGAAAAGTTCACTGTCCGCTTTGAACCTAGCAGAGAAATTTTCTATAGAAAAGAGTGTCCCAGGCTGCAGTGCATCTTCTGCTTCATTTCCCATGCTGGAGAAGCTGCAGGAAGGTCTTATGGCCACACAGTTGTACCAGAGACATGGTTCTCTGCTTCTTGGAGATTGACCTGGGACAACTCCTACAAATGGCAACAAACCACCAGCTAGGGATCAAACCTTAACCTGTAATTGCACCATATATATATTTTTTTCTTTTGGTTAAATAGTTGTTAGTCAGTTATTAATCTGAAAGATCAGTAATACTCATATGACAGTTGCCTAATGACACAGAAATGCCAAGTTTCTTACTAGCTGCTCTATTGCACTAACAAAAAATGTACCTCAAAATATAAAAGTCTAAAGTGGAAAATGATGTGAACATTGCTAACTCATGCTCTGGGCTTGCTTCAGTCACTGCCAGAGCTCACAGGTTCTTTATTTTTTATTTTTTATTAATGTAAAAACTTTCACAAGTTTTTGCTTGAATCCCAGCTTGAATCATGAGCTTTTTGAGATTTTTCACTCTTGCCCTTCTCCTCTCATAGGACTATGCTGGCAGCCATTGTGGAAGTACTTGAAGCTGTAGGCTTGCTGAGGGCTGAAAAAAAAGAGAAAGCAAACAAACCCACCTTATGTGTGTATATACATACACTTGCATACACCTGTGAGTATGTGTGTACACGGTATGCATGGGTGCGTCTACGTCTATCTGTCAGAACAGAGGGAGGGAGAGAAGGAAAGAGGGAAGGAGAAAGAGAGATGTAAACATAATTTCTAATAACGTAATTTCTAACCCCATGCTCTTTGTGAAGGCAGGGATTTCACTTTTTGGAAGGCTGTCGCTGGCAATGCCAGCCCTCTAAAACAGAGCATAATGAAAGCCTGGAGGTGCATGGCTGGTTTGGAGAAGACTCAGCATGCTGCCAAAGGAGATCCTTCCTCAGACGGTGCACGTAGGGCCGGATCTCGCAAGCACTTGCTGCCTTTGGGCAGCTTTTCATCTGGAGGTGGAGGTTATAGGAAATTGCAAGCTACCGGCACAAAAAGAGCACAGGAGCTCTGTCTCTTCCAGCGAGAGATCCCAACACCCTGGCATGGTGAAGGCTTTGCCTGCACTCCGTTTTCTCACTCGTGGAAGCCAAGTTTGCATCATGCTATGTGAGGTCAGAAGCTAAGGATCCAAAAATTATATTCTTCCTCATGAGTAAGCTCTAGCATGATCTAGGATGACTCATCAAGTTACAGAGTTGTAAGGCCAAGCCATTTATGAAAACACGCTTTTAAATACTGGCTGAGTTTCCCGAGGAGGAAATTTTGTACTGAAAAACATGAAAAATTGCATCCAGTAAGTGTTGAGCATTCGAATACATTGCTGGTCAAGATTTGTAAGTCCATGCGCTATAGACTTCCTTCCTTATTTATTTTTTCTATATGCCAAAATAAATTTTAAATAACAAAAGAAAGCCAGCAAATATTCTTACCACCCAGTATATTCAGACTTTTTAAATTAACTTGTCAGGCTTGGTTTTTACCTTGCTCTTTCTGTGGCTATGACAAATTATATCTTCCAGATCTGATTATTCATTAAATGTCTGCTGTGAATTTCAGGCTCCCTAATGCCTAAAATGCAGTGCATGTTTAATGGAACTAGGAATTAAAGCATGTTTCTTAATTTTATTTAATTCATGTCTAAAAAACACTGAATTTAAATGCCAAGGACGGTACAGAACACATCAATTAACAGTACTGAGCTAATTAGCTTTTATAATAATCTTTTTGATTGCAGTACATAAATTTTCAGTCCTGAAAGAAATGAATGGACAGTTTATTACTGATATTAGCTTAGGTTTGTTTTGTTTTCAGTGGTGGGCACATCTTTATTCCACTTTTGAAGTACATAACGAGTGGCTGTACGCATTGCATTCGTTAGAAATTTCCAGTGATGACATTAAACATTATTTTGGAGTATTGTTTCCCACTGCTTCTTCAGTGGCATAATATGGTCTTTGGAAGCTCACTGCAGGACTCTGAAGACATGAACATCTCACTGCTGTGCTATGGGGACTTTGCTCTCCTGCCTTAGGGGAGCAGGATCAGAGTTTGAGTTCTTGGTAGCTGATGCTCAGAAACCTGAGCCCAACACACTCTGATGTACATGGGGAGATTCCCCAGATTCCTATGGATTTTGCATTAGAGCTGTGTTGCACAAACTGCAGTCTGTACATTATTTTCAGGTGCCTGTTTTGCAACAGAAAGGTATTTTATCCTTTCTGTCGCAAAGATGATATATTGCACCTCCTTCTTTTTTTCTTTTTTAATTTTAATTTTTATTATTATATTTTTAATAAACCATTGTCTCTGTATGGATGACTTTATTTTCCCTTTTCAAGGCTATAGGAGAACCTAAAGCACAACCTTGTGCAAAATTTGCATGAGAAATTATTTGTAACATGCAGGCAGCCAGCGCTCAACCATATTTATCAGAAATCCCCTCCCCTTTCAACACAGCAAAAATGTAAAAATAGGTCTCAGTGTTCAGAGCCTGATGTTATCACTGCTGTCTTCATCAGCTGCGGTCTTGTCATTTATGACAGCTGAGCAGTTTGCACAGCACAAGTCTTTACAGGCTGAGAATACATTGAGAGAAATGCAATATTTGTGAAAATGCCATTAGACTAATAAGCAAGAAGGAAGACATGGTGTGAAAAACAAGTTTAATGGACAATGCAAGCATGCCAGACTCATCCTGATAAATCATTTCTACTGTCTTAACTGGGGTGGTAAATAAGCCCTGGATAGACAATTTGCCGAAGGTTGCATCTCCTTCACAAGTAGGCTTAAAATCCAAATGAAGCATTTTTCCAAAAGGCATTTTCTACTTCTGCTACAGCTACCACAGGCTGTGTTAAGAAGACCTTGCTGACTCTTTCTGAAATGAAAATCAATAAATCTTTGTAGGCAAACACTCATCAGGAAGATTAAGATTTAATTTCAGGAGGTTAAATTTCCTGCAGCCCTTTCATCAATGATTTCTGTGATGATACTTTTTCTCCCCTTTTCCCCCCTTACACCTCTGTAGCACTTTTCTCCGTGGCATCCTTTTCTGCATGGAAGAAGCCTCCTGAAGTATTCTCATCCTCCCGTAGAGCATTTTCAAGTTCCTCTTTTGCATTGATGCTTGCAAGAGAAGAGCTGCTCCTTCACAGCTCAAGGAAGGCACTTGTAAAACAGCAGTCACGTTAAAAGGGCAAGAAATTATAATTGTTTTCTGCATATTTGACAGCCCTCCCCTCTCTGAAACCATTGTGGTGCTTGTTTTCGCAGATTCTATTCTATGAAGGGTGCTTCAGGTAGGACATGGAGCACTAACAACCTGCAGGAGCCACCGTAATGTAAGCATTAATTAAACACATAACAGTACTGATGTGCACGCCCGGGTTACAAAACCCTCCTGTCTCCTGCAGCCTTGCTGCCGCTTGGCTTTCTTCTCCTCTTGGCAAAAAATAGCTGGGAAATACCTTGCCCTGCTCTGTGCAGCTAGCCCATGCAGCTGCCAGTAGTCACATGAATAAAATATTGGCTAGCTGGGTTCCAATTTTACAGTCTGAGATGGAAAGCCCGGTCGTAGCTGTAGCAGGAAACAAACCCTGGCTGGCAATAAAATCCTTAAATGCTAGATCTCCATCAGCATCAGATTGAAGGGGCTCTGGCTAAGGCACTGGCTGGCATTCACTGCCTCCAGCATGAATTTTGCCACTGAATTTATGAGGAAAGGAACTGCAGGTAGAGGTCGTTTCAATTGAGAGAAATCAGGTAAAAAATTGGCAGTTTCTGCCTTCTACCCCTGGTGACTCCTGGTGTGGCTACACGAGCCCCTCACACCTATATGTTTTCCTGTGCTTGTGGGAAAGGCAATGGGCAATGCTCTAATTCGATGCAAATTAAAGGGATTTCCTAGCAAAGGATGGTAATTTGCACAGCTCTGCAGGTATGTGAAAGTGCTGAATGGTAACCTGGGAGCAGCGAGAGAGGAAGACCTCCGCTGAGGCAGAGCTGTAATCACCTCTTGCTTTCAGTAATTGCCAAGAGCCGGCTCTCTTAAGTACCGTATGATTTTTTATAAAATCTATTAAATTGCTACCTCTTGGCCATTTTCTCCAGCCATTTATACCAGCCCTTGTTATCTCCTGCCATCAGGAGCAAGCCTTAGAAATGAATGCTGTTCCTGCAGCCCTACTTTCATTAAACTGATTGTGGTATAGAGAAACCCCTCTATAATGTATAAAAAGGAGAGAACTGCTCTCAACAATGTAATGAAATGGGCTGTGGACCCAGCTTTTCCTCCAAAATCTAAACCAAGAATTATCTTCCACACACAATACCTTGCCTCAGAGCAGACTCTCACATATCTTATAGCTGATATTCCATGCCACGGGGGTGCGCACAGATATTCCCATTTCCTTTTGTGCAATGTTTTTCAGCAGAGTGATCAACTAGGCAAGTTCTCAGGAATGGAAATATGCCTTTATTTATTTGTGATAATTATTTAGGTTCCTCATTCTCAAACATTAAACTCTTGTAAGGCTTCCTTTTGTCACTACTGTGGGTCTAATAGAGCATGCGTCAAAAATGTACATATATATCAACAGGGGAAGCATCAAAGAGTGCACAAAAAAATGTAGTTAGCTTAAAAACATATTAACATCTTAATGACATCTGGAAAGTTCCTCAGAAATATGCTAAATGAACCCATCACCACGCTTCATAAAGTTTTGCCTGAAAAGTGTTTTTATGGAGGCTTAGTATCAGCATTAATTCCCAGGGCTGGTCATTTTTATGTTAGTTTTACTGATTACATGGAGATGAGAGAGAATGATGACATAAGAAAACCATTAACATTCTCAATGGAAAAGGAAATATTAAAAAATCAGGTATGTTGTTTTCACTCTCCTTCAGAAACGCTACAAAAAAAAAGAGAACATGAAGGTCTATACCCTAGTAATTAATAAGCATTTAATTATAAATGCATGATTTGATGAATAGTTTTCAAAAAATCTGCCACTGATTTGGGAATGAATAAATAAAAACAAGAATACTTTCTGGTGCCCTTGTCTAGCACATTCCATCTTACTGTGCTTTGCAAATATTAGCTGGAGAGTAAATCTGACATCAGCCTGAGACGAATGTAAGCGTGTTTCATTCCCATTAGCGAGAGGGAAGCAAAAACAAAGAGGGGTTGGGTGATCTGCATAGAAATGTCCCGATACACAATTCCTTTCCTTCCTATGTGAAGTCAACAACAATGAGCTGAAAAATAGTGTCTGAATTGCACCTGCATGTACATCACGTGTTTGTCAGTGTGCTATTTTCTCCTGAACGTTAGCACCAGCCAAGCCATCCAACAGGCCATGCATATAATGTTATTTTTATATATGCAAAAGTGCAAAGTAATACTCTTTTTCTTTTTCTTTTCTTTTTTTTTTTTTTTTGTATTACATTTTAAACTACAATGTGCTTATATATTTACCAAACATATCTGTCAGAAATGAAAACATGCAATGAAAAAAATCAAAGTTACTCAGTTTGATCTGAGTAATCAAATCAAATCAAAATTACAATCAAAATAAAGTCAAACCAAAATTGTTTAAATGCTATAACACCTATGGCTGTCACGACAAAGAATATTTTCGTCTTACAGAGCAAAATATTCTTTAGCTTTAGGAAAAGGAAAGCAGGTGTTCATATAGAAGAAAAGCTGCTGGATGGACGTAATCTTGCATGTTTTCAAAAACCTGAAAGCTATTTCTCTCAGGGAAGAAACAGCCTATGGCCGAGTTAATCTTCAACCTGAAAAATAACACTCTCTTTCAGTGAAAGTTTGGATCCTTTTTGCATACCTGGAATGAATGCTCACAGTTAGCAGTTGACCCCCAAAAGGTAAAGCAGGAAAAATGAAAGGCTCAACTTTCATCTTTTATTACTGACTGCATTACAAAGTTGATTGTTTGTCACCAGTATATATAAACCAGTTAAACATTTACACTTCTGTAGCGTAGACAGGATACCAGTATTTAACTCTAAAAGGAACAGGGTGTGAAAAATACAGTGGAGAATGCCTGAGTTCCTTTCTCGGGCAGGGAAATCCGTATTGTCACTGCAGACTGTTTTCTCACACTCACTATATTTTACTTATGGAATTACAATTACATTGTTTGTTATTACAAGGATGTTTTACTGAACAGCAAGTAAAAATAGGGAGGAAGAAACGAAGTGTGTGCTTTTCTGAATCAGAATGGTGAAGTACCTGCTAATATGAAGATGCTAATGGGCTATGCTGACTTCTGTGTTTTTCTGTCAAAAGCATTAGCCATCCCCTGCTAGTTGCCTAAATCTCTTTCTTTCCCAGAAAAATCCTATGACATATTTATGTATTCCAAGCATGATTTCTTCAGAGTGATGGAAATTACAGGACAAGGTAATGTCCCTGCCCTGTAAATGCAGCATCAAAGCAAGTGCAGCATCAAAATAAGCTGAAAAGAAGACTGTTGGAGCAGTGCAAAAATAATTCCATTTTGCTTGCTACACATGCAGATTGTTTGAAGCATGTTGGCTGCAGCAGGGGTGGAACATGCATGTGTCTTGTTCTGAACTCTTGGGCTCTGTGTTCAGCTCATCAGTAGCAATCTCTCGGTTCAGTGTGTTTAACTAAGGCTAGAGACTGGGGCATCCTGGCTCCTGGTTTCCAGGGTGCTGATAACATCTTTCAAAACTAGATACTTTCTGGCAAAATTCTGGTGCTGCTCATTTACGCTTTGTGTCCAGAAGTGGAGTGGGGGTTGTTAGGGCAGTGAGATTTGTTCTATTTCATTGAACCCACCCTGGGAAGACCCAGAAGGGGAAGACTGACAAAGTCTCTGATAAGACTCTTGACAAAGGAGTCAATTAGGGAGAGCAGTTTTCTACAGCAACCCACTCAAAGAGCTCCTTGTTTGCTCTTGGAGGCAACAGCATTTTCTATGTTTACTATTGTCGCAGGATGACAATATCAGAAACATGAAGCTACTCAAAAGTTGTCATGTATCTGTCACCCTGTGCTGCTTTAAATACTTGCAAATAATTTAGCAAAAAGAATAAGATCTGTGAGGGCCAACACCATTTTGCTAGTTGGCTACATTTCAAACTGCTTTTGGTACTCATTTTTATGACTAAACTAAAAACTTCTTTGATCTTGAGACTTCTTATTTTATTGTCACAGGCCACTAACTGCAGACATGGTGTGCAATCACAGCTTTATTTAAATATTCTTTTGCAATACCACTACAAGACAGAATTTAACTGCATCTGAAGTCCTGGTAGATGGCTGCAGGAAATGGAGTCTGATGGGATTCATGTTTGCAGATGTGTTGTACTGGGTACACCGGGCATCCCTTGATGGAACAGGTTTTCTCATTGAAGTGGATCTTTGTTACAGGATTAGCAGCTTTTAGGTGCAAAAGTGCCTTGTTACAGTGTTTCCTTAAGCAAAGCAGAATAAAAACCAAGACATATTATCTCTCTGTTGAAGAATAATCATCTTGGGTTACAGCACGGACTTCCAGATTGGTTCTCTTCTCCTTATTTCTTTCCTGAAAGAAAAAAGTGCTTTGGATAATATTTGAGTAATGATAAACTGATACTAAACTTCTATGAATTAAGAAACAAGACATAAAGTTATTAATTTTATGGATGAGTAACAGCTGAATCACAGCTGACTTGAATTGGCAGACTCTTAGAATTTCCATTCTAAGTGAAATTCCAAAATAAATAGTCATTCCAAAATGAAAAAGAAAAACTTCAAGATTTCCCATGGAAGGAGATTTTTGGCCTTTTTTCCAGGACAACATTCTGGATGACATATTGTTTGTTCCTTGCAAATTTTTCCTTAAGGTCTTTAAAGAGCCTAGAGCTTTGGCTCTTTACCATGCTGTGACGTGGGAAGTGTATGAGCAAGGAAATAGAAAAAAAAATCTGATTTCCTCAGATTTTTGGACTGCTGAGAAGCCCAGATCTTGGAAGACCTAGAAAAAAACTTAACGTGAGCATCTCGTTTGGAACCTGGAGCTGGGTTATTGTGGGATAATTCATGGGACGACACAGACTAATCACGAGGGCCTTGTCATTTAAACACTCCAATTACTTTTTTTCTGCAACAGCTTCTGCTCCTGTCCACATCCCACGGCACATTCCAGGGCTACCACATTAATTGGAAGCCTATTCCTGTGCATGAAGTGGACTTTAATTAGCACCTAAGGGGCACATGCTGGTGTCTTGACTCAGGTGGCATGGAGACACACCTCTGAGTGTCTCCATCACAGCCTGTGGGGCTGCTCGTGAGAAAGAGGTGTCCTAGCCTGGGAGAAGGCTGGCTGGGATGCTCCGAGCCACCTGGACGGGACAAGAGGCTCCCCTGCCTCGCCAACATTCAACGCTCTGGCCTGGGGCCCTGTATAACAGCAGTTGCACCAACTCTTCCAATTATTTTGCTCAAGTAATGAGTAATATGAGTGGCTCCAGATTTTAAGTCTGTGAGCAATGTAGGAACACTGTAAAAATTGGGATTGTAGGCAGTCTTGTAACAAATTAATAACTTTGACTATTATGTGACTCATCCGTAAAATGGGCCCCGAGTTATGAAGACACACACCAACTGTGGGGGTATTATGGAAAATTGAGACTAATGTGACATAATACTACTTCAATTACAATAGAAGGACTGCAGCTGGAAAGATGGGAGAAATGGGAGGGACCATAGCTCCACTGATTCGCTTAATTACATCCCCACACCCTGTTTCCAAAAGCAGGGTGCAAATCTATCTCAGCAAGGTACCAGCACCTCCTGCTAGCCTTCACAGCCCTTACAAGGTGGCGTAAAACATCCCCTCCACCATCAGCCCTCTTCTTCTTCCTCCTCATCCTCCATGTGTGCTGAAAACCCTCACCTGGAGGACAACAGGCATGGGTGTCCCTCAGTATCGTTGCCTTGGTGGTCAGTGCATGTCACTGTCCTTGTCACGACAGGTCAAAGCCTACGTGATGATCCAAGAAGAAGGGACCTGGCCCAAATTATACATCACCTGGGCAGCATCCCAGCCATGCTGGCTGTTTCAAAGAGGCACATCCTGCCCACGGAGACAACTTGAGATTAAAATGTCAGCATGTACATCATGAAAGTTGTTATCTGTGAATTACTTCATGACTTTAATACATACTGGTGTATGTAGTAAAATATGTTGTGAAGAGTAGTTGAGAATTATCTTAATTGTGCTCAGACGGGAAAAATAATTACAACGTACTGAGGCCACTGATCTCTCCTGAAGGGGCTCAGTGGTAGCAACACTTCTTAAAAGGCTTTAAAGAGAGGAGAGAGCTGATATTATTTAGACACAAAGTGCTGTCTAAAAATATCCCAAGCAACATGTCCATCACAAACATAGCACAGATATATATGAAAAGTAAAAGGTGAAAAGCACATGTATCAGTTGCTTAACACATTTCATTTCCTGTATTATCAAAATAGTAAGCTGGATTTTACCATCAGCAAATCTATGTTATATTGTTAAAAGACAGTATAATGTTTTAAAATATAGCATCAATAGTTTTAATATTTCCTGTAGAATCTGATATAACTCATACAATGTGAGGGGACTGTATGTCTGCCGATGAAAAGAAAGCCAATCCTTAAATATTATCCTACACATTACAGATTATACACTAGATACTTTTTCTATATGAAATTAGTGTCCCACGTATATCCGTCCTACTGGGTAAAGATGTCAGCTATGATATATGCCTTTTGGCCAAATAACCCCTAGCATGAACTAACGTAGAGAAATTCACTTACTGCTCACAGCACAGGCCCAGTCAGAAAGCAGCCCAGTGAAAATGTTTTCAGGAGCAGTATTTATCATCTCTCGGTGACTGTTACACTGCACTGACAAATGGAAACAAACCATTTTTTCCCCTTTAATTGCCAGTCCCACAATCTTAGTTTAAGATGTAGGAGTCAAGTCTGAGGTCAAGGACCACAGGAAGAACACAGAGCACTGCATAGGAAAGTGGCATCCAATCCTACTGAGGTGCACGAAGGCACATCTGCCCCAGCCACTGTGCAGGTCCAAGTCCACTGGTGCAGGCAGACCTGCCAGTCACTCACAACCTTTCCAAAGCTGCAGAAACCACAAAGGTTCCCTCCCTGGCAGGGTGTACACTCAGCCTGGGCAGACAAGACATGCCTAAGGATGCAGCTGCCTTACTCTGCTGACTTTTCAGCAGGTCAGGTGATGAGCTGTGATGAATCACCTATTTCATCCATGACTGGAGTCACCTGAGGCAAATCCCCGTCCTGTGGGGCTAAATGACCAGCAGCATGCCACCTCCAGGCCTCACTTCAAAAAATGAGGTAGTCTTTTTGATACCACCATGACATTATACTGTACATGTAAGCAAATAACTCTATTTAGTTTAAATAATTTTTCAAGCTGATGCATTCCCCTTTGCTGTATGTTTATGGTTGAAGACCAGGCAAGTCCAGATCAATTTTTTTCTAAACTGAAAAATGCTGCTTTCCCTGTTCTCCAAAAGAAGATGATCTTGGTAAAACTTCCAACCTGGCCGACACAAGGGCAGCTTGCTGAAGTTTCATTTGTACACGTACAGTGTTGAATTTGTTGTTCTTTAATACTTCCCACCTTGCAGGAGGGTGCTTGCTTTCCTCCGCAGCTGCCTCCTGCTCAGCCTCCACCTGCAGCAGTCACCGCTCCGGGGGCTCGGGCTTCAGCACACCCGTGCTACAGTTTTGGCAGCAGTACAATAACATTGCAATATCTCTTGTCTAGGCTTGATTAGAAATCTTAACATGCCCACTTTGCTGTGAAGTTCCTCTGTTAAGTGCTATGCAAGGTAGACAACCTTTAAACAAAATATTTGTTTTTAACATTTAATGGCCCCTTTCTTTCTGGCACTCACTGTTGTCATAGGCTTAATCACTGTAAGAGGGATTTTTAGTGAATCCACATTACTCTACAGAAGGCAGTTAAGGTGACAGAGATGTATGTAACACACTGACAAGCACTTAAGAAAAAAAAAAAAAAAGCAGTAACAGAATTTCTTGTGCATGCATTGATGGTTTAATTTGAGCATGAATGGCGGGGTTAAGGCACAGCTAGATTACTGTGGATGCAGTGTAGCTCCAGATATTTATTAATAAAACAGCCTGGCTTTCATAAAGGGTATTTTCATTATGAATGAATGTCCTTTAAGTTGGATTCAGCCTCTAGATACTATCAAAAAATTGCCTCCAACCTGGCTGGAATCCAAGGGACTCTGATGCCTCTTGATGGCTTTGTCATACATGACCTCTCTCTAACCTTCCACATCAGATGCTGCCAGCAAAATTTCTTTTTTTTTCTTTTTTCTTTTTTTTTTTTTTTTTAATGACACACACAGCATTTGCACAGTTCTCACTTATTATTGCCCTGCACTGAATCAGTTGGTATCCATAAACCACCTTATGACTATCGCTTTTGCTCCATAGTGCTTATGAAGAGCCAAACCTCCCCTTACTGGAAGAAACAGTTCATTCTCTATCTTCCCATTGCATAATGAACTTTTAACTTCAGCTTCTCCCAGTATACTCAGTTTGCTAAATTATTTGCTAGCTTTTGAACATTTCTGTAGAATGTTAGATTTTTGACCTCTCCTGGCACCCAAATAATCCAAGCCACTTCATTATAAACTTCTTTCAGTATGTGTATATGAGCTGTGCCCCAAACGTCTCTCTACATTCAGTGCTGTAAAAGGAGTGTAAACTGGTGTAAAATGAGTGTTTGAACCCAAAGTAAATTTTAATAAATGTCTTCTTTGCTCTTATTCCAACTCCTCCATTGAAAGTTTTCCTTCCAATGTAAATTAATCTACTTCCTCATTCCTTCTCTCACTCCTCTCTCTTTACCCCTCTCCATCATCTTTTAGTTTAGATCTTGGCATTTATCATTGTTGCATGTCTGTTCCTAAGCACAGATGACTGGGCAGAACCTCCTCAGTCGCTTTGGTCCTAAATGTTTCACTTTTGTATGAACCACCATCTTAAAAGAAGACAGTGTCCCGCTGATACTCCAGCTTTGAGTCTGTTTCAGGTCCTCACTATTGCCACATTAGGGAAATTTGTTCTGTTTTCTAAACTAGATTTATTAATGTCTAGCTTAGCCTCATCCGTTAGTATGTTGTACCAGAAATGGGAAAAACAAACAAACAAACAACAACAACAAAAAATAACTTATTTCTCACTTTTGCCCTCTATGCTTCCCAGCATCTTTACTTGCTCTGACTTTCCACATTTCTTACTAAACTGTTTCTAGACTACTGATGCCTATGATGTTCAAAACACTTTCCAGATCTTCCAGAGTAGACATGCTTCCAGAGTAGACATGCTTCCAGAGTAGACATGCTTCGTCCTAGGCGTCCATAACCCAAAAGAGATCAGCAGGCAGATGTTCGTGGAAGCAAGTGGGGACTTTCTATCCATGTCAACTGGAATCAGCCTTTGAGGGAAAGATGGAGATGGGAACACAAAGGAGAGACAGACAATGGCAAACATGATGAGGCATGCTTTTCGTATTCCTTGCTGAAATAAGAAATCAGTTCCCTTTCTTCCATTCACCTTTAAAAGAATGCCTTGTTTTGCAGACAATGAATAAACAAGACTCCAGAAAAGGGAAGAAGCACATAACTGACCAGGGACTTGGGGAAAAACAAGAACTGTGACAGCCTCTCCTTTATTTGACAAGGCAGACAGGAAGCACTTCCATGCAGCACACACCTCATATTCTTCCTTTCAGTACAGTATGGGCACTGTGCCTGCTAGGTTGCTTTTGTGCTTGTGCAAGCAGGCTGCCTGGGAAGAAATGTATGTGATACAATTAAGGCAAGATCACCCTAGGGCGGTGAGGAACCAGCAGCATTTGTATCTTTCATCCTCATTCCAGAAGATGCAAACACTGTGGGTGCCAGAAAGTGGCAAACCTAGATGTGCAGCACCTTTCTTAAACACAAAGGTTGTGGAGCACTATATTATGTCATTGTTTTTATTTGTTTGCTTGCTTTTTAATTCTCATTGATTTGTTCTGCACTGTCCCGGGTACCTTGGCCTCTTCAGTGACAAACTCAGCTCCACTAGCACCCAGCCATGCCGCTGGTGGTAACTGGAAGACAGATATCTGCAAGGAAGGAGAAGCTTTTGTTTCCTGTCCATTTGGAAACACTTCTATTTACGTATAGATCTAAAGAAGATTAAAGAAAATTAAAAAGCAGAAAAAAATAAAAGCCACAAAATGTCACACACATCTTCAGCAACCACCCTCCTTGCAGTGCCACTCAGGGACACAGTTCATCCAGTGCACCCAATTTGTTATGCAGATTGTGCATAAGTCTTTAGGTATCACTCACTATGCCAGCCCATCCCTTCCACATTTCCCTATTATGTACAGCCATGTCTTTAACACAGATCTCAATTTTACAGCCTGAAATCTTCCTTCTCCCTGACATCACATATCAGTCACAGGCACCTGAGCCCCCTAGCTTTGTCCCCTGAAGTTTTAGTTTATCCCCACTTGCCCTTTCCCATGCCTTCTTTCATTCTCCACTCTCTCACTAGACAGTCCCATTTTTTATCTTCATACCACCTCCGTACCATGTCCTCATCCACTTTTTTTTAAGGAGGTGCTTAAAGGGTGAGAAAAAGTTACAGTTGAAAGGAGTATGTAAAATACTGCACACCTCTGGCTTGCATTTTACATTTTGCCTGTGCCTGATAAACTGTATTTTCAGTGTGTGCATTTTACGTAGCCAGCACTGTAAACAACATAAAGACAGCATTAACTCAGTTTCAATCCAACTTGCTTTTATTTTTTTCCTTGCCCCTTGCAACTGATTCCTGCCTCTCTTTGAGAGGGAGTCAACAGGAAGTATGACACTGCAGGTCAGGATGTGTGACAGCCTTAAACTTCCTGGTGAGGACCTATTCCTCATAGTATCATAGCCATATGCATCAGTGCCATGAGCATCCTTACTAACCCATCATGAGAGACTCCGTCTCTTTATTCATACAATAGCAGTTATGCTGGGTGAACCACTAAGGAACACTTGTATTTATATCTTTTAATGAAAAAAAAGGGGAAATGCTAAAGAGTTTTTTTTGTTTTGTTTTGTTTATTTGTTTTTAAGTATGATGAGACTGGAAGACAGAAAGAGACTGGATTATCTTTTGTTTTTGTTTGAATAAACGTCATCATAAACACCATCCAAACAGTTCCATGTTGTAAGCACTAACAGAAAGGAAATGCTGACAATGCTGATTTTCAGCCACAAGAAAAAAAAAAAAAAAGAATACTTTTATTGGTAGGCAAAATGTCCTAAAGTTATGCTCCCTAATGCAATCCCAGTATGTGTTACACTGCAGTCGCTAACGAATGACATAACGACACGCATTCCACCCATCCGTATCACTGCGTCATTCAGCCTAAAGGTCAGATGACAGAATGGCTCAGTGGTTATTTTTATCACCCCTGTGCAAGGAGTGAGTTCCCACTTCACAGTTACTTGGATCCCTGCCTCCTCTATTATCCAGTCTTGCCTCATCCAGCCGGCAGCATCTGGAGAACTCATTCCTCCTCCTCCTCCTCCTCAGCGTCAGCTGAACGGTGAGCAGCAGCCGGGGCAGGGCTTCCATGCAAACAAGGAGATACGCTTATCTGATGTGCAGAGAACATCTTATTTTCCGGCCTAGGAAGAACATTACCTACAAAACCACAGCAAGTGGATCAGGAAACTTGCCGGAGCTACGAGTCACTGTGCATTTGCCAGCCTTTGTCCCTGGGCCATGTCAGGCTCTTGTACAAGCTAAGGAATGTTTTCTTGCAACCCGTAGTGTTTAGGGTAGCCAAGCCCAGAGTGAAGGTTTTTGGCAGACATAGACATTTACAGCACATATAATCACTTCATTTTAACCCATAATACATTTACCGATACTTAGACATGAAGATAGACTTTCTAATTTTATATAATGTAGAAAAACCTACCCAAGCAAGTCATTTTTGGTGTTTGATAAAAAACTTCCACTGCTGGAAGCAGCAAAACAAACCAAGAGATTGATTTGATTGATTTTACGGTGCCTACTTATAAACCCATTGCACTTGCACTTTCAAGAGAAATTTTAAAAGCACCCTCCCAAAATTCTGGGTCTGTAAAGCATCTTGTGCTACAGCAGTTGCAGTGTCTGACCTGATCCTGAGAATGTTTAGTACACTATTTTTAATGATCTAATGGGAAGCTGTTTCATGGCTGAGAAATAAATGCCTTTTCTATACCTCAGGGGAATAGTTGTGCAATCAAGAACGACTCGTCATGTCCCAGCTCGTCTTTAAACCCTTGCTTCCAACTGCATGAGAAACTGAAGCTCTGCTTCCAACCAGACAGTAGCGTCGGCACCCGAGCTGTGTGCCTTATAAGGCACTTTTCTTTCCTATCTCTGTTTACGACGCCATCTCACAAAGCTGAAGCCAAAGCTTCGGCGTGTACGGAGTGGCCCTGGCCGTGCGCTTGGGTGTGGATTTCCATCTGAACATGGGTACAGAGATAAGACCGATCAGTCAATCCTCCAGAGTAACCTATCTTTTACTGCTTTGTGATTGCACGGCAAACAAAGGCAGAAGAGAGAAAGTGTGCACTTCTGTGCTGTTTGTTGCTTTCACGGAAACTGTGTTCAAAAACATCTGCGACCCAAACGCTGTGTATACAATACATGTATTGCTGGCATTCTGGTGTAAGCTGGAGCTTTTTAATAATGAGCTCAGGTTTATGATACACTTTTTTTTTTTTTTTTTTAAATTTTTTGTAAATTTTACTACACTAGAACATTTTTTAGTCAGGCTACCCCAGAAGCATGCTAATTCTGCTGCAGTGTGTATACAGTTATGCTGGTTTAAACAAAGGACATGTGGGTGCTTTTAGTATAGGTATCGCCAATTGCTCAGTCTAAATTAAGAATTAACAAGAACACATGACTCTGACCCACTAAACATAGATTTCTGCGACTCTCCCAGTTAGCGTATGTACTTTTGGTCCCTACAACACCGAGCGCACTTTGTTGTTGTGGCATCTGTCAGCAATGAATTTACTCAGCATTTTCCTCCCTGGCCACAGGTCGCAGCCGCTCCATGCCCCCGCTGCGGCTGAAAGCTTTCCTTTGTGCTCAGTCTCTGCCTGTTTGACGTACTGCAGCAACCCCAGCCCACCCTTCCTCCTGTTTTGGGACACCTCGGCTCAATAAATAAACACACACACCCCACGAACACAACTTTTGGAGCCTGGGGGCCCGCAGCAGCGTTTATTGCTCGGTGACCCGCGTTCGGCGCCTGGGTGCCGGGGAGCAGGAGTCGCTCCCCGGCCTCTCCCTGCTGTTTGGGCGGCTGCATGGCAGCGGCACCGGGTGCAGCAGCGCCCGCCGCCCGTCGGGAGGGCCCTGCGGGACGGGGAGGCCCGGCCGTAGCAACCGGGCGGTCTCCAGCCCAACGGCGGGGCGGCGGCGCCGCCGCTTCCAAGCGGGTGGCTGCCGGAGGCAGGTGAGGGCCACCGCGGGGAGAAGGGCGGGTGGCAGCGTGGCCTTGCTGCTCCCACTGCAGGCATGGCCCTGAGCAGCTGACCCCAAAGCCTGGGCCCCATGGGCAGTGGGTTTCCTGCCCCACGCAGCGTGTCTCGGGGCACGTTTGGGGTGGCAGTGCTGGGCACTGACACAGCTGCTGGTAGCTCTGGTGGCACGGGCTTCACCCCATGCCCGCAGCTCTTCCTCTGGCCCCAGGGTGGTTTTGCGATGGCACACGCTGCAGGGTTTCCACAGAAACCCCAGCCTGGTGCTGGGTTCAGAAAGCACCCAGGGGCTCGCCCTGAAGCTCCCAGCTATGCGGGAGAGGTCACGGGCTCAGCAAACACCGCGCACCTGTGACAGGCGGGGTGAATCTTACAGAAAGTTGGCTGTGCTGGCCAGGGAGTGGTGGTGGTGCTCAGACGAACTGGTGCTTGCCTTTTGAAAAGAGTGTATTTTGGTTCAGGCTTTGTGCTGACCATTTTCCTGGCTGCCATCAGCTTGCTTACCTTTCCCAGACTTGAGGTAAATTTGCTATTTCCATTGAAGCCACTTCATCTCCTTTCCAATGTGCCTTTTCATATGGTGCCAGCACTTCACGTACAGATGCTGTTCAAGTGGCTGGGAGCGGCACTGGGCAGTGAAAGTACAGGAAAATCTGCTGCCACACCTCTGGGCATCTGGAAAATGAGATGGCATCTGGGATTAGTTCGCCACCTGACGTGTGTGTCAGCGTTACCACGAGGGCATAGCGGTACTGCTCCTGCGCAGGGTTAGAAACTGCATGAGTCTCACTGCTCACTACTGATGGGCACTGTCTGCCTCAGCAACTCTGTAGTAAATGTTTAAAAAAAAATATCGCATTAACACCAAGTCCCTGCCAAAGGGGTGTTCGTCTGCTTGCAGGCATCTTCTGCTGAATGCTTGGGTGTTAGGATGCAGAACACACTCCTGTTTTTTTAATGCCCTCCCTGCCTTTCATACCATTAATATCTTCCTGTATGAGGAGGACAAAGAACAGAACAGTTTATATGTTTCTCTGTGGGTATTTAAACTCATGTAAGAGGAATAAATATATCTGCAAGAGGAATAAATAGTGTGTTCAGTTCTGCAGAGAAGAAAGAGGGAGGAGGCCGTGTGTTCTGGTGCAGTCCTGTTATGATTTTATCCCATTTTTGCTTTTCCCATAGGAAAAACTGCTTGATGACAATAGCTAGCAGCTGGGCTGTTGGTGATTCATAAATATCCCTCATTCATTTGTCTTATTCATTAAAAGAAGAACCAAATAAATGGCAAAATGTGATGTCTCAAAGTGATACACACAGCCAACATATGCTACCTTGCTTCCTCTGGCATTTTGTTCTCTATTCATATGTTTTGTTTTAGTCACAGTTGGGCCTTATACCACACACATATACATATATACAAGCATAATTCTTTTCCTTTGTGAATCATCTTGCAGTCTTATAGGCAAAGTTATGAATCTCTTCACAGAATTGTGTCTCAGATACTCCCAGGTTCAGTCATAAATTGTATTATAGCAATGGTAAAGTATAATGCAAAGCAATAATAAAACATAATACAACTGGCTGACAGTAGGCCAAAACACCACACTCATTTTTGTTTGGAAACTTCCACATTGGCTTTTTCTTAATGATAAATTACAGGGATAGAACGGAAATCATATTACCTATATCCCCATTTCTGAGTATGAGGGGGTCCCTGTCAAATCTGATTTCACCCTTTCTTGACAGGGGAGGTAGCTACCCTTTTTAATTTATACTATTATTTTCCTTGAGAAAAATCTTGACCTCAATCTTCCGCAGTTTATTACTGCCTGGGCTTGTGCATCTGGTCTCCTGTTCATATTGACCTGTTCAGGGGAGTATTTTAGATTATTATTTTTTTTTTGAATAATAATTTCTCAGGCTTTTAAGACGAAAGGAAAGAGGAGCTGTCAATCAAGAGATCCATCATGACTGGCAATCCATTTAAGAGACTTGCCTGGAGTGACTGTGAGTATTTCAGGACTGCTTTTACATACATTCCATGTTATCCTGGATAACGTGCAGTTTAATTATTCTGAATCATGGTCTGCATGCTGCTAGCTGTGTACAAGCTCTGCTGAAGCTGTGCCAGTCTCCTGTGCTGTGTATGGGGTGCTGTGCTGGCTTTTTTTTTTTTTTTTTTTTTTTTCCGATTAGGAAACTGGGAATGACTGCTCAAGTGACTATAAACAGTCCCTAACTATATATGAAGCCCAAGCAGCTGCAAACCTTCACCTGTGTCTCTTTAGAGTTAACATCTGCCATTGCTGCTTCTGCACTGAGAGGAGGAGGAAGGCTGGTAAAATGCCAGCCTCTGCAGGCATGCCAGCCCAGCACCCTGCTTGTAGGACTGCTGACTAGGGAAAAGCTGGTGCCAGCCTGCCCCATGCAGAAGGCTACTGTCACTGAAAGATGATTTCTGAGGATACATTCTCATTTCCTTTATGTATGATTAACTGAGGAACAAATCTGTCTAATGAACATGTGTAGCCAGGTCAGTTGTTGTAGTATTTGATCTCAGAGACAGCAGAGCTCTGATCATATTCCGTACTAGACTGAAAGTTATTTTTAGTCATTATGGAACAGAACCTTTCTTTATATTTTGGACCAATTTCATCCACTCAGTATATTTACATTTCAGCTGGCTTACAGTATATGGGGAAGTGAAGGGCTGGGATACTGTAAATAATGTTGATTCTGGGGAAAATGGGCAGAAATATCAAACGTCTACAGAAAATAAACCTAGATACAGCAAGGGTATTTAATTGACTAACACCAGCTTAGCTCATGCAGAGTATTTTGGGAATGAACAGGAAATACCAAAGTTCTTGTAAAACCTCTGTGCTGAGGAACAGACGCATTACTGTTGTCATCACTTCAATTTCTGCCCCAACCGCTCTAGGCTCTGGTCTGCCTCTGCTCCCCATTTCAAGCAGAGCTAGCCCAGCCAACTGGAAATCTGTGCAGAAATGCATTTTTCTGTAGAACTTAAAAAATAAAAATTGACCTTCATGTCCAAGATTTGCTGTACATGCACATCATCCATCACTGACTGCAACAGATGCTGCCAGTACCATTGTTTGCAGTTATGGACAATGATGTGGGGTGAAGGAGTTTCACCAGCCTTGCAATAAAGTCAGGGTCTGCTGCTGGCCCTGCCATTGCTCATGATAGAGGTTGAATGTATAATTGCTAAGAGATCCTCATTTATTGTATAATGCTTCTAATGTGTCTGTAGTGGTTGTCTGACAATCTTCAGATGCCTCTTAGGAGCTCTGATTCCCAAAATGTAGAAGAGATGTCTTGAGAGCTGGAAGAAATGTCATTTGGAAATGGCACTTAGCTTTGTCTGGGCTTGGATTTCAGCATACAAGAGATATTTTATTCACTAAATTGAAGGTGAATACACACGGATAAAAAAAAAAAAAAAGAAGCGTAACTGCAAGTAGATATGTAGAACTGAGAGCAGATGAGCAGATTTCAATACTAAGAACATTGCTCAGTAGAATAAAAGAAAACAAGAAACAAGCTATATGTATACAGAGTACTGTGGTATACTGGTAAAGAAAGGAAAGAATTCAAGTAAATCTTTTTTTTTCTTTTTCTTTTTCTTTCTTTCTTTTTTTTTTTTTTTTAAGTGTAAATGTTGTTATCCACTCATTTCTCTCTACAACAGATGCCTTTGATTCAAAGCACAGGAAAGATCATAAGAACTCGAATTTCCGCGAGGACCACAAGAAGAAATCAAAGGAGAAGGAAAAGAGTCTGACAGTCAGTCAGTGGGACATGGATGTACAACCCCTCATTTCATCTTCTAAATGGCTTCAGCTTCATGGGCTCAAGAGAAAGAAATTGTCCCTGTCCCAGATTTTGTCCCAGATTGGATTTCAGCACAGGAAAGGTATTAGAGAAGTTTGTTATATCAAATAATTTATTATATCAAATTATAAAATATTTATTATATCAAATAATAATAATAGTAAAAGACATAGAATAGTCTGTAGTGTTCATTTTGCACCTCAGTGTCCTCAGAGGAGATATTCACATTGTCTGTTATGACAATGGCAGAAAGGGAAGCTGTATCCCCAGTTTCTGGCATTGCCAGTTCAGAGAACTGTGACACTCCATCTCCTTTTGATCGGAGGACTTGGGATCTGAGGTGAGCTTTTCTTACTGTGTTGGACTGTTGTGTCTTTACCTGATGCTCCAGTTCAAGTCCTCCTCAATTCAGCTACAGCTGGGAAATAACTTGCAGTGCTGAGGCTGCTAGTCTCACACCATGAGACCTCTACCCATTTTTAGATCGCAGATATAATGTACGCTGTGCCATAAACTGAAATCTGGTAGTTAATCATCTGGGCTAGCCAACCTGTTCAGGAATAGTTTATTATTTCCAGGGATCCAGCTTCGAGGAAGAAGTTAGATTTGATTAGAATTCAGGCTGCTTTTTGTACAAAGTCAGGCTATAGAAAAATGTTCCTTTGCAGTTATCTGACAGCTGGAGGGGAAGAGTTTGCTAATAATTATTAATCGCTGCCATTGTAGTGCTTTGCAGAGCATGGTAGAATATTCTTTTCTTTGAAGAGCTTACTGCCCGAGAAGTAGGAATTGTAATGTATTGCAATTGTTTTAGGTTGTATAATTTAAGATTTCAGCTGGCTTGTGTCCATGGGACATTCAAGGATCAACAGTGCAGATCCTGGAATCCTGTATGCTGTAGATGAAGAAGCTATTAAGCAAGGTTAACGTTGTTACGGTGTAATTGTAGGAGCAGAACGTACTAGCTTAGCAGGGCAGCATGCTGTACAGAGCAGCTGCTTTGTGACGTTGAATATTCCCACCCCTAATGTTTTCCTATCAGTGGAACTACCGTAGAAGATTTCTAGCTACTGAAAGAGCAGAGTGCAACCTTTTCCTTAGTTGCACCCACTTCTGCACCCATTTAGTTGTGTAAGAGAACAGCATTATCTGTTCCAGATTTTGTATTTTGTTTGATGGACAAATATTTGCAAGTCCTGCTGTGAGGTAAATGAATAATACGGAAGTTTAATTGCCTAAACCTTTCCTTCATTAAAGTCCCATGGAGCTTTTTTGCCTATAAATGATTAAATGCATTTTCCCCCCATTTCTGATTAAACTGGTAGGGAGCAGCAAGAGCAGGGCTGCTCCCGGAGGGGAAAGTGAGCCCAGGCAGTGCCTCCCTGACCAGGATGCAGTCCTGCAGCATCTGAGCACAGCAGGCAGAGCAGGGTGCTGGCAGCAGCATCTGCTGACAGTCCCAGGCAAGGTGAGGTGATGAACCAGGTCTAGGGTCCAGCCAGGAAGTGCAGCCTGGTACAGCTGGAGATGGAGCCAGAGAGAAGGCCGTAATACAGGGCTGAAAGGTCTGCCCAGGAGAGAGGTTTACCAGCAGGACTTGAAGCGGGCACACCTGCAGCATAGCTCAGGCAAAGACTGGGGGCCCAGGCCTGAGCACGGGTGAGACTGACTGGGGCTGCCAAGACCAGCTGGTGCCCTCAGGGTCTTAAATAGAGCCAGAAAAAGTTGTAATTTGATATCATTAGAATTTCCCTCAGATTTCTTCATGTCCGGAGATCAGTACAGATGCATGAGCCTCACACATGGGTAGTGTACACGTCAATCTGAGAACTATCTGAAGGACACATGTACTCTGCAATGCTTACTACTAAAGGAAAAGCTTCTACTCATTCCAAGCCGATACACGCAAAGAATCCTCCTCATTCCTCTAAAAATATTTTACTGAATTTTGACTTTACATTTCTGTAAAATATATTTTGACATACTGAAGGCACAGGATGTGATAAGAACAAGATTTAATCTCTTTTGTGTTGCGTGCATTTTTGAAAAACAGAACATTTTGAAAGTTATCCTAATGATTTACAACTTGGTCTTTTGTAACCTTTACTGTAGATTATGTTACCACTTTGGGGAAACTTGTGGCTTCTCGATATGCAGACGGTCTGTTTCCTCAGTACATGAGAGCACAAGATGGCAGCGTGTATAATGTAAGTGATTGAATTGTGGTTATGTTCCCATGCACTTACAAGTTGTTATCTCTGTAGAAGAATAATATGACTAAAATGTCTCCCTATGACAAGAAATACATACATTCATTGTTTAAGAACTTTATCTTTTGATCTTTTTTTCCCCTGTTCTGTCAAACTATTGGTGATGACAATCAGCAGTAGAGAAGCTATATATATATATATATATATAATTATTATTTTTTCCTTTTCCTTGCAAAGTCTTACACTTTTGCCTTGGTGCAGCATTGCAGTACATCTTTCCAGAGAAGGCTGCAGTTTCTAAGCAACATTTACCCTGTCACAAAGGAGGGAGCACTTAAAAAGAAGAAGCTCAGCTGAGTTAAAAAAAAAAAAAAAAAACAGTTGTAATCGATAAAACAAATAAGGATGCTGAAATAAGTCGACATAATATGCTGTCATTGCCGATGCAAAGCACTGCTTTGCTCAGTGCCAGTGGGTCACAAAAGGCTCAGCCCCGTCTATAGAGACGCTGGCTGGATCTCTGCCCAGGCTCATGTTCTAAGGAATGTCTTAGTAGCAGCTGCTGGCTGTCCCATTGTTGAGAGGATGGATTCTGACTGAAGAGATACGCATTTGAGCTAGGAGGGGAGAGAGTTAATTCATAAGGGATTTTACAGAAACACATGGCTTGTCATTTTTTTCTGATAACTAGGATCACTTCTGAGGCACAAGGCATAAAAATAGGAAAAGAACCATTTCAGGGAGCCTTATTCTCTCTCTCTCTCTCTCTCTTTTTTTTTTTCTTTCTTTCTTTTTTTTTTTTTTTTTTTTTTTTTTTCCCCAATTTATTTCTGTATGAAGTATCTACATAATGTCATCTAGTCTAGGATTGGTTTGGAGCATGAGAAAAGACAGCTGTGGTAGCCTTAAGGTAGCAATGCCACTATAGAAAATCTGGTGAGACCTCCCTTAGAATATGGTGTACGATATCGTGTACAGTTACCATAGGGTAAGAGGAAGCAATTCAAACTAGAGTGAGTACTGGGAAGAGCTAGCAGGATGAATGGCAATGGTGCTAATTTTGTAAGAGATCTTGGCTGATGCTGATGTAGTTAGGTAAGACCAAGAGAATCTGAAAAATGGTAGTCTTACTGCCCTTAAATGCAATTTAAGTTGCAGGCACAGAAAGGACCTATATTTTTCTATGATAAAAGACATGCTAGTCCAAGAATAAACGTGTGTGCACTGCCATGAATAAAATGAGGGTGAACAGTCAGTTTTCCAGGCCTCAGAGAAATGGGAATCTGGACTGGCCTACTAGAAGTGAAGGGGTGGGGCAAGAAAGTCCTTTATTTTAAGATGGAGTTTGATCGGTGTAGTGCAATAAGCTGTTTGTATGAGTCTGGATGTGATAGGAGGAAACTAAGTGCTCCTTCACAGGCCGCCATTCCTTTGGCAGACAGCCTGATACTGTGTGTCTGGGAGGCACTTTACAGGGCCCTAGCTGACATTAAAGAACAGAGGAAAATACATACGAGAGGAAGAAATGTGCAGACTGACTCTGAAAATTTCTTCTCACTGAGAAATGTTCTTGTTTAAAAACGTTTGACTCTCCAAGGTTTTTTACTAGTCCTGGAAAGGTAGCTGGATGTAGAAGATAGCAGGTAAACTAGCTTGTGGGATCAGAGATATTGGAGGTATGTCTTTACTGGAGCCTGCAGAGAGATTTTAAACCCACGGATCATTTTACACAGTGCATTTGCATATATATATATATGGAGATTGTCTCCTTTTTTTTTTTTTTTTTTCATTTGAATACTGATCTATGTTTTTCTTAATTTACTGTTAGGGCATGAGACATTTTAGTTGCTGATTGCATTTGCCTGAACTTAATTTGCCTAAACCCCTACCCATAACTAGTTAAGCTGTAATGTTGGGCATTGTTAACGAAATAATAGCACAAATAGGAAGCTTTTTACATTTCCTTTCAAATGCTAAAGACAAGGTGGAGATTGAAGTGCCCCAGAACCAAACCGCTCACTCCCTTGTATCGCTGTGTAACATTTTAAGAGCTAGTCAAAATTCGAGTCTAAGAAGGTACAAAGTGCCTGTGTTCCTGTTTGTTCATCCATCTGTTCTGCAGCCCTTTCTCCATCCTTGCCCCTGTTCAGCTCACTCTAATTGCTCCAGTCTTGAGACAGACAAGGCAGACAACCCACTGGCACTGTCCCATGCTTGTATAAAAAGATTATGAAAAGCAATTAGGACAAAATGCAGTGTCTTTCCTGTTATAGCTCAGATGCGTTTGTCAAGTATTTGCTCCTGCAATAGTGGAAGAAAAATGGGTTGTTTTCACAGCTACCTTGGCTGACATATTTGGCACTTGCAAACCAGCTATTGCAGCTGTGCTAAGCTTGGGGCTTCATTTGTGTTGTTCTGATGTTCAGTTTCTCTCTCTCCCTTATTTAAATAAAGCTGACAGCCAAAAAAGAACTGATTCTTCATTTTGTGGATTGTCTAATGGGAGCTATTGAGCTCTATCGGCAGCGAATGGAATGGTTAACCAGTGAAAGCCGGCTGATATTCGGAGTGATTCAAGAGCGGTGCATTGTCATCGTTTTGGATTTTGGCACTGCAGCCCCAACTGAATTTGATGCATGCCGTGATGCACTTTCCATGGTTCTCGTGGAACAGGTGACCCAAATTGCCAAATTTAACCTCATTCGGTAAGCAGAAGGAGATCCATGAGAACAAAAAGGAGTCTCATGTCATACAGATGTGTGTTTGGATGATCTGTTTTCTGTAGTGCAAATTGTTTCATGGTAATACCTTTTAATGCCTATCACGGTAATACCTATGCTTCCACCAAGTTTCACCCGCAGTAATGCTAAGCTTGCAACTTCCATTTAACAGAAAACCCTTGTGTTACCCTGAGGAACGGATAAAGGCTAACAGAAACCAAATGTTGATATACGCCTTCTGCAAATGTAGGAAAGGCAAAACGATCAGGGGCACTTTGTAACACCAGTAATGCTCTTTGGTAATGCATCTAAGTATTACAGAGTAAAACAGTGAGGTCACGTCTGACTGCCTAGGCGTTCTTGTGTCTTTAGGCACTACAGGTTTCTGCCTTACAGCTGAATGTACGCTCCCCCACGTACCATAGAGAGAGGCATAGTCATTTGTATTTCTATAGATTTCCATGGTCACAGAAATCAGTAGTAGGACTAGCAAACAATACTAGATTTCCATAACAAAAGACATGAGCTTGTTCCCTAACATGAGTAAATGAATCTGGGTTTAGTTGCAAGTTAAAAAAAAAAAAGAAAAAAGAAAAAAAAGAAAAAAGCAGCCATTCAAATTAAAGTATCTTTGAACAAATTCTTATTTATGCATAACTGTTTGAAGGCATAAGCTTGGGTTTGGATAGATGAATGGAATTTTGTGACTATGAAAAAAATGATGTGCAAATTAAGCCATACAATTTTTGAATAGGTTCCATAAAGATTACTTGCAACTACACTATGATTCTTAATCTTGTTTTACCCAAGCTTCATCCTCCAGCTTTGATTCTGCTGCCCTATCTCAATTCTCTACCTTGTGATACACCTGAGATTTGAAAAGGAAAAAAAAAAAAAAAAAAGAGTTAATTTCCATAGCTTTTGAGAAGCACATAAAACATTTTCTTTAAAGATGATCTGAAAAGCTAAGTCAAAATTGAGGTACAGTAAATGTGTTCATTGATTTTTCTGTTTGCTTCAGCAGGGAGAAAAAGGACAATACAGTTTACAAGTTCTTGCTTTAAAAGGATCTAAGAAAGCATGCTTGTCTTTTAGATTTGCAAGTAACTCTTCAGAGTGGTGCTTGATGGTATATCATAGATGCTGGAACCAGTTATTTTTTTAAGATGTCTTCTGTCTTTTATGTGCAAATGGACAGACATGCATGCTCATACGCATTGTACCTCTGTTATGCCATTAAGAGCCCTGTAATCAATTAAAATATCGAAAAGCTTTGCATCACAAATCTCATTTTGATGGGCAGATAAAGATCAGCACTCTTATGAAAAGTGGAGGTTGGTTAAAATGATCTGAAACAAAGGTCATCCAGCAAGTATGCCATACACAGTGGAAAGAGAAGCCAGAGTATTTTTTTGCATATACGTATTTTAAAAACCTGATTGCGCTTTTTTAGTAAATATAGGGTAAATACATGAAAAGGTAAATAGGAATTAGGAACTGTTTTTAAAGTACTGTAGCCCTCTTGGGTATACTTTGAGCAGCTGTCTTAAAAAATTGTTATAAAAAAATACAGTATTTTTCTTAGGGTTTTATTTTGCCCCTACTTTTATTGCAAGTCGAGATTTAGTATGTATGGTTTATTGTTATTATTACTTAACAATCTAAAAGAATAGTAACAATAGCAGAGCTCCACCTTTTTGCTTTGCCAGCATTATTCTCAGTACTTCTGATTTATAGTTAATGTCACTTCCAGAGCTGCTCAGGATCTTATGAAGTGGCAACAGAAATGTGCTCCTGTGTCTGAACACACTGTAAAGTCTGCTGTTAAGTGGCTCTGGAAACTGGACCATATGACAGCTGTCAGCCATAGCAGCTCTGCTGAAGCCCTGCTGGAAGCCATGAGTGAGACGGTAAGCTCATACATCTTTTTGGAAGCCTCAAGTAAATCCAAGAATATTCAGTGCCAGACTGGTTACTGTGATTTGCCCTGATGAATTTTGCAAAGATAAACATTAATGGGAGGGTTCAGAAGTTTTTTTTCCTGTTTTTTCCAAGTGTATCTGCATACTGTGTTTACTGATGACCTGCTTATGTAAATTTATTGTATTTTGAAAGCAGAAACTTTTCTGTTCTGGAGTACAGAGAATAAATAACATATTCAGTCATTAAGGGAAAGAGTAAATATGTTGCTTTCCACTTTCCTTGCCATATATGTTTTTCAGGGCTCCAATGTTTATGAAAATAGAATCTTAGAATCATTTAGGTTGGAAAAGACCTCCAAGATCAAGTCCAAACATGTCCCTTAGTCCACACAGAACTTCCTTGGAGAGGAATTTAACCAACTCTGCTGCACTGCTCCAAGTTAAAAATAAAACAAAATAAAATAATGACAAACACACTCTGTTAGAAAAGCATCCGGAAGCTCTTCACTTCTAAAGCAGTAACATCCAATAAAATATTCCTTATATCACTATTACTGAAGTCAGGGAAAAAAAATATGACTTTTTATCCAAAGTGGTTGTGAAAAAAAATAAAGCTAAAATCGAAAATATAAAGCAGAGATTTCTTTAAGCGTTTGTTGACAGTAGATGTCTGCAAATTCTTTTTCCTCAGCCAGCTATAATTTCTTCCAGAGCAAGAAGACAAAGCATACACAGGTATTACTGTAATTAAATTCTGTCTATTTCTCAAAGTGCCGTATTACATTATTCATTATAACCGAGTCAAAAGATATAAAAAATGTATGCCATGATTTGAGCTAGTCACTTAGAACTTGTATTGTTAAAGAGATATTTTATGAAATTCGCTTACAATATAAATTAAATTCCTGGCACTTGAATTAAATGGAAAATTGCGTGGACTAGTATCATTAGTTTTTGCCGCCATTAAGGTCCAGTCCTGTGCACAGATCCGACCCTAACTCCTTTGTAAATCTCATATTGAGACATTGTTTGAAAGAGAAGGTAAATTTGGTTTGAATTTCCCTCTGGTTCCCTGTGCAGATGGATTCTCAACCAGACGAACCTTGATGTTTGGAAAATGGTATTAAAAGGGAACTGGGTGAGGAACAAATTGTGCAACAGTGACATTTTTTATGACTGCTTTTTAAAAAGCCTCCTTCATAAATTATGCTAACATTTTCAATTTGCAGTATATTACTAATTTTCTGGTGGGAAAAAAAAAAAAAAGGATCGTGTTTAGATTTCAGTATTGTCTGGATGAAGAAAACTCTTGTTGGACCTGGTAGGTCTGCGTACAAATAAACAGAAATTAAAATTCATCCAACAGTGAGACATATTATTTTTTCTGGATATTGGTGGGCTAATGGGTAATCTGGGGGAGTCAATTTTGGCGGGTGATCAACATAAGACAGACTTTAATTACTCCTAAATACAGTTATTATCATTCATAACTGACAGTTCAGTTTGAGTACAAGCTTCACTGTACTGAAGGCTGGGGCAGACCCCATTCAGTCCTAGGCAAAAGCTGCAGTCACTGAACAGTCATAAATGACTCATTCTTCAGAACTGGCTTTGTCAACAGAAGTTACTCAGACACAACAGCTCCTTTTTGCCTAGACTTGGGTTTTCCAGCCATTCCTTCAGGTGAGCTTCCATGTGTGGCAAGTCCCTAGATTTCCTTTCCTCATTACCTGTCAGTCCCAGGGTCAAGATCACTCTGCTCCAAGGTTGCAATCCTTTGGGCTCCACCTGGCACAGATACATCCACGGCATCTAACTCACAGTTCTGTGCAGGTGCTGCGCTGCAAAGCATGGGCCACCCATCCCAAATTCACCTCCCCTCCCAGGTAAAGACTGCAAGGAACTCTTTGTCATGTTTTCCTCTTTGTTCCTATATGGAGTTTGTTTGCTTGTTTGGATGGCTGCAGAAATTATAATTTGCAAAATGTGGAGGACTAAATGGTTTGAACTATTCTGTAAGGAACATTTCCTTCATGCTATGTTACTGCTGGGTTTGTAGTTAAGTAGAATGAATTGTCTGTGGTTAGCAATTTTGTTTTCTTGAGGAGCTGGTTCTGCATCAGCTGTGCCCAAGAACTTTCAGCATTTTAAAAGTTGCAGAGGCAGGCATTAGATCATTTCAAGGAAGTCTGAAAGCTAATACCCTTATTAAACAGCAAGTTTCTGAGTTATTGGCAGTCTTAGGAGGGAGGGAGAGAAGACGTGAATTTGAAGGAGACAAGGAAAAGTGGTTGTGCAATCTGCGTATGTTCCCCCAGGTCAGGAGCCTCTTCAGCAAATGGAATTTCCAGGACAAGGGTGTTGGCTGAGGACTGGTCTCAGCTGGGTGAGCTGCATGCTCTCACAACTTTGTAACTGGATGAAACTGAGAGAGAAACTTCTAGAACTGAATGAAAGCACAGATAGGCACAAGTGTTGATTTATTTTGCTTCTAAAGCTAATAGGTATTGTGTTAACATTGCACGTTAATGAAATATGAATCATTCTTTCCTTTTTGTATCACTGTGCTCGTGATGAGGGGCGGTATGGGCATCCTGCAGCCCAGAAAGTTTTGGGTACAAATTGGACAGATGTCCATGTGTAGGCCTGTTGGCTTAGGAAGTTGAAATGAAAATCAGTGTCAAAGGCAGTACTGGAAATGCATGAACATGCTTAGAGATGATACTAAATCTGCTTTCCTATTGCATGAAACGATGTGGGTGCAGAAACACGTCCTCAGTGCTGTCCCAGCCTCAAACAATTGCCATCTTTTCTCTCTTATGGTGCATATCAGGGATTCCTTACCATACGTGAATGCAGTTTTTCAGATGAACAGCTATTTATCTGTATTTATCAGTTGGTATGTGCCATGCCATAGGACTGATAGGCTGTGCTTGCTGTCTTGAACATCATCGTGGGATAGGTGTTGTTACATTTGTTTTTAATGCTGGTGAAATTTCAAGAAGCATATTGACTAGCTACAATTTAGCATGGATATGTGCAGGCAGCACTGGATCTGTCACAGTGTAATACACAAGCAATAACTAAAGGACATTTCTTCATCTTCTCTGTCTTCTTGCAGCAATGTTTTCATAACATAAGTGTATGTGTTCATAACAAACTTGCCAAGTTCCCTCTGCCTTGGGAAGTATAAAAAATATGAATTATTTGTAAATGCCTACAGTAGCATTCAAAGAATGATGCATCTCTCCTAGCCCTCAAAATACGTGCTGCTAATAAAAGTATGTCTGCTCCTACTAAAAAGTTCCTACTAAAAGTTCCTACTGCTTTTCAGCCCTGGCAAGGCCCCAGCATAGTTCCTCTCTTCCCAAAAGAGGAATGCGGCACAGAGCCTCGTCCTGACTAATAGCACAGTTGTCCTCTCTTGCACTTCTTTTTGGTTTCGGTTAACTTCTCTGGAAAGGGGCTTCTACTGAGCTGTACCCAGGGGCTGCGGGCCTGGTTCCCTTCTCACTTTGGGAAATTTTGTGTGAAATTCATTTGAATTACTAGCAAAAATGAGAGGGAGAACTGAAGGTCTGCTAATCTTATAGCCCAAGTAATGCAGTGCTGCTACCAGACTCTCATACCAGTGCTCAGCACAGGACTGGGCTTGAATAAATACCAAACATCTGTGTAAAACAGTCCTCCCAATTCCTTTTTTTTTTTTTTTTTTTTTTTTCTCTTTTATGACAGGTTGAAGCTGTTTATTACTTTGCTGTGGGTGATGTTCCAGCTGAAACAAAGCAGCTGCTCCTTGAGAAGGTTTCTGATGGCCCCTGTCCAGTCAACACCGTATCTTTCAATGCCAGGGAAGATGAAACTGTTATTTTTCTGAAGGAGTTGAGCCAGTTGGCCTCTGGCAGGTATGACAAAGAAGCACAGTAATGGTTTCAGTACTTGTAAAGTGTTTTGCTGCTAGGAATGCTATCTGAAGATATCTGAATATTATCCCATTTTACTCATAAGGGAAATGAAACAAACCAGATCAGTAAGTGATCTGGGGAAACAGAGGAAATAGTCTAAGAGCTGTAACTAAAATACAGGGCCTACTTGAACAGCTTCTCTCCACATGTGTGCTCACTGGCTTGTGGAAAGGCCATTCCTTACCTATATCCTGAATTGTCTGCAATCTGTTTCTCTTTCAAAGTATGATTTTTTTTCAAGGGAGAGTAACGACATAAACAAGTTTTTATTACATTTCTTTATACTTCAGTAATATCCACAGGCACCAGCAAAGGATCAGTCTAGAGGTTTTTTTTTCAGATCAAACATAACACAGACATGTAGTTGAAAGGTGATGCCTGTCCTAAATAGGCAGTGCCTGGAACAACAGGAAATTCGGGTAGCGTTAGGCCTGTCTGTGTGAAGCTGCAGTTCTCTACCATGCTCTCCAGCATCTGTTTAGTGTGGTTGGTGGGAACTGATATATTCCATATGGTCTGTTGGCTACTTTGTCCTGGGAACCAGCTGTGTGACAAGAGAAAGCCTTCAATGCAAAAGGATAATACAACATTAATCTTGATTCTAATATAAAAATAAAGAAAATGAATGAAGAAACAAACAAAAAAAAACCACAATACCAAACACACTCAACAGCAGGAGGGCAATAGCAGCTGATAGGTGTTTGTCTGCTTTACAGAAGCCACCATACAGTTACAGAGCTGTGAAATGTCTGCTATAGCTTTCTGTTTCACTATTGTTTGTGCAAGAGTGGGAAGGACTCCAACAGTAGAAATCCCCAAATGACGGCAGAGCAATTGGTAAGATGGCAGCTGCTTAGCTCTTTTATAGCCATCTGTGTTTAGGAGTAGCTTTTAAGAGACGGAGTGCCTGCCAAAAAAAAACAAGACTGAGGGAAAGTGTTATGTTGGTTCTGTTCAGACGTGTGTCTAAACGACTGTGGTCATTTAGGACTGTGGTACCTCCATGATACCAGGTACTTTGCCAGTCACCATACTTCATTTTCTTTTGGCAATATTTTTCCCTCCTTTGTAAGAAGAAAGAGAATGTTTCTTGTATGGTAGAGAAAGAGACAAGAAGGGTTGTGACAGGGATCTGAGAGGAATCATTTTGCCTAATACGATTCTCACTATCTTTTAGTAATTTTTCACGTGTCTAGCTTTGTTGCAGAGACTTATCAGGCCAACATATAACTTGCTGGTGGGTATTTTCCTAATAATTGTGTATAAGGATAAGTCAGTTTTCACATAGGATTTGCTAAGTTCATGGGTTTTTCATGATTTAAGACTCATTCTAGTGTAGTTCTATTTTAGAAAGGCATCTTTTTCCTGCTCTGGGAGCTTGTCTGTTTTGACAACAAGGGTAAATGAAGTCTGCTTGACTTCCTGATTTGTATATCGATAGTGAAATAAGTGTTCCTGTTGGGCTTTGAACTAGGAGGATAATCTAATTAAAAGGTGTTAGTGTCCTTTCAGATATCTCAAATGACATGCTTGTTCAGCATGTTAAAAGCATTAATTAAAAACAGATTTCCAGATGATTGAAAAGGAAGGTACCTTAGAATAAGTGATACAGAAATGAAAGGATGTGTGATTCTTCATGAAAAGACTTCAGAAAATACATATACTTATATAAAGGTTTGATAATATCCATAAAACTGTTGTAGCTGAACATTTGGTTATCTTGACAGATAAGGAAATAATTCCAAAGTTCTACACTGCTCTGACTTTGCATGTGTGACATACATATTAAAACTAGGAAAGTATTTATGTAGTTTGCATACTAGTGAAAACCCAATTTTTATTACAGATTCCATGCTTTCGTTCAGAAGAATTACTGTAGAATTGCTACTGGACCTGCACTGAAATGCGAAGAAGATGACAAAGATCTAATTGCCCCGAATTCCAGAAAGGTGAAAGGGCGAACGCCACTAGGTAGACAATTTTAAAACCAATATTATATTGATTTTCTAGGTGAGGTTTCAGAGTAGCCATCTAATTCAGGAACTTGCTTAGTGCAAGATCAAAAGAAGCCTTCTGTAGGCATAGGTGGGGACGGGACCGGTCAAATGGAAATTCTGTGAGTGGGAAGGAGAGGGAAAGGAAAAGAGAGAAGTGAAGAAAATAGAGGATGTGCATGTGAGAATGAAAGAGAAGTGAAAAAAGGAGAAGAAGCAAGAACATGTATTTCAGGAGATAAAGATTTGTACTGGTGTGCTTATACCAGTGACCTGGTGGTAATGGAGAGTAATGGCGAAAGGGAGATGAAAGAGGTAAGAGTGGAGTAGAGCATCTGTTACAACAGCCACATCAATACAGACCATGTTCATAGCTAATATAAGGGAATTAAGCCCACATATGGTTGACTTGGTTTTCTTAGGATCTGAATTTATCATAAAGACAGGCAAAGAGCACAGTAAAAAGAACTAGAGAGAAGGTGCAAAGAGAGAGGGAGAAATATGAAAAACATACAGAAGGAAACAGCAGAAAAAAAGTAGAGGAGAAGCAAAATTTCATTATTTTTTTTTTTTTCTGTGGGTGGAGCTGTGCAGAAAGCTCAAGCATGGTTCTTTTTAGTCACAGTGATACTTCCTCTAGGAAAAGTCAGCCTTACTGTTCAGTGGGACTGGACTGAGGCTTCAGCCAGATTTGGAGGAGTCTGGCTTGTGGTGTGAAGCGTGGCTGTGTTATATCACGTCTGATATCTTTATCAGTAGGCGATTTGGTTAAAAAAATGATTTATTGTTATTATCAGGAGGCATAAAACCTCTTTTCTCTCATGGCTTACATCCCCATTGTGCTGGGGGGGCATTAGCATTGCCCCAAAGGTAGAACACTGTCATCCTCCTCTTACTGCTAGGGAACCTATGGCATAAGGGGGAATTAGTGACTCACCTAAAGTCACATATCAGTCTTGGACTAACTGTCATGTATTTTCTGGGTTGTGGTCTGGATCCTTGTGTACAAGCCTTTCAGAATGGCCATGGTTATACAGTATGAGAGAACCATAGTGTGCGTGTGTGGAGGGGGTGGGGAGCAGAAGTAAGAGAACAAAGTGTCATCCCTCCCCCCCCTTTTTTATTTTCTTTATGAAAGGTCACCAAAGCTTTCCCCCCTCACGCCCCCACAGGGTTTAGAAACCAAGAGCAGAGAGTGCTTCAAAGCCCTGCCTTTCGTTTCACACTGATTCAGAGTGCTGTAATGATTGCCTTCGGTCTGCTCCAAGTGCTTCCTTGCCAGACCCCAGTTGGGTGTGTGCATGGGGAGGGCTGGCTTCCTCTTCCCCCAGGCACCATCCCGTTTCAATAGATGGCCCTAGAGCTCCTGTATGACTGAAATTACTTCCTCACCACTGTTTCTAAAGCTGAAAGCTGAATAGCTTTAATCGCTCAAAAGGGCAGTAATCTCCTTGAAGTGCATTGTCTGTTGTGTCTTATTGCTATTATGGAGTAGAATTTACACATTAAAAAGGAACACAATTAGCTTTCTGCATTTACTTGGCATTATAACCACAGTTGTGACATCACTGACAGCCAATCACAGCCTTTCGGTCGTATACAGAACCTAAAATCCTTTCAGAAAAGAAAATACGTAGGAGACATTAATTCTGGCCTGTGTCTGATGTCTCTTGTTTCAGAGACTCCTTCAAGGGTGTAGAAGGCAATAATAATAAAAGTGGTGATTACTCACTAATGTATTCTGAAACTGGTTCTTGAATGTCTGGCATAAACTATATAAGGAAATAAATAGAAAACGAATCAGAGATCTAATCTTCCAAATGCGATGTTTCCTGGAAAATAAGGAGAGGTGCAGGAATATTTTGATTCTGTTTCTTTTTGCACCAAAAATGCAACAGCTGGAAACTAAAGCTCATTGTTATGTTTTATGGGCTGGAAAAAAACATTTTAAAGAAATCTGATAGTTTTCTGGGTATCCACTGAATAACATTTTGCAAATACAGGATATCTTCATGCTCACTCTTTTTCATCTACTTAAACAAACAAGTCGGAAGTGAACTATTTAAAACTCCAGATAAGAGCTGAATTCTCCCCTGTTTTGCATCTTGAGCAGTCATTTAGAAAGCAAGCGTGAGAAACTGCCAAATTTGATTTTTTTTTTATACTCATTGAGTGGATGCTTGAGATTAAAACAGGTGTAAACCAGTAAAGAATGAAGGTCCTTATGTTGGCAGACTCAGACCTGAGGCAGAAGAAATACTCTTACATAAAGCATAATTTGGACCAACATGGTGATGTCTCCTCATCCAGCACTGATTTTCCTATTATCACTTCAGCCTACATTCTTTGTGTAGCTTCTGCATCTGCAAAAGGCTGTGGAATTAAGCAATTCTGTTGTGTAGTTAAAATTACAAGTGGAAGGGAGGTGAGATTTAAGTCAGAACTTGAAGGCTTAGAGGGCAAGAGGCGGTGGAAGCTGTGGAGAAGAAGGTTCTTCCTGAGAGGGGCCATAGTTGTGTTATCTGCTTGGAGTGAGAGGGAGGTAAGTCCTAATTGGGCTTGAGAAGCAGTGGCATTTTCAGCTAGATCCTGAAATGAACAGTGGTTCCTCGCTAGCTGAAGAGAAAACAGCAGTAGATCTGTGGGCAGTGTTTTTCTGTGTGGTGGAACAGACGAGCTGGTACATGTTAAGAAAATACCACTGGACCCTAAATTGGAATTTGAGTTATGTGGCAAATCTGAAGAGGGACATATTTCAACATGGCCAGTCTTTTGGAATAACATATGATTCCAGGCTGTGAAGACTGATGTGCTTAAGCACTTTTTGAGCTCTGTAAAGCTGTATTCTTAAGTGTGCTTGATTTTCCACGTTTACCTGATGGTCACAGAGAAAATTGTAGGTTGCTGAGTGTAATATGGGGAGTGTAAGAGCACCAGCCTCCTGTGCAACATTGAAGTAAAAGAGCTCTGCTCTGTTTATGCACACAGATGTGGGAGAGACCAAACCTTCCCTTTGGGAAGCCAGAATAATGCCTGCAGAGTGGCTGCTTTGCCTATGAGCTGTAGCAAAGAGCTTTGCCTCTGTGTTTTCCTCCTATGTGCTTTGTCCAGTCTTAGCAGCCTAACCTTGGCCTGGTGAATCTCTTTGCTAATGTGTAGAGAGTGATGCAGACAGCCACCCTGCAATACCACGCAGGATACAAAGTTCATTTGCTTTGTGCATTTGCCCAGGGAAAAGGGGCAGGATCAGGACAGGGTGAGTTTCCCTGCTTCCTGACTCAGTGGGTGTGCAGGCAGCTGCCCTCCTTTTCTCCTCCTTACTTCCACTCTTCCCCCTCCAAGGGTGAATTTTGCAAATCAGCACTTCGGGGATATACCGCTATCTTCTGCTGCCACACAGAGGCTGAGGAAGGGACCAACAGTGAAAAAATTAGATCTCCCATCTTGCCTTACAGGCAAATCTAATTTAAAAGGTGTCTTACTCCATTACATTTGGATTTTGCTTCCACAGCCTAAGTCGGATAATCAGAGAAGAAATACTTCTGTTTTCCTCTATTTGCTTTTGTGTTGGTATTTGCTTGGTGTTTTAAAGATGTAGTCAATTTTGCAGGCTTCTTTTCGCGTGGACTTTTTTTCAAAGCAGGATTTGTATCTTGAATACGGAATGAAATGAGTTACTGTGACTTGACAAACTGGATGAGTTTGTCTGCTGGGAGGTAGGTGTGGAAGAGCTTCTAAGATTGCCTGACAGTATTAAATAACTGGGAAATGGAAATGAGGCTGGTTACACATTTCCGTGTACATGTGTGTTTTTGCCTAGGCACACCATCTTGCTTCAGCTCACGGGTGTCAGCAAGATGCTTCTGGCCCTCGCCCTTCCCAGTGCCTGTCACCATCCTCTTCCTCATTTCTAGGGCCTCCATTTTCCAGGCCCAGGCCTCCTTGGGCACAGCTGGCCATGCACGATGGAGTGAGCCAACCCCACATGCTGGTGCTCCGTGAGAGCTGGGGAAGGCAGAGGAGCATCAAGGCCATTTCCCCGCTGTTGCCATCACCATGTCATGGCTTTTGAAACAGAACCTGGGAGTTAGGCCTGGGCAGTTAAACTGCCAGCCAGCAGGGCTTGGGGTGTTTCACGGAGGGTGGCCTTTCACCGCTGGGGATAACACGATTTTTAAGAGGTCTTCCATGCAACACAGACGCCTTAGTTGTGCCAAGAGTCTTGGAGCAGCTGGGGGCTGCCCCCTCTGAGGAGGTGGCTCTTGGCCATAGGTGGCTTTTCGGTTGGCAGCCCTCAAAATTGCACAGCAATGAGGTGTGAGCGCAGGGAACTTAAACCGAAGGGAGGTTTGTGCTTTCTTAGTCGTTTTTCACCGACATGCTCTGAGGGATGGGCTGTGGGTTGAAAACCGCTGCTGGAGGCTGTGATGCATGGGGGTGTGTGCGTGCGTCTGGGGTTTGGGGAGAGGAACAGCTTTTCCTTTCCACTTCTCCTCAGCTGCAGAGGAAAAGAAAAAGAGGTTGAAGCAGAGAGCGAGGTAGAGGTGAGCCTCCTGAGTAGAGAAAGTAGCTTTGGCTGCCACTGCTTGTGCTCTTCCAGCTGAATCCAGGAAAAAATGTTGCGTATAAAATGTTTTCAAGACAACTTGGTATTTGCAACATGCAGTTGTTGGTGCCTGTATTCGTCCCATACAATATACACCATCAAACCACAGCACTAATAAGGAAAAAATACTTTCTGTGCAATACCAATATAATACACTGTCACTGCATTGTACTGTGGAGCAATTGTTTGTTAAAAAAAAAAAGTAAAAAAAAGTTGACATTTCTAAAGTGTTTGAACAGAATATTTTGGTTGAAAATACAAGTTAATGATAACAGACTTCATTTTTTTTTTATCTGCCTTGCTTAAGGTTTTTGTTTTGCGATTTAGGAAATGATCTTTGTAGTAATGGCTGAAACAGGTTTTTTTTTGAAATACAGGGAGGTCCCAGGAGATGGCAGTGTACAATAACACATTTCAAAATATTTCTTGGAAATTAAAAGCATTTCACAATTAAAGTTGAGTTCTTATTTCGTAGAATGTTCCTATTATTATTTCAGGGAAGTTTACTGAAGAACAAAATGATCAGGTTTGTTTGTTTACTGGTGGCCTACTTTAGCACACAAGTTTGCATATCTTATCTTTTATAAAGGGAATTACCACTGTATATTAACTGAGCCACTAGATGCTAAGATACAGTTTGCCTTGTTCAGCAGCTTCGTGTGCAATTCAGTAATAGGTTGTAGTCTGCATTTGTGGTTACAATAGCTCATGATTAATTTCTTTTTATATTTTTTACTGTAATACTACACACAGTTTTTCTATATAGCCCTATATTGCAATTTAATATCTGAGACTCATGTAATTTAACACACTTGTAGTAGTGTCTATTTTACATAGATATACCTGGTGACTCCATTTTGATAATTGAACTCTACTGAATAAATACACATTTTAATCTTTTAATAAAGAGAATCAGATATATTGAGATTAAGAAAATCTTATGTCAACACCAGCTTTGTTTTTTTCCATTTTTTTTTTGGAGAATATAACCTGATAGGAATATATTTTTAAAGCGTTTAATTATGACTATTGATATAATTATGATTGTTGATATTCGTTAAGATTAAAGTCTTACCAGAAATACCAAAACTACATCACATGCTCTTCTGGGAAAGAATATTTAATTTTAAACAAAGGTGCTTAGGTACTCTAGAACACTGAAGGAGCTGATAATGTCTTCTCTTTAAAGTTTCAAAGTTGGATCTCATATTTGGAGATTGCTTTTGCAGTGAAGTCAAGGGGACAATGTGAATTTCTTTGTGGAATTTTCTTATTGTTTTCTGAGAGTTTGAAAACGGATTTCCCCCCACTGTGGGAACAGCCAACTCTGTAGTTACTTCTACCAGACTAATTACCTCGCAGGTTCTGGTGCCATTTTTGAACTCTGTCAAAGAACTGCACTTGTCACTGCAATGGGACCTTGTGAACAAGGTCATACAGTAACACCTGGATGAACCCAAAGACTTCATTGTAGTAAAGGAGTTATAAAAAGCAGAAATTGTTATGAAATGTCAAGTTCTATTTATTATTCCTTTTTGCAGTAGCTGGTGTTCGTGAAGATGTCTTTTTGGTCTGGAAGGAGTTGGAGGAAGCCAGGAGTACACTGAGACAAGTTCAGAAAATTTTATCAGAATCTGAGCAGCCTGCTTCTGGAGATGGTATCATTTATGTTTCCTTCAAAAGAGTTACCACTATATTCATGATCAATATCTTGAACAGTGAACAGTTTTGATTGACATTGATCTGGGGACAATTTTCTCTGAAATGGCTACGTATAGGTACCACCTATACTTGGCAGCTAATCTTTGTGTGGCTTGAAAATTTCCATTGCAAATCTCTGTTTACTGCTGCTTAAAACTTACTAAACTTTAACAGCTAAGGCTGAAACATGCAATTTTTATTTCACCAGTTACTAGGTTTAGAAATTATCTACATTTCAGGATGTTGAAACTCCTTTTTTTTTTTTTTTTTTTTTTTTTTTTTTTTTTTCGGTTTGCTCTCTCCTTCTCTGCCAGGGCTGGTAAGTTTTTGATTTTTTTCTACACAGAGCTGGGGAAATACCCCAAGATGATCTCTCAATAGCCTCCAACTTGATAAGTAGTTTAGTTTCCCTGAAAGGAAAGAAGCGTGGGCTTGAATTCCCTTAGTAGAAAGTAGGAGACTGAAACTAATTCTGTATGAGTGCCCTGATAACCCTTGCATTAAGAAACATGAAGGAACACCAACATCTATTTGTTAAACTAATCATTTCCACCATTATGTTTGGCTTAGAACATGATCCATGTGGATTGAGACTTACTGGGGACAGAAGTATAGCTACTCTCTGAATCCCTGGAAGGCTTAAACAGGGGCTGGTAAGATGCCACTCGGCTCTGATAGATAGAGGTGCTCTGAGCATGCTCTGGAGCAGAATGGTAACACTGGCAAGTTTTAGTACTGAAAACTTGGGAATCCATAGAGTCTAGGAAGCTTCAGCGTTGAATTGTAACTAAGCAACTGGATTTTCAGGATCAGAGTTGTGATTGCCTGATTGGCATGTTCTGCATTACTCCCTGGCTTTAAAATAGTTACATGGAGTCTGGTGGTAATTTATTGTGTAAGTTAATAAAAGGTTCAGGGCTGAATTAGAATGACTCATCAGAGATTTTTTTTGTAGCTCTAGTATAGTTTTTTTGCAGTGCAATTGCTTTCGCTTTGGTAAGGTGGAGGCTGGGGCCAGATGCCCTTTTCTGGATCTGAGAAACAGTTTGTACAGCTGGTTGATCAGTTGCCTAAACTCTCTGCAGTGTGTTGAGGTGTGTGATTAAGGTGGTGATGGTGAAGATTTGAGCCTGAGGGTTTTCTCTGCCTGCACTGGATTTGAACATCTGACAGTAATATAACTCTGCAGGAGTTAGCCTGAGTCAATTCTTCTGTGAAGGCATAATACACTTCTTTGTACAGATAATAGCATCTGCTCAATTAGCAGGACTTTCCATATGAAGTTAAACAGTTCTACCATAATGCGTATGAACAAGAAGACCACAATAAAGCTCCAAGGGCAGCGCTAATTTCAGTGTTTATTTACAACTGCTTGACTATGCAGCTTTAATATTCTTTTAGTGTATATCTTCATACATAATCACTTCATAAATGAATTAAAAGAAATTAATTTACGGTGTGGTTTATTTTGTCACTTCTTCAGCATTGTTTGACTGTTGCCCATTGATCCGAATAACTACAGCCTTTCTTTTTGTCTGCATTTCTTCCTCTTTTTGTCTTGATCTCTTTAAAATGCTCATCTGCAAAACAGTTTGTTCTTAAAATTGAAGAGTTCTGCAGGGGATGAAAAAGAGAGAAATTTTCTGCTGACTTTCCAGATAATGCACTAGTTACCTGAACAGAAGCATGTGAAAAAAAGAAAATAAGTTTTCTTTTTAAAATTGTCTGAGTGTGTTTGTGACACTTGCCACGCTTGTTGTCCTAAGGACCACAAACAACCAGAAAGCAAATGTTTGTCTACAGTCTCAGGATCTCCACACTTGTCAGTGTAGCTGCATCTAAACAAAGCAAAAGTTTATACCACCTAGATATCTGAAAGTAGTGTAAGAAAATATAGTCACCTTGCTATAAGACCCTACTGAGCTAGTGATGAGTGACTGCAGAGCCCTTTATACAATTACCTTTATACAGAGGTGTGCAGTGCCCAACCTTAAGACTGCCCTTAGAAAATTTCTGAAACAACACAGTGTGAAAAGGGTAAGCATGAGAACAGTCATAAGAGGTCAGACAAAAAATATCCTGTTTCTTGCAGTATCCGTAACAAATGGTAGAAGGAGTGTGTAAACTAAAGAATATATGAAGATGGTACACCGGTGATTTGTGGCTTAGGATAGATGGTACAAAATTCAGCCTCTGAAAAGGCAATATATTGTGGAAAAACACAGCCAAATCACTTCCAGAAATACTGTAGTTTGCCTTTTACTCTAAATAGTCTTCACTGAAAAGGAACGTTAGTCTATGTTCTTAACTGTATTTTCATTTATATCTTACATTGTTTCATTTTCTCAAATGATTCTCCTCAAAGTTGGACATCTTATACTGAATCTTTTATGGCATTTTGTACTTCAACAGTTAAGTCAATATTTGTATGATCCAGAATATTCCTTCTATGTGTTGATTCTGTAGCTATGTATATTTTAAATTCTCTGTCAGATGGGTTTGTACCAGTTATAAAAGAATTTGTTGCAAAGAATTGCCCAATATAGAAAAAACAAACAAAGAAAAATAACTCCACCACCACAACAACAAAATCACAACAAAGTAGATATTAAAAATGGGTCAGAAATATCGACCCACTCCAGAGCTGTCAGTAGAAGTGTAATGAGTTCAGAGCAATGTGTGAACTTTAGCAGCTCTCTGTCGATCATATGAGTTTTAATCTTGACAAAACTTAGATGATAAGGTTGGCACAGGAGCATGGTTCTGCTATAGGTAACTCTCTGCCAAAGTTAAAATATCTGCTCCAAAACCTGAAGGTGTGAAAGCTCCTTAACAGGCCAAATATGACAAAAGGTATTTTCCTTCATCTTTTGCTAACCATTCTTACTCTATTTTTCTCCTCCTTCCAGCTACCCTTGGGCAAATCTATAACAGAAAACTTGAGTGCAGTCAGACAAAGTGTTGGGGGAAAAAAAAGGAAATTGATAATTAGAGCCAATAATATGCTAGGCAGTCTTAGTGACATTTATATCTTCTTATGCAGTGTATAATACTGTATTTTAAGTTTGAAGAATATCTAGGCATTTATTATTATTTATTTCTCATGGCCTAATCACTTTTTATTGCTTTCAAAACTATGTGTTGATGGTCACATGCAATACCAAAAAAGTTTAGGTGCAATTCTAAGCAAGAATTTAGGATTTAGAATTTAGTCAGACTTCTTCCATAAATATGACAATTTTGACCCCAGTATTGTAGCCTGTTGAAAATAACATATCCAAAATGAACCATATTATGCATGAGTTATTTGTTTTATTTTTATTTTTTATTTATATTTTGTTATATTTTTATTTCTATCATGTTTTATTTGTATTAATACTTTATTTTATTTATATTTTTTATTTATAACCAAAGATGATCATCCAATAGAAAAGCATAAATATGATGAATATTTGACTTCTGAGGAGTGGTTGCAGAGGTATGGCTTGAAAGCTCAGAAGCTCACACTGTATGATGCACTTGCTGATTGTACTTTTCGCCATGCGGATGGGATTGTTGACATCAAAACTAAACCAGAGGACGAATCTTCACAAACTGATGCTGTGAGTAGTGTTAGTTTTCCCTCAGTGCCTGTGAATTGTCTTTTTTTTTTTTTCTTTTCTTTTTGGTTATTTTTTTAAAACTTGAAATATTGATTGAAAGCTGAATTTATGACAGAGTGCATGGTCTGTTGGATTTTTTTTTTTTTTTTCTATAAAGTCAGTTTATTTGTGGAAGGAGACAAATATGGTAAAAACTGTTTCAAAGGGCTATTTGAAAATGACTTCCTCCTGGTCCACATATACTCTGCAGGGAAGAATCAGGCCTGACTTAAGCAATGCCTTATTTTCCTCTCTTTTATGTGGGGTAGGGCAAAGGCTCCTTGTCATTTTCATTTTCCTTAGAAGTGCTGGTCTCCACTGCTCCAACACTTGCAGGTCTTTAAGCAAATTTGAACTATTTTTTCTTAACTGTTTGTTTTTCTCAAGCTCTACCATTGTAAGTAACTGTTCAGTAAGCTTCCGTTCTTGCAAGCTACAAGAATAAAATCAGTTTCTATTGACTTGTGCTGGAAGCAGATTCCATGACCACCCTATTCTGTGTCCGTTTCTGCACCTGTTCATTTGCAACAAGGCCGTACCTTTGAAGTTTGTTTACTAAATATTGTAGGGCATAGCAAAAAAAAAAAAAATAATATATATATCTTGGAACTGAAACCTGTTTTTCTTGCCTGTAGGAGACAAAGAGGAAAGTAATTCATGCAAAATACTGTGACAAGTTTGTACATACCTTCTGGAAAGATGGATCTGTAGTTCATGTATATGTTACTACAGAAAAGTATAAGCGGTATGAAGAGAAAATGAGGACTGCTCTCAGACAAGTGGAAGGAAGGTTAGTGTTCTGTCACACAAAAACATTTTGTGTTATTTCATGAGTGTTAAAATGTTTGACATTTCCTGTCATAATAAGCTGAAGTAGTTGGTACATTGCCAGTAGCAGTATTAAGCCAGAAATCCATTCGTGTGTAAGATTTCGTGTGTAAGTCTTTAAAAGACGTTTAGATGTAGAGCTTAGGGATATGGTTTAGTGGGGACTGCTAGCATTAGGTCAGAGGTTGGACTCGATGATCTTGAGGTCTCTTCCAACCTAGAAGAAAACCGATGAGCAGTATCTTTTATTCTCCTTCTTTAGCACAAAGACAAAAGTCAGTCAGCACATTGTAGAAATACTTTTGGCAGTGGCAAAAAGTATTGGAACTTAGGGTACATTGGAACAAGGCAGAGAACTTCCAGAGTTGTTCATCCTGCCCACCTAGGAATCCCTTGTGATACCTCTAGCACCAAGTAGCATCTATTGGCTTGTGCCCATATTGATAATGGTTATCTGCCTTTTCTCCAATTTTGTGTTGAAGAAAACAAGTTTGATCAAGGTTAAGACATGAGCTAACCATTAAGTAACACCTATGATCAGAAGTTCAGTGCTCAAGTTAGTTTTGCTTTTCTTTAGTCATATAGATGCACTCTGAGATTCTGTAGGATGGCTGCAAAAAAAAAACATAGGCCATTAGAGGGTCTGATTCCTCTGTCCTAAAGACGTCCTTAAGTAAATCAGATTGAATTGTGACCCATTTCTGTGCTGTCTGGAAAGAAAGTTTTGGCTAATTTCAAAGTGGATATCTCCATTATAGATTACATAATTCCTAGGTTTTGTATCTACATTAGGATGAGAAGGAAACATTCAAAATAGAGATTGTAGATTCAAAAGGAAGAGTAAATATTGCCCTGTGTTTTGTATATTAGGACAATGAGATGTCTCACTGAAAAAAGCAGGATGTGAACTTTTGTTTTACTACAGCTTCTCTATCAGAATATAATAGCCTGAATATATTTAGCAGGGTCAAACAGAGTTTTGTTGTTCATTTTAATTTATCTTCATCTTGCTGTATTTAGGATAACATTAACATGGTTAACATGCAGTGAAAGGAAAATTTGAGGTATGGCTTTGTTGTGTTTATAAAATCCAAGCCAAGGTCATGTGTTTGATGTTTAAAAAGGTTCACCTCATTGTTAAAAAGTCTTGGTAGACTTCATCAAACACTTTGGGGAAAATAACTAATGGTAAAATAGCTGTCAGTAGTGAATGTAGTAGGATCTTTTTACTTTCTGTGATATAGTTTTTTAAACCTCTGTGGGAGATGAGTAATATTTTTCCCAGGGCCATTATATTCTGTCTGCTAAAATGCCTGTGTTTCAGAGTAGTCAAGTAGTTTATGAATCTCAAGGGAAATTAGATTTGGACCTGTTGCAGCTGTTACTAAGGAAATGTTGTTGTACACAACTGTATGTATGCACGTATTTAGCTGGCAGGCATGCGTAAATCCTGTTTAAAATGTAAAACTCAGTCTGTGTTTAAGGCCCTGGGTCAACACGGCATTGAAGCATCTGTGTTGTATTAAGACTCTTTAAAGTGCTCAAGTTGCTTGCAGAATAGGTTCTCAAGTGGTTTCCTGAAAAGGGAAGTGTATTAGCAGATGCTTAAATGATTTCTTGAGTTCAGACTGGAGAACAGTTACAGAGGCAATAGTTATAGGTACTTCCTCATGGGATTTGCTAGCTCAAACTACTGTATAATTGACATTATACATATTGACATTATACTCTTTTTTTTTGTGAGTGTGTTTTTTGTTCATCTCCAGATCCCCATTGAAATTAGAAAATAAAAATATCTTGCATTGTTATGTAGTGATAGATGACTGGTTCATCAAGGCCAACATACTGCTCGTGACAGGGATGAACAACAGCATTTAAACAACAGGACTAGAAAATACAGCAGTGATAAAAGATCCTTTCTGTTAGATGCTGATACACAGTGCTCCCAAGATCTTACATATTTTTTTTTTCCTTGCCCAGAATTAAGTGGCTTCAACAAGGAAGCAGAGGGCTCTTTGGGAATGTGTTTGAAGATGATGTCTATATTCTTATTGATACATCCCAGTCTATGAAGGACAAGCTGCCACTGGTGAAGGAGAAAATATTTCAGCTCATACAGGTTTGATGAAGTGATGATTTTGAAAACTGTTGAGTATTTTAGAGTAGGCTGACATTTTCTGGATGGTTGTTACCCTATCTGTCTATCTATCAATCAGTTTTTAATTTATTTTGAAATGGTTTTCCAAAATCATCAGCTTTATAAAGGTATTTTGATTTTTCTTGGTGTGCCACTTTTTTAGTTTATGTTTTCTATTCTTCTTTCAATCTTTTTTTTTTTTTTTTTTTTTTTTTTTCTTGTACATCTGTAAAAATGTTTGAAAGAAACCTGGAGAAAATGTTAAAAATGAAAATGGCTTAAACAGTTTTTGTGTCCCTCAAGCCAACTCACTCCTAAAAAAAATAATAATATTTCTTTTTCATTTATTTTAAGCAGTGTCATCTGATTCCACTGGAATGTTGTGATTTGTAATATGTATTTCATACTGTGACATTAGAGGGTGTAGAGCATTTCAAGCTTGCTTGCATCTTACAGAGTCACTCAGATCTTTTCTAAGTGACTTGCAAAGTGCAGAAATAGCTTGGAAGCAGTGAGTACTTGAAGACACACCTGAAATGACTTTATCCCACCTAGTTTTAGAAATCTACAATGATATCACCTGAGCTTTGAGAGAAACAGGTACTGTTAAAACATGGTTCATCTTGATTTTTTCAGATTTGAAAGAAATAACCAACAAATGTGCCATCAGTCTGGCACGGATAGCAGTCATTAGTAGGGCTAAAAATATTAAAACTGTAATAGGTTTTTGAGCTGTGTGTAAGTGATAGGATGTAGTATGATGTGGTCCATTTCTGTGGCACTAGATCAGCCTAGAAAATGATTAGATGCTGTGCCAGAAGTTGTCACAGGACTGCACAGAAATGGTGGAGTGAAAGAGTCCAGGCTCTGGAAGTTTTACAGGCTTGCACAAAACTTTCACTCCTTGTAACTTTGGTCCAAAAGCAACTTCAGCAAATTCTCAGTTCTCTTTTGCTGTCCTAGTTCCCCTTGCCAGTGTCTGGCATTTGATTCTTGTTCTTCTCCTCTAAATGATGTCTTATTTTGATTCTGATTTCAAATTCCTTTGTTAAACAGTCAAAATATTTTCCTTATACCAAAGTTAATACCTAGTTTCCTCTCTCTTTTTCTCTCTTTCTCTCTCTTTCTCTTTCTTTCTCTCTCTTTCTCTCCTAGACATTTGCTGTTCAAATAGCTTGAGAAATATGAGTAGATGTAGATTAGCATGTGGAAGTTAAATTATCTTAATAATTGCATGCAGTAATTGTCTGTCTTGTTATGTCTCTCTATGTGCCACAACTGAACATTACTGTAATTTATTGTAATGATATAATCAACTGTATATGAGTTAAAACAAGTCTTACTGGTCAGTATTTCAGGATACAAGTATCCTTTCTTTCAACACTGAGTAAAAATCAGGTTTTGTCTCTTGCAGGAGCAATTGAGACACAAAAAGAGATTTAATTTTGTGAAATTTAGTGCCCAAGCAGTGGCCTGGCGGGAGAAACTTGCTGAAGTTAATGAGGAGAATTTGCAAGATGCCTGGCTTTGGATAAAAGGACTAGAGGTAACATGGAAGCTAATTATCATGCAGCGTGTTAGTACAAAGTTGTGTTTGTGTTTTCTCTTTCTGTATGGTTGGGGTATTTCTGGATTTGACTCGAGTAAGCTGAAAATATAGAGGATATATATTTAGTAGATCCAAGTACAACCTATTATCTGTCAGTTATAATATTTTAACTGTGGACCAGTTCATAAGATCGTATTAATCCAGTTTACAGTATGCTACATTTAACAGCCACAATGCACGCATTGGCCAGTTTGATTTCTTTAGGAACCGTGATGGTGCTCTCAGACCCTGGGTCTAAACTTGTCACTCTTGTTGCAGAGGTGCCGCTGCCTTGGTGAGGGCTGTAGCTTGTAGACTCACAGCTCAGAGGTGATACAGGAAACTGTTTGGCTGCCAGCTGGTGGTCATGAGATGGAGGAGCATTTCTAGTCCCTTTTGGTGCCTAGATAGACAGCTGACTTTAAACTTCACAGGAACATGAGAACAAGCATACTCAGACCAAGCATCTGTCTGCAGTCAAGTCAAGCATTTCTGCCCAATATTCTTTCTCTGACAGTGGCCACACCTAAGGGTTTTCTCTGCAATAGAATAGAAATGCTTATAGTCAGCCCCAGACAGGCACCAGGTGACTGTAGCTGTCAGCTGCTCTAGGACTAGTTATTGTGTCGAATGTGGACAGCAATATTACCAGGGGTGGACTGAAAGTCAGTCATGTAAAAGTAAAAATATATCCAATGTTAAGTTTTCTGACACACAAAAAAAACCCACCCATATGTTTATATAATAAAACTCATCAGCATTATGACAGCTCTTCATTAGACTTAATGATGAAATTCCTGAGGGTGAGGGAATTGGGGAAGGTAATTATTATTAGCTTTTACCAATTATTATTGGGGAAACTCTGAAACTGCAAAGCAAGATAAAGAAGTTTGTATTCTCAGAAAACGATAACAGGCAAATGCATGCAGAAAATAAAGTGTTGGTGTGGCCTCACTGAGTAGCTGGTGAATACTTACAGCTGAGGTTAGTAAACTTAATTTTACTGCCTTCCTTCAGACTTTAAAAATTGGATCTGTTTAAGCCATATGACATGGTACAGCATCACTTCCTAATACTTTGAATTAGTATAATTTGAAACCGTCTTGTATGTGTTCAAGAATGGGCTTTTCATCGCTATTAACTGAATTTTTGAATTGTTGGTAATTGTTGAATAAATTTCCTTTTATGTGTTCAGATCTAGATATCTGAAAATATCTAGGGTGTCTGACATCTGCTGCTGACCTTTTAGTCTATATAAAGCAGCACAGGCTTTAAAGAGATCAGAAAGCTGGCTTGACAGTGAAGCTGAAATGAACAGAAGATCACCGTGGAATATTAATCAAAGTATATTCTTTGATCTTGTTTTATACACGTTGATCCCAGGATGCTGAATTAGGAAGCTGAGCTGTAAACACAAACCGACTGTTCCTTAAAAAACCTTTTGGGGTAATCATATTTAAAATTTGAAGGGTGATTATGCCATGTAATTGAAGTGTGTCAACTTTTTTTAAACAATGATAAAGACTGCTTTTTAACAGTAACTATTAAGAAATCTAACAGTTTTTATCATAAGGTAGTCTTTTCTCTCACATCATCAGCATCCGCAGTATTTTCCCATGATATAGCAGTTGTTTTGTTTCAAATCAGAACAAAGCCATGTAACATTATTGAAAAGAGTCAAGATGAACAATTTACACATAATTACAGGTGATGCGTGACTTGAACTTTATAATGCTTACTAAAATATTGGAAATAATAGATACATTTGACACAAAGCAACTGGCTCAGACTGATTATTTTGCATAAGTAGGTACTGTTAAGAGATTTTTGTGGATTAGTAAATAGGATTATGAAGCATCTGAACTGTTGTGTTGCCTGGCACATACCGTGTTACACTGGCACATACCATGTCACTCCCAGAGTGTACCTCCTATTCCATTTCATCTGCTTTACCTTTACCCATTCCAATGAAACTTTCCTGGAGGGATGGACTAGGAATAGTTTTAACACAATTAATGAGACTGAAGGAATAATGTTATATCCTAATGTATTTTTGCATGTATGAGTTGATGTTAGTGATATATATTTATCTTATGTACTGTATTAAACATGTGGATCCCGAGTGTCTTCTTGCTTAAACCACTACAATCCCTGCTGCCATCAAGAAAAGTAGTTAAGTATTATGCTAAAACAGACTTGTATATTTTCAGGGATATTGCTTGGACCCTATTAAAAGAATGACTTGATAAAACAGTTTTGCACACTGGTAAAACCTTACTTTTCCCTTAAGTTTGGAAGGTTTTGTAGATTGCTTGAAATGTCTGAAAAGTGGAAATCTGAAGATGTAAATTGTATTTTTTTTTGTGGTTTCTGTCAGATGTGAAATGCATTTTAGTCAATTTAGAGTGGCATTTAGTCTAAAAAGAAAAAAAGATTTTGAGCATTACATAAGTGAATGGCACAAATTACTCAAATATGATTTTTTAGGGGCCACGGCATTGTTTTATTATGTATTTTTGTTGTTGTTATAGCCAACTTTTGTGCTAAAAAACAAATGATACTTAGATTGATGGATTGAGAGAGTAACTGGGCAATAAATGTTCAGAAAACCAGGAAGTCCTTTACCTATTTTTGAGAAACTCATTTGTGGAGCTTTTGAATCATTTGATTATGTAAAATAAGTATTTCAAGTGAGTGCAATGAGTTGATATTCAGGAGCAGTAGCAGGAAAATGTAATAGAATTTATCTTTTATCTTACTTCTTTCTCTCTCTTTACAGTATTTTAGTGATTGCACTTCCTTCTACAGCTCATATTTCTGTTGCTCAGCATTTTGTTTATGTGTGTTTGCATAAGTACTGAATACCAATTTGGTACCTATTCACACTACTTTGACACTTGCTTTGATTTTTCTAGCCATTTGACTTAAATATTTTCAACATATCATTACTCATTTTGGTTCATATCATTACTCATTTTGGTTCCCCTTGAATCAGTATGCTGTCATTATGAATTTAAGAACACAAAGAACTAGTAGTATTTATAACTGTTTCTTTGTCTATTTGTTTTTGGTATCTTAGGTTGGAAGTTCCACAAATACACTCAGAGCTCTCCAGATTGCTCTTGCTGATGCTGACACACAGGCTATTTATCTCTTGACTGACGGGAGACCTGACCAGGTATTTCTGAAATAAGAATACAGAAACTGGAGCAGTGTGGTGCTACAGTGATAGTGTCAGAAGGCTGAAGCAAATTGTATGAGATGACTATCATATCTTCCGAGCAGAGTCTCTTGGAGGATGTCATAAAATTTAAAAATTGTATTTGAGATACGTGCTGTTTGAGAAAGGCTTTGATTCGAACCCTTCTCCCACAGTCCAGTCTTTGATGCATGAAAACGCATGACATTTCTAACTAGTTGTTTTAAGAATCTGGTCATTGATGAAACATGAAGGATGTATCTTGATATCTAAGCTTAGCATTTGTATTAAAACTTGTTTCTAATGTAGTACAAATCTCTCTCATGAAATAAATAAATAAATAAAAGACGATCCCTTAATATGGTTGAATTTAAATATTAAAACTACACAGCATGCAGTGAGTGTCATTTTTAAAAGACGTTATTCGCTCATGAAAATTTAACTTTGTTTAAATGGTAGATATCAAGTAAAATCCTGACTTGACTTAGGTAAACAGCTGGGCTGCAAGGCACATAAAATTAATTACGGAGCAGTACATTGCAGAAATAATACTATGATAAAGAATAAAAGTATTAAAAGCTCACTTTGCTTTCTGTTTTGCTTTTCTTAATAAAAGGAGAGTGGCCCAGGAGGAAGAAGAGTAGATTTATATTCTTCAAAGTGATTTGAATATCAAAATATAAACTTGATTTAAATTAGCATATGAGACTTTGACTTACATGTTTTAATTTTGTTTTTATTTTTAGTTTTAATCTTTGATCTTTTCTAAAGGCAAGTTGATTGTTATTGGCTAACACATTAAAATTTAGCAGTTTACAACTGAATAAAATCTTTGTACTGTTGGGCACTTTTACAAACTAGCAGCATACATTCATATTTTATTAAAGATTTCTCTGGCTTAATGTACACTTAGATTCCTCATTTAAATATTTTTATTATCAGCAATTAATTAATATGTATTTGTAACCTATTTAATAATGGCTTTTATGACATAATTTTTAAAATGTTTTTTTTTTTTTTTTTTTTTGAGGGAAAGTGCAAAATGATTGAGAATGCATTCATTTTTAAAGTTCAATAAATAGATATATTAAAAATATCAGGAAAAAGCTAAATTTTTCAAGATATATGACAGTTTTTTGAACAACTAGAGTATTATCAGAATTTAGAGAACTGACTCATTAATTTCTTGTTTGAAAGATTGCCAGATCCAGAACATTTATAGAAACGGCAGATATACTTTCTCATCTGAGTTTTATATCTTTATTGGAAGAGGAGTGTTAGGTTTCCTCTTTTCTCAGCCTCTCTTTTCTTTTCTGGTATTGAAACAACTTGTCATTGAACTAAGTTGGCTTAATAAAAATATCAACTGATCTTTTCCAGTTATATACATATAAACACCAATTAATTATAAACACCAATTAATTAGTTTAATTTCCTTTACTTGAATAATTTACTTTAGAACTTGAGAAACAGATTGTGATGATTATAATTTAAATTTTATTTTATTAGTGTCCTGTGCTTTAATGCATTACTCGTGTTTCAAATTCAGTTTTAAATGAGCTTATTTTGTATAATTATGAAATAATCTGTATAAAATGCATGCTTCTAACTGATCTATATCTATCTGTCTCTAAGCAACAGAATGGCTAATTACATTATTACAAATTCTCCTTATTTTGATATGTATAGTTTTAGATTCCACTAGTTTCATATAACTTTTTTATTTTTCAGCCCCCTCAAATAATTTTGGCTCAAGTACAGCTTCATCGTAAAATTCCCATTCATACTGTATCCTTCAACTGTGATGATACAGAAGCTAATAAATTTTTGAATGAACTATCTACTGAGACAGGGGGACGTTTTCATTATTACAATATTTATTCGACTGACCCTGATGGTGCAAAGTCTATTATTGTGAGTATTTTAAAATACATAGGTTCGATTCTTACTGCTATTGTAGGAACCATGGGACTGACATTATTACAATTTCACGGTACAATAGATTATTTAGAAAGTAATGAGTTTGCCATTTTTGTTTATGAAATTTTGTTAGATCACAACAACAACAACCCCCCCCCAAATATAATGCAGATTACATTTGTAATGCTGCTGTTGATAAAACAAAACAAAACAAAACTGCCAAAGACAAAAACCAAAACAACAATAACGAACAAAAAAATATATAGACAAAATTAATCTCTGGAAGAAGTACATGATCTCTGTTGTCGCAAAAACAAATTACTGTTGAAAATGAAACTGTTTTTTGTATCCTCCTAATGAGTAAGAAAAATGCAGGGATGAATTTTGCTGAAAGTTTGCTCTACAGTAGCCACTGGGGAGAGACCTATGATGAGTAAAATTACTAAGATAACAGTGTCCTATCAAGTGTAACTAATGAGCTCAATCTAACAATTCCCAGAAGGAAATTTTTGAATGGACTAACAGAAATACCCATTTAAAGCATATTCTTTTTATAACTAAAGTTAACACTCAGTTAATTAGTTCCAAAATTTTAGAAAATGGTGGTAGTGGAACCATGAGAACAACCGAGAAAAAGACAGTAGCAGGCACTTTAGAACTTTGTAGAAGAACGAAGAAGAAGGAAGATGTGAAAATACTCCTACTCTTGGAAGATATTGGAGAGTGTACTGGCCAATTTAGGTGATGCTGCTGATGTGGAGTATTCACATGCTCTGCACATGTTGGAAAGGAGGGTCTAGAGTCCGTGTTGGCCGTGTCCAGCCTTTTGACCCTGTGAGAGTTGTATGGGGATCACCTTTGGAATTCTTTCCTGTTTCCTCCTGTAGTCCAAATTCCTGGTCAGTTCAGTTCCAACATTTACTTGAAGACTATAGTTCTTCACGTTTTTCAGGGACAGAATGTGATACAGCTGTGATTTGTAGAGTGACAGAGTGACAGAATGAAACTTTTTATAATAGATGTACCTTACATTATTATCTTTTTTTTTTTTTCTATAAATTCTATATTTTCTATAAATATACATACAGAAAGTGGGCAAAACAAATGTTGGGTTAGGAAATGGGAAGACTACCTGAAAAAATATACAAAATCATGCAGCTATCCTAACTGAGTCATTATTCAATATTATTATCCGAGCTTGCATAGTTTCAGGTCAGTTCAGAAATGAAATATGCTTAGGAGTAATTGTAATAAGGTATTTGATTTTCTCTTTGATAGAGTGAAGACATACATCTTTTAAAACAAGAGATTGAGCAGGGAGAAAAAGATCTAGAGAAAGTGAAGACCTTTCATACTGAATGTCTGATGATGGATTGTTATAAAGAAGAAAATGATTCAGAGAATAGGTATGTTCTCATACTGCTATTAGGCTAGTAAGAGATAGGAGCTATCTGTTACGTTTCTTCTTTTTCATTGTCTCGCATTTTTAATCTCTGACACTCTCCTCTTTTAAAAAGAAAGATTGATTTTTTAAAGAAACAGTTACATAAATGGAAAAGAAAAGCCTGGAAAAACATACTAATAACTGTGATGCCTGAAACTGGAACAAAGTGACAGGTAGTTTCAAATTATTTGGAATAATTAAAGCAAAGAGGTGAAAATATTTTACTCTCTCTAGCACAGGGCAAAGTTGTTCCCTCTGTTTTAGGAAATTCAATAAAAATTATTGTCCTATTGGTAGAGTTGGCTTAGTACTACATGACTAGATTACCACTCATTGGAATAAGCTGACTGAAACATAAATTGCTTAGGAATGTTTTTGTTTAAAAGATGGTTGGTTTGGTTGGCAAACACCTTGGATGAAACTCAGCTTATTCTGTCCGCATTTTTGATCTTACATTGTATGTCTGTATGTTCATGCCATATTTCTCTCTGTTTTTTTATCAAAAGATAAGTAATCTCATTAAAAGTAGTTCCATGTTCAGCATCAGTTGAAAAGCTTGTTTAAAATGTCACAGTGCCAAGCATGACAGTTCAAACAGAGGTTCTTCCACAGCATAGTGGAGGCAGACACCTGGGCCATTGCAGAAGAGTTTGCAGCATGGCTAATTATGCTGAGTTTCTGTCTGAGGAGCAAAGACAGACCTGGATTCAAACATTAAGTGAGTTGTATAGGAGCACAGTGTTAGTAAAAAGGAAGGAATAGCTTGCCTGGTGCCTCATTTATCTGTACAAAAATATAGTACAAAGACAAAAAGTACATTGAAAGTATTCAGCTTTATAAGACAGGGATCTCTTAAAAACAGTAAGTTAATATAAATGTGCTTAAGTAAATTAAAAGTGCAGTGTCCTGTGGAATGATTTAGTACGTATAGAAGATGAGGTAGTCTGTTCCATATAAAAATGTAGGTGTTTATTTCAGAATTTATGTACTTTATTTTTCACTACTGTAGTGAAAAATATTTATATATTTATTTTTCACTACAGTAGTGAAAAATAAAGTACATATATATATATATATATATATATATATGTCAGCTACTTTCATTGCTGTTAGTAGGTCTGTTCTTTCTCCACAGAATTCAAAGTGGCTATTAGCGATCATTCTGATGTCTGACTAAAAATATATGTGAGGGTGTTGCCTTCGAAGTGATAAACATTTTTTAAAATAGACTAAAGAATGACTTTTAAATTGGTCAAAAAACTAACAGTAATTTAACCTCCTTTGAGCTTCTCTTTGAAATGCAGACTAGGACGACAGAGAAAATATTTTGCACTGTTTAAACATTTGAAATGTCTATTTAATTTTTTTGTAGACTTCAACTTAGCATTTTTTTAAACAGTGATATCATATGCTTGGAGGTATTTACTGCTTGTTTCTTCTCATTGTCACTTACAAGCAGTAATCAGAAGCAAACACACACTGTGTCTTCTGTAAATGAACATGTTGAAGAGTTCGACACTACCCTTAGCAGTAGGCCATGCTGTGCTTCACAAGAGCCAGCACCGAGTCCACTTCGATGTATGGTAGATGCCTGGCAAACCGCCGGTGACAGTCCAGCCCGAAGGAAGAAAGCATTATTTGCAGGTATGACTAAAACGAATTGTAGTTTTTAGAATTTATCCACTAACTTGAAAACATTCTGTTGACAATAGAAGAAAGCATCCCTTGTAGGAACAAATGGAGCCTTTGATGAAGCTTCAAAAAAACAATCTTTCTGAAATTCTAATATTTGTCATTTTTACTTTTTCCCATCTTAGTTGACTCAAATGAACAGACAAATGTCTGCTCATTTATGTTTCATCATATTCCCTGCAATGAAAGATTAAACCATTTTGACAAAAAATTATAAAACCTCTGTAAGCAGTTTGTTAACAGTAGATATTAAACCCTTATTTCTTTTTATCTTAAATAGTACATTGTTGGTGAGACTGAAGAGCTGATCTATGTTTCACTAGTTAACAACATTACTTATGGTAACTTCTCTTTACTACAATAACAGTACTATTCCTCTTTGAAATATTCTTTCTATGCAGTCTTCATCCTTGGGAAAGCACAAAGTACAAACTAGTGCTGAAGTAATTTTGTGTTTGTGGCCTTGTATAGGCAGTCCTTTAAAAATTGGGACTGGATACCAATGAGGAACTCAAAAATCCCAGGCATGTATTTGATGAATGCTAGTTCTTTTTCTTTCTTTCCTTTTCAACACCTACAGAGCAAACAAAAACGAGTCTGCTGCGAATTCTGAGCCATAGTGTGCAATCAAGGGAAGAAAGCCCAGAGGAAAGAACATCTCCTGAAAAAAAGAGTTTTTCTCTCAGAAAGAGTGTGAAATGCACAACTGTTTTCAAAGGCAGGTTAACAGGAAGCCCTGGATGGGGTAGCTGATAATATTTCTCTAGATATGTTTGGAACTAATAGTTCAAAATAGGCAAAACCATGTAGACCCACAGTTGAAAGGTCCAGAGCTCAGCAGAGATGCATAGAGCTGGAGAAGCAAGAGGGTGTTGAAACAAGGTATTCACAATTTACAACTGCTTCCAGACTTCTAAACTAGCTTACAGCAGCTTACTTATGTCCACAGTATGTGTAAGCTGTGATGCTGATATATGTTAGACTGCTGAAAGGAAGTTACTTTTTATCAATGGGGTAAATACTTTTCGAGAATCTCTTCTTATGATATAGTAATATATTGTTGTTTTGATGTAGTAACTCTTAGTTATGTGCAATGTTGAGTCTAAAGCTGATAGTGGTGACAGTGTGGTACCGATATGAAAGGAGGTTGCACTTTATATGCTCTGGGAAGGATGATTATGTAGAGGCAAAAGTATTTCCAGTAGGGCTTGCATATACTTCCAGATAGTTTTCATGTCTCACAGTGATTCATGCAGCTCTATACAATAGGTCCTATAAGTTCTTCTAAAACCTCACCATTAATAATTAAAGATGTTGGACTTTTTAGATTTCAGTGTCTTATTTTTAGTTCTTCAGATACATTTTGTATAGATTTTCATAGCAATATACCTTAAATTATCTACTGCTTGTCATTTCTTTAGTGATAGTGCTTGGTACTGCATCTTGAATTGGGGAATAAACTGGTTAATCTTTATTTTGGGTTACAGGAATAAATAAGAACAAAATTCAAAGTCTTTTTAAAAATAAATAAATTATTCACCGTCTACTTTATAAATTTGCTCATTAGTTAATTAGGACTCATGAGACACACAGTAATACTGTTACCATTGATCAAGCACCAACAGACACAGGAAACATTATTCTCATTGATTGATTTAGCAAATGAATGCTATTTTGTAGTCCTTGTGACACTACTAGTAGGCACAAATAAGAAAATTACGCTATTCCTCTGTCAGTGTATGTATATATGCTTTTGTGTGCACAAAAACTATAACGTAATGAAATGCAAATGTTTTGTTTCAGGTCTGAAAATGAAGAAAACTGTGAAAAGGACATCTACAAGGTATGTGAGTGCATCTAAAGACACATCACACAAAATTTAGTTTATATTCTTCTTTTGTCTTTTGAAAGTTCTCAAATACATTTCTACCTTCATCTTACAGTCTCTTGTTTCTAGTTCTCTAGATACCTCTTCAGCTTTTTGGTTAAAGACTCATGGCCTCGTTGCTAGGCGACTCACCATCATGGATGCCTTAGCTCCTACAGCTGTCCCTCATGGTACTAAATACATCCCAGTTCTGGACAAGCATGTAGTTTCCAAAGTATTTGATGAGGTAAAACGTTTATGCTGTTTCAAAGTAAACATAAACCTTTGTACTGTTTCCAAAAGGATTTTTTTTTACTCGTTTCCATAAATTTCATAATTATATTGTCTAGTGTTCATGGCAGATGGCTGATGTGTACTGAACGTATAGTGTGTATCTAATAATGGTCATTCATCCACCAGTAAGAAGGTAAAACTGATAGTTAATAGTATTTCTTGTGGACTTTTAAATTTTACAGCTGTATAATTTTTCTTTCACAGTTACCAGTTGATGGCAGTGTGCAGCCATCAGGTACTCAGCAATTTCTTGAGGGTCACAGCCACTTCTCATTCATATTAACTCACTGAACTACTGTATTTTAAGTCCATAAAGTCATTTGGAAAAATGTGCAGGTGCATAGTTTGTAGGTTGATGCATTCTCACATTTTACATGTGTACTCTAAAGACTTTTTGAAAAGGATTGGCATTCAGTAAGTAAAATCTAATTTTCATAGATGTAAAGGATTGTGAGATTATGGAGGTGCAAAATTTGTGATGAATCATATGTCTTAAAATTGCAATTGCTTTTCCCTTTAAAGGAATTTCTTTTTTTGGCAAGTTTCTCTAAATTAATTCCTCTTATGAATCCTATAGAAGTCCTAAAAATATGTTGCATCTTATTTTAAGTAATAAAAGCTGCTTCTTTGAACAATGCAAAACTAAAAAGCTATTTAAATAACAATGAGTAAGAAAGGTGTTTTGGAATAGGCTGTGATATACAATCAAATAAAATATTTATAACATACACATCCATAGATTTAAAAATTTTCACTTTTATGTTTTGAATTCAGGAATGCGTTTTGTAACAACATGCACATTGTGGAAGCAAACCCATATCCTCTATTTTAGTAAAATAGTCAAAACCAAGTTCTTTGGGTATTTTTTTTTTTTTTTTTTGGATACAATTAAAAAGATGGATTTTATATCAGAAACTCAAAAATATACATTTTCACATTTCAGACAGATTTTTTTCCCCCCAAAATACTGGATATTCAGTAACTAAAAAACTGTACAAAACAATCTACTGTAAGTGAAATGCCAAACAAAAAAAGCAGTGTGGCTTTCAGATATCCCTTATGACCTATTTCTGAGGAGTCACATCTTTTTCCATCTTCTTCTGAGTATAGCTACTAAGTAGAGCTCTTTCTTCCACCTTTTTGAATTTTGAATAATTTCCAAGATAATCCTGAGCTGCATTTGAACTGCTTTTTGCAAAACCACTAGTCTGTATAACCTAATAGTCTTTAAAAATATTTCAAAGATGTGTTTCAGCGAATAGAATAATAGAATGGTTTGGGTTGGAAGAGACCCTAAAGACCATCTAATTCTAACCCCCCTATCATGGACAGAGACACCTTTCCCTATATCAGGTTACTCAAAGCCCCATCTAGCCTGGCCTAAACACTTCCAGGGATGGGGCATCCAAAGCTTCTCTGGCCAGCTACACTAGGGTACTACACTACTACCCTAGAAGTACAAGCAGAGGTGTTTTTTAAATGGTAGTTCATGGGAGCTTATGCTAGCCTCGTTCAGGGTTGAATTAAGTTCAGTGTTACTGTACAGTTGGTATGGTCTGGACAGTTAGGTATGGGCTTTCTTTAGATTCAAGAATAGAAATACAAAAAATAAATAATTTTTACCACTTTTGTACCTGATAATCCCCATGAATTGCATAGAAACACTCAGTTTCTTGGATGGTGGAGAATTATTCTGTGTGTAGAGGTATGGATTTTTCTGGGTCTGAAGCAGTATGCAGGAGAAAAGCATCTGGGGTTGCCAACCAGGTGTAACTGGTAGAGCTCATGAGATATCGAAAAGCAAAAAATAGGTTCTGAGATTAGTTAAGAGCTTAAACAGGAGATATTAACAGATTGATGAAGAATCACAGAATCACAAAATGGTTTTAGAAAGGAACCTCTGGAAAGAATCTGGTCTGGACCAAGAACTATCTTGATTATTCTGGTATGTCAAGAAGACTTCACTGAGGATAATAAACTTACAGACATTTTTGCATTCTTTCCTCTGAAATCTAATTTTTCTTGGTTTGGAATGCAGACATGCTCGACTGCGTTTCTGGGGATGGTATAAATTTTATTTTCAGCCTTTGCTAGCAGTGATGATGGACTAAATGTGAGCAGTTTTCTCACTTTGGAGATGAAGCAAGCAAAAGGTTTCTATGACAACTGTTCACTAACAGCAGAGGCTGACCTCCTTTCCCAATTTTATGTGACCTTTTTGTTTCACCTGAATTATTTCACAGAAATTAATTCATTAAAATATCCATCAGATTCATATCCAGAAAAAAAATATCCATCTGAGATTTTATCCGAATTATATTGTGGTAGTTCTGGAGCAAACCTTCCCTATAGAACCAACTGTGTTTTTGCAAAATGAGTCATCTTCATACAGCTTTGCAAGTCATGTTTTGTTGACTCAATTCTTTACTCTAGAGAGTCAAGTTCAGATTCAGCCAGACCAAGATATCTTGTTCAGTCGAAATAAATTTTTCTAGGGTTATTATGCTTTAGTTTTGTCTCCAAAATGTTGAAATTTGGTTTTGAAATAAAAGCCATTTTGAAACAAGTGATTTCTTTTGATATGAAAGTTTAAGTATTTAATCTAGAAAATGACAAAACATTTTGGCACTAAAAAATCTTCATTGTCATTTCTTTCAGCTGAATCTGTGAATTTTCAGTTGACTTCATGAGCAGTTTCCATTGCTCTGAAAGTATGCATAATATTTGAAGTTTACTACTTGCTAAGAACACATTCTGTTCTGGTTTTATTCTGCAGTACTGTAATAACGTGTTTATGCTTGTCTGTCCTTCACAATCTATTTAGAGTGTTTTCCAAACTGTATTAAATATTCATTTTTCATGTAATGCTGTTTGTACTTGAATTTGCTCTGGGAATTTGTAAGGGATATGAGAGAAGGCTTCCACATGGTGACCCCCTCCTGAACTTTTATAAACTTATTTGGAGTAATATAGCAGACAACAACCATGGCAGCACAGGGCTGGATGGGGGTTGCTCTTAGTTCCCTGCTTTCCAGCTTTCAAACTCCACCTGGAAATGACAGATAGGCAGATTGCATGGCTTGTGAGCAGAGATTTGCTTCATCCATCTCTGGTAAGGTGCTTCACTGACGTGTTGCCATTAACCTTAGCTTCTAAGTGATCTTAAAATTAATCCAATATGAAGAGCTTTGATGTGGTCTGGCACTGAAGTGACAGAAATTTGTAAATCAGAGAGATGTCTTCAGAAAGAGAGGTTTGCCACTTGACAGCCAGCTGCAAATAGGGAATATAAAGTCAAATCATTGCTCCTGAAAAAATGATCCTACAGCAATAATTCGGAATCTAGCTAGGTTGTAATGATTGAAACACACATATATGTATACAAAATCATTGAAAAAATTTCTCAAATGTAGAAGTTTTGTTGTTGCTTTATTTTTTGTTTGCTTGCATTATCCCCCTCAACAGTGATTTTATTTTTATTTAACTTGAACCTCATCCATCCTTTTGTCATTACATCCTGATCTCAGACAGGAACTTGGAGAAGCTTCCAAATCAACCATACATGTATGTGTAAAAAACAGTTCTGAGGAGAGTAACATTCTTTGATTTCTCCATTTTCTCCTTGTATTTTTTCTCTTTATAATCATTATCATGGTGTTGATGAATAAATAGCTTTTCTTATAGGAACCACTGAGTAATTTAAAAGGCTGAAGGATGGTGGGACTTTGGACTGAAAAATGGGAAGGCATCTTTCCTCCTTTCTGTCATCCTTTTCCACACTTTTTTTTGCTTTTTAAGATATACTATTAACTGTGTGAGTTGCTATTTTATAATAATTTCGGCTTATGGAGATGCCTAGTTGTGAGCTTTGAAAGGTATGGAGGTTCCTGATTCTGAACTACCTGGTTAGGTTCCTAATCCTTATTGTGGTCAATTAAGACTAGTTGCAGTGAGTGATATCCAACTTGTTCATTCTTTGGTGATCAGTGTGGTAGCCCAAAATCTCTCTTGCTTTGGTCGTCTAATTCCTTAGAAAATATGGTCCTCCAGAATAAGAGTAACTGACATATCTGTCTGCAATAATTATATAATGAGTGTTGCTTTAAAGCAGTATGATCTGGAATATGCTTCTGTCCCTTCTTTCATTATTAGAGTGAGTTTTTTTGAGAGTACTGGTTTAATTAAAACTAACTACTAATTAATAACCTTGATTTGCCTTGTCTTAAAATAATTGATTTAGCAACTTTCTGTGTAATGCAATTATATCATTTCACAAGATGTCTATCATTAACTGACGTTCAATGGCCATTTCTTTGAGGTGCTCACAGCTTTGTTTCTGCAGCCTTTCCATGTCCCTTCTGTCTGTTCTGATCCTTGTACATAGACTCATTGCCATTCTTTTATTCTTACAGAGGAAAAGTTGTATGATAAATAATGTCTTTGTCTTTTATTGTGTCATAGATTTTACCATTGGCCCATTTTAGCAACAAGAAGGGGATCACACTAATTAATCCTCAGGCTGTGAATCTTGATGCCTATAAGCAGAAGCTGGAAAAAGCAATTAAATCCTATGAAAGGCAAGTCTACTCATCAGAATTGTATCATATTTACAGTCTAATTTCAGAATTTTCTTAGGTAGTGGATATTTGCGTACATATTCTTTGGTTGATACTGGAAATTCCATACTTTGACAAACTTTAATCAACCATTAACCTGTAAGTGAAACGTTTATTTTCTTCACACAAAATGCATAATAATAATAATGATAAAAACAACAAACATAATAGACAAGGAGATAAAAAATAACATGTTGTTCATATTTTATTTGGTCAATGACTTTTTTTTCTTTTTACTTCTGGAAGTGCTTGGGATTACCCTGGCCCAAGTGCAGGACCTTGCACTTGGTCATGGTGACATTCATAAGGTTTGCATGGGTCCACCTCTCAAGATACTGATCATTTTAATTTAATTTAATTTAATTTAATTTAGTATTTTTGAGAAGGATATATGTGTTGTACTTATTAATTAAATGTTGATAAGAGCACATCAGATGTAAAAAGCAAGGGCAAGGACATTAGATCTCTAAGTTGTATCTTTACCTTGATTTAAATTTATGCAGTTTTTTTGATGTAATGAAGTTATTTGACTACTGATATCATTTAGTAACTTTATAAGAGCTTTGACTAGAATTGTTTTAATAAATGAGATGTCTTCTCAGGCTGTATTTTAATAATATTTACAGAAGTAATTATTTTATATGATAAAAAACCCTTGATGGCAAGTGTTTAGTCTTTGTTTCTTGATGAAAGCTATTGAGATCCTTTAAGTTTTTCTTTTCTCTGCAGCAATATGATAATGTCAGTTCTTTTTTAAACATGTAATAGCTCTCTTTTTCATTCCTGCTTCCTATTGCTAAATTTATATACCTTTTGTGGTAAAAATCAAAGATTATGATTTGAAAATGCTGTTTGCTATGTCTAATACCAGTGGAATTCAATGAAGAAAAATCTGTTATTATTTTGTTATTGAGACAATGCTGTTATTATCAGCCTGTTGAAGAACTTAGAGAAATCTGGATTTCACACTCATTTTGACAGGAAGATGGGCAACTGGTATATTTTTGACTCACTTCTGAAGAATTTTTGAGGTTTTCATTGCTGTGCTATACTACTGAATATTTAATATTTATTGACTTCAATTTTGAGGAAAAAAAAAAAAGATGTTTTCAGGTTAAACTCTGATGACCTTTTCCTAAGGAGCATTTTCACAATGCTGTCCACTGCCTCCTTAAATCTTTGGTGACTGATAATACAGATAACTTATCTTTACCACCATATGAATGGGTAATGAATCAGGTATATTTACAACAGAACATCATTAACAACATAAAAAGGTCTTCTCATTGCTTGTACTCTACCTGTGAAACAGCAAGCCAGTCAAATTTGTTTTGCTATAAATGCAACACCACTTTTCTAGTAATTGATTTTGCAAAGGCTGCATTTCAGCTTTGTGAATAGTGACTAGTCAGAAATTTATTCTGACATCTGTAGATGAGACAATATGTCAGAGCATTCAGTTTCAAGAGTGGAAGCAAGCATGACAATATCTTCCCCATATATGGATTAACCTTAGCATCAAATTAAGGGGTGAAAAAGTGGTGAGGACAGAAATTTCATACTCTAACAAAGAGAATATTGAAGGCGAAAAAGGCTGAGAGCTTCAAACTGTGCATGATCTTGTATAGCCAGAGGCATTTATGAATGAATTGGTTATGAGTGTGCACATTTAGAAGCATGAAATAGTCAGTGGAGCATGCTGAGACTGCAAATTGTGAATGAACTAAGTAATTTACATTCTAGATGTGCTTGGTTTTGGTTTCTAGTAGATAAAATTAATCAACAAGAAATTGATATTCAAAATCTGGTGTTAATGGTCTTTTTTTTTATACTCAACAGTAAAACTAGGATGGTTTTAAAAGTCTAATGGTTGCAATCTGAATTTTTGCTAACAATGAATCAGTTCTTGTATTTCCAAAGGGAGTGCATTTTTCTGTAATTACAGCAATTAGGATCATTGGTAGAGGTTTATTTCTGTAGTGTGAAATGAAGTAATTGAGTGATGGCTTAACTGTTTTAGAAGCTAATAGAGAAAACTGTGAGCTAGATGACCTAATAAGAGTTTATGATTTATGTCTCAAAGCAAAAACAGAAGGTTTAATGGTGCTTTTTAAAGACTTCAGCACTATATCGCTTTGGGAGTATCACTTCTGTTTTCCTGTCAGTAGTTTTTATGTAGCCAGAGTTTAATTAATCAGAAACCATAACGGCACAATTTAACGGAGGGGTTATCTTAGCAGAAAAAAAAATAATTATCATTGCTCTCCATGAGTCTTTAGGCTACAGTTTTCTGAAACTGTTTAATTGGAGGAACTTAACTGGCATTTAATCACTTCTATTATTTGATTTATTATGCTGGTGCTGAATAGAACCATCCATACAAAATCTTGTCAGGAAACAGCAGTGATTGCCACTAATCCTTCAATGACCCTGAAATAGTCATGTTGCCACTTGATGGAAGACGCTGTTTTCCCATCTTCTCTAGCAGTTGATAATTTCATAGCTGAATGATAAGTACACAGTTTAACAATACAGTGCTCTTGGAATACAAATAGTGCAGATATCTTAAGAAACTGTGTTTATTTACTGTTTGGAGATCATCAGATACACAAGGAACTCCATTCCCTCAAAACTGCTTTGCTTTTTTTTAATAGGCGCCTAAATCTAGTTATCTGGAGAGCACTATCTCAAGAGGAAAGAGACAAGTAAGCTATCACCATTCGTTTTTCTAACTTACCTCTGAAAGGCTTCTCTTAAATGGTTGACATTTCTTTTTACCACTATTTCTTTAAACAACTTGTTTTGTTTTCAGGTATTTCATGCCTGCACCTTAGTTTCAAAAATGTTTGTGTGATACTAAATTCTGGACCACCTTCTTGCAGTGTTGATTATTTTCAAAGGAAAGGACTTGCATTCCATTTGAACAGCAGCAGTCTATTCTTGATCAGTGTTGAGTGACGGTGCCTTGGGAGGGCAGCATGTCATTGCCTTTGGCATCATGTTAGATCTTCTCTCATCCAGTAAAGAGCACCTCAGTGGCTGGTTTTAAATTATAATAAGCACCTTTACCGCTTGTACTGCAACTATGTATCACAGTGAAAATTCACACTACTTTAACTGGATTGTTTCTGTATATTGATTTAGAAAACCAGAGACTAAATAAACAAGACTGGCATCAGTGAAGTTGGCATCTGTTTACTTCAAAGAATAATGTGGAAATAAAATAATCAAAACTGAATGGGTGGGAAATACTCTAGGCAGAAAAATAGGAACAAAAACAAGAATGCTTCAGACTTCAGCTAATGAGCCAAATTACAGTGTTCTGTCATCAAAAAGGAGAACGGTTTTGGGCAAAAACCCATTCTGATGCAGAAAGGAAGTGAAGCCTATTAAACAAAAGAACAGCATACAATTAAAAAGAGGGAATAGATGTTTGCTAATTCTGACAGTGAGGTATAAAGTGCAGAAAGTTGACAATGTGACATCCAAAATATTTTATTGTGGGTGAAGTATGGCCAATCATATATGTCAGGAAAAAAAGAAATCTAGCAATTGTACAGTCTGTAGCTAGAGGGGCATGGTAAGATTATTAATGTTGGTGCATAGAAGTTGAAATATTTGATCTGTTTCTCTTTTAAATCTGTAATTTAAATGATCATGTTCATGTATAACAAAAGGATGATGGCGTGTTCTAAAAATCATTAGGAATCTGTAGGGAGAAGATAATAAAGTCTACTAACTTTGTCACAGGACCCCTTAAAGAAGTGGTTGAGAAGCTCTCTGATTCACTAGTGTTTACCAGATGGTTATCTTAGATTACCAGGAAAATCCATATTTACTGGAGAAGTAATAATATTATGATTGTGTTCAAAATAGATGAGATATCCAGATCAGGAGATACGTTAGCTTAACATTGATTCTAGATGAACAAAGGATTCATTTAATAGATAACAAAATCTAGGTAAGTAACTATACCAGTCAGTATAATTTCATTACAAAACAGTTCGTAGAGGTGTAGAGAGATGAAGTGACAAAGAGTAGGACAACGCAGCAGGCATCACCGTGGTTGTATGTGTTAGTAAGACAGACGCTTAAATACTCTCTCCATGCCTAGGTTTCATATTTTATGTTGGCGAAGCTGCAGAGAAGACGCACAGGACTGACTTGAATACTAAAAAGAAGTACCTTACTTCCAATTCGAGATTTAAAGAATTCTACCTGTGCTGGGTTTTGGGGGTGTAGTTTGTTAGTTTATTATCAAAATGACTATATGTTACTCAGCTTTCCATGTATAGATACTTTCAGTGTGCAGGTTCAAGATGGCTGTTCAGTGTAGTGGATGTTGACATAATGCGAACCCTGGGTGGAAACAAACTCCTGAACTTTGAGTGAAAACTGAGCAGAACAGGACTGAAAGGAATAAGCAGCAGCAGATTCTTGCTCTTTTGATGTCATCATGACATCTACGCGATATCCTGGTCTCCAAATTGGATAGATGTGGATTTGATGGGTGTGCTATTCAGTGGATAAGGAATTGGCTTGAAGGTCGCAGCCAGAGAGTGATGATCGATGGATCTACATCCAAGTGGAGGCTGGTGACAAGTGGTGTACCTCAGGGGTCTGTCCTTAGACTGATACCGTTTAGCGTCATCATCAATGACATAGTGGAATTGAGTGTACCCTCTGCAAACTTGCAGATGACACCAATCTGAGTGGTGCAGTTGATATGATAGAAGTGGGCCCACGTGAACCTAATGAGGTTCAACAAGTCTAAACGCAGGGTGTTGCACCTGGGCTGGTGCAATCCCAGACATGAGCACAGACTGGGAGAAGAACTCATTGAGAGCAGCCCTGAAAAGAAGGACTTGGGGGTTCTGGTGGACAAACACCTTGACATGAGCCAGCAGTGTGTGCTTGCAGCCCAGAAGGCCAACTGCATCCTGGGCTGCATCACCAGAGGAGTGGCCAGTAGGGCGAGGGAGGTCATTGTCCACCTCTACTCTGCCACCTGGAGTGCTGCATCCAGGTCTGGAGCCCCCAGTGCAAGAAGGATAAGGAGCTGTTAGAGCGGGTCCAGAGGAGGGACACAGAGATGATCAAGGGGCTGGAGCACCTCTTCAATGAAGATAGGCTGAGAGAGCTGGGGATGTTCAGCCTACAGAAGAGAAGGCTCCAGGGTGACCTCATCACAGCCTTTCAATACTTAATTGGGTCTTATAAAAAGGATAGAGAATAGCTCTTTACTCAGGTAGATAATGATTAGACAAGGAGGAATGGTTTTAAACTAAAAGAGGGGAGATTTAGATTAGATGTTAGACGTAAATTTTTCACTCAGACAGTGGTGAGGCACTGGAACAGGTTGCCCAGAGAAGCTGTGGATGTCCCATCAATGGAGGTTTTCAAGACCAGGTTAGATGAGGCCCTGAGCAACCAGATCTAGTGGGTGGTGTCCCTGCCTATGGCAGTGGGTTTGAAACTAGGTGATCCTTGAGGTCCCTTCCAACCCAGGCCATTCTATGATTCTATGATCAATCAAAACTGATGCAGGAAGTCAGGACTTAATTAGACATCTTGTGCCATTTTAAATGATCTAGATGCATGCCCCTTTGTGCTAGCTGCTGCTCCAGAAGGACCAGAGATTTCTGTGATTTCTGGATCATATCAGTAAGTTCTTTATTGATGCCTCAGGTATTCTAGGACATCTAAAATGGCATCAAATGCCTATGCTCAGCCACTTAAATTGCTCTGTAGATGTCTTTGCTAGAGATGCAGATTGGCCAGATGCAGTTGTTTGATTAAACACAATGGTAGCTAGATGAAATAAAACAGATTGTGCCACACAGAAAATAGATTGTATTTATTTGATGTTTTATTCTGCATTTAAATTTTGAATGTTGTGATTTTATTTTTAAAGTACTGTCAAAATTAAAATTTCTCCTACATGTAATTACAAATCTATTTATTTACTTTTAAAGATTTAAAGAGGATGGGCCAGTTCAATATATGGAGCATAAGGAAGCTTTGTTGGAGGCTTTAGAGAATTTGGGATGGCCAATTTCCTATGAAGATGTAATATTGTTAGAAGATGAGATACTGGCAGCATTAACATATATTCAGCAGGCCTCTGATCTCCAGGAAGCTGTCAAAAAGGAAATTGAGAAGAACTCAGAATTACACATCAGCAAAAATAAAAAGGTACAAATTGGAAGTTTTTTTTTTTTTTTTTTTTTTTTTTTCCCCAGATATTCATCTTCAGTATGTGCTTCTGCAGTAATTTTGTTCTGTGGTAATAACTTATAAACTAGGCATTTAATATGATGCTATACAAATAGGGAGAGGAAAACAGCTAGTTAAAAAGAGAACAAGGCTTCATAACTCTTTGGAAGTACTGGTAAAGTAGAACTTCTGCAGCTGAGAGCACTGCAGAAATCAAGCCTCTTTGAAACAAATCTGAGCAAAATATCATTATCTCCTCTGCAAGCACAAGAGAGATATCTGAAAGGAGAAAGGTATACGAAAGACAATTATGATACAAGACTTGCATTTCGGTTAATATCAGATAAACAGGGATAAAAGATCTTGTAATGTCAGAGTGGTTCATTGTAATCTTCTGTGGTTACCTATCTTCTAAAAGATAGGGCAGGGGGTGAGATTCAGCTCCGTATTTAGACACTGAAATTTAGCTGTCTGTAAAATATAGGCATCAATATATGAACAGGTAGCTTATAAAGTATGCCAAGTATCAGTATACACTACCTAGCAGGTCATGTGCAGAAATATAGTGCCAGTATTTAAAAAGGCAATCTTTTTTTATCTGACATTTATTGAGATATACCCCTCTTTTCATTGATACCAATATTTTTCGTTAAAAGCTCTAGCCTTTTACATGTGTTGACATAAGTTATAAAAAATATTTGCATTAAATTGACAATAATATGTTATGATAACACAGTCCATGTATGAAAATAAATGATTATGGGAAGGAATGCGTTCAGTTTTCAGTCATTTATTCCACTAAGAATGTGCATCTGAAAACATTTTAATGTCTCAAAAACCAGATGATCTTAATTCATTTTACATTAGTCTGAAAATATTACATCACCAATAGAGTTATTTTGATTATTGATTTATCTCTGCCATATAATGTCCCAGTATAAGAGTAGCAGAAACTTGTTCATGTTTCATTTTTTCACTCTGTAATTTTGCTGTTGCCTTGAAACACCAATGTGTACTTTCAGACATGATGTGATTAACATTGTGCAATCACTTATCCTGAGTCAACCTGCTTTAGGAGCCTAATCACAGCACCATCTTCAGTAATTGCTAATCTGCAACTGAAAAGCTTTAAGAGTAAGAGGCAGAAATGCAGATGTAATTAGAATTCTGTTTATGTGGTGGAAAAAAGAGAATAAAAAAATAAGCAAAAAACTCTGAGCCTTTTCAAAATGCTGCCAGAGGCTTTTCCAAGTGTGTTTTCTATCTACAGAATGGGTATAAAAAAGTAAAGTGCCAGCTGAAATACATTACATTACTGTGAGGAAATAGCAGAGATGACACTGAATTAAAATTACCATTGTAAAATAGTGGAAAAATCCCAATTATCCTGGAAGTCTACTTGACAAAGCAGACTTCTAAATTGCCTGCTATTTTAAAATAAATAAATAAATAAATAAACTCGACCCCTTATTTTTTTAGCTTTTACGGGTTCTTAATTACCTTCACAACTTCTTAAAACAATTAGTAATCCTTTTTGGATGTCCTTGCTATGGGAGCTTTCTCTTTAAGCCTACAACTGAATTAATGATCTGGTTATCCTCCCTCTGTGCTCTGACCTTCTCTGGGAGTTGTGGTCGGGCTGCTGTGTTTGCCTATGTTTGAGAAACGTAGGCTATGTCAGTGCCCTATTGAAAGAGGGTGAAGTAAACATATGTCTGCACAGGGCCATGAGATGACAGAAGACCTCTAGTGATGCAAGAAGTAAATGCTTTGGGAAATGAATAAACACATCTAATTATTATCAAGCAAAATATGAAACAGTGAAAAATTAAAGATTACCTAATTGGAGGGCTAATTGTAGACTGCATCTTATTTTACTCAGTTCTTTTTGCTGTACAGATTAAAGCATGTGTTGACAAAAATCTCCCTCTTCAAGCTGTCACTGGGTTTTCATTTACAGATGTTAAAAAATGAGGAATCTATAATTTTATTTGTTCTAAGAAGTAACTGTTTTGACTTAAAATACTTGTATTTCGAACTTGCCAGGCATAACAATCAACCATCATTTTTATGATTTTTCTCATTGAACTGTAAAAGTTGTTTACAACGTTATTTTCACCTAGTAAAAGAATGTGTTCAGGGTCCTCTATCCACTTCTCATTAGACCACTTCAGGTCTACTGGGGTCTTGGCATTACTATTCTTCAGACACAACAGCTTCTAGGAAAGTTTTTTGCATCCTCTTAAGGGCTATCACTTTTTCATTAAAATAGTTCTTTCCCCAAGTGTCATAATCTTTCCTGTGGGTGTGATGAGGAACATTTCTCCTCATACTAAATATTTATTTTTCTATACATCATTGGCCATCCATTTCTGCAGACAGAGAAAGCTGCATTCATTACTAAGGATCCACTCTAATTAAGAATACGCTTTTAAAAGTACTGCGCTTCCCTTAGGATAAGCTGAAATGTGCAGGACTTATACTTGTTTGTGACCCTGCTGAATGGTCACCATGTAATAAAAAGAATTTGAAGTGGTTAATAAGCATACTGTGATCTGTAAAGCTTGTTTATTTGGGTGGAAAGGGACCTCTAGTGGTTCACTGAGTCTATTCTTTCTGAAAAACATTTCATATCTGATTGATTTAATTATTCCTAATGAAATATTTATAGTTGAGAAATGATTCTTTGTAAGAATGGAAATTCTGCATCTCCCTTGGCAATTTCTTCTATTTCCTGGTGTCCTAATTCTTACACTCCTCATTCTTCCACACCATTTAAGGATCACTAATCACTGTCTGTTGATACCTCTTTTATATTTCATATGCTTCCTAAGCAGCTTGGCATCTCCTGCCTTTGTTCTTGTGCCTCTTTGGGGAGACAAGGCAAAACGAGCATCCCAAACAGCATAGCAACAAGAAAGTTATAAGTAATTTTAATAATTACCTAGAAATGTTTGGTCAAATTTTCCATAGTCATCAATATAGTAATGTGTTGGACAAAGTGTATAGCTACAACAAGGTAGGATCCTTGATAAAAATGGATTGTAGTCTGTGCAGTACAGGCATGTTGCCACCAGCAGCATGGGAAGAACAGAGGCTCTTTGGCTCTAAAGTATCAGGTTTGTGTAACGCCAAAGTTAGAGCCAGAGTCTGCTGATATTCCTCCTATCCATACTCAATTACAGTAGGAAGGTGCAAAAACTAATCTCTTTGAAAGAGAATTTTAAAATACAGAAGATATTGGATGTGGGAAGTGGAGTCAGCTTCACCTCATGTGATCTTGTATTGCCTTCAGCAGAAGCAGAGCTAAACAGGGTGGGATCCCTGTGATTCAGATGGGGCTCTTTTTTAACAATACTGGACAATGATATTCCAGAAATGGGCACTCTGAGAGTGCCTGGGTCAATTGCACCGACTACCTAAAGGCTGTGTGGTAGGTAGGAGAGATGGATTTCACTTCACAGGGTCTTTCTGCACCACCTGAATTTTGCACTGCTTGGAGCCCTCCCTGGGGTGCTTGCAGAGCCTTTAGTAGCTGGGTTAATGTGGACTGCTGGAAATTGCCCAAGTTATTAGTCAAGCATTACAAATTAGTTTTGAATAAATATTCAGCACCAGCTGTCCCTCTGGAGCCTGAGGAATTAAGTAAATGGTTTACCCAAATACCTTTTTGTGTCTGTGGACTTGGAAGTCTTTGCACTCAAGCCAGACTATGTTAGGTTTTACTTTAAGCAGGCAGCTAAGCGCTGTGAAGGGCCTTTGTTTTAGACTCAGTTCGAAAAACAGAGTTGTTGATATAGGTTATATTCTATAGGGGTAAAGAGTAAACTAGAAAAACAACAACAACAACAAAAACACCAAAAAAACACAACAGGTGTCTCCTATTTAAAATATATCCTTGCCTTTTTGTTCTGCTTTCCTTTGCTTATTTGGGGGATTTTTATTTTATTTTATTTTATTTTATTTTATTTTATTTTATTTTATTTTATTTTATTTTATTTTATTTTATTTTATTTTATTTTATTTTATTTTATTTTATTTTATTTTATTTATTTTTTATTTTATTTTTTTTTTTTTTAGGATCCTGTATGATTTTTATGTGGGAGATTGGGAAAAAAAGTTTATCATAGTTACAGTGAAACTGAGAGCAAACAATTTAGTAATCAATTTCCTATTTTTTGCATCATAATTGCTCGTTAGGGCAAACCAAGTATCAAAACCAAATATACCTTTCTTAGGAAGAAAATCTCATCAGACACGGAAGCAAATTATACTCACCTAGTATGCAGGGTTTTTTTAGGACCATATGGACTATGGTTATTTTTCAGAAATACAGTTGATAAATGGTGCGTAGATATGCGGAAAAGTTTGAGATTTCAAACTGTATGTTTTTGTTACTCAGTGGAATTGTAGTAGAGATGGATGCTTGCAAATTGTTTATGAGGTGAGCTAATAAGTAAGTACTTAGAAATTAACAGGCAAAAAGTGATTTACTTCATGTTACACTTGCTTATAATTTATATTTAGAAGCATCATCATAAGCAGTATAGAGAAAATAATAGACATTCAAGAATTAATGTGCTATTGTAGCAAATGTAAGTGACATTGTTATTCTAGAGGGTTGTATGTATAAAATATACTTTCAAAATACTGGGATTACAGACTTGTTAGAAAGAAAAGGATTCTATATAATAATTTCTCTCAGGTTTTTCAGGAAACCAAAATGTAAAGTATTCTTTCACATTCTAACATATACACACAACAGCCTGATCCTCTCAAAACTTGCAGTGGGAGGTGCCCTGAATGGGAAGAAATTTTTTCTTCCAGAAAAAAAAGGAAAATGATTCAGAGAGTATGACTTATTTTAAAGGCAAGTGACAGTAATACCCTGTGAAATGTGAACGTGAGCTATAAAAGCTTTAGGGTAGAAGAACATAGCTGTAAACTAAAGTACTCAAAATCCGGGAAAGCCAAATGGTATATTTCTATGTAAAGCCACTTGTGATTTATGGTAGTCTAGCTATTTTTCATATCATTTGATTTCCACAATGCCATGCCTCAGTAACTGCATGAGATCCATTGCACTTTTTGCATTCTTTATTCAGTTACTGCTAATTGCAGTCACTGCCTTCAACTAGGACTTGAACTGTGGTACATACAGCCACCCCTTGGTATTTCTATCCTCACCATCCAGTGCATGGTCCCCCAAACTTCATTAAGGAGCAATTTGTCAGCATGATTTGGTCTTCTGTAGTCTGGGGGGTTGCCTTCCCAAGAGAAGAACACTAACTAAAAGGACAAAATCACGGACAGCAGCAGCTCCATAAAATGTAATTTAATATTTTGCTAAGCTGAAACATTTAAAAAATTTTGAAAAAAATAATTTTGAATTTATAGTTTGTAAATAAACATTTTCCAGACACTATCTTTTTTTAATTTAAATTTTTGATTCTGTATTTGTATTTTTAGTCAGTCATTCCATACAGTGCTAACCTTTATGAAAATAAGATAACTGCGAAGACCCACCTATCTGGACAAAATGGATGTGTTCACTTGTTCTGCAAAAACAGTAGATTTTTCTTTAGCTCATTCTTGAATATGATTTGTCCAATTTTTAAATTATTTCCTAGGAAAACAGCAGCCAGAACCATAATTCATCAAGGTAAATTTTTGCCTGAATATTTAAAAGTCCAGGTATCATTATGACCATATTAAACAGGATTTAATAGTGAAAACTCTTAGGTAGTCTTATCCATGAGAGCTTCCTGTAATGAACTTGTTCTGTTTATAACTATTCTGAATATTTAAAATAATCCAATTTACTGTGAATCATCAACAGAGTTTATTACATTAAATTGCCTAAATTGTAGTCGGTTCCAAAGGATAGGTTCAGGCTGACTGGTTGGTTGTTGTGAAAAAAAAATATATAATTGTATCAAATTACAGAGACTTGAAGAAGAAACTGTGAAGACAAAGTCTAAAAAAACACGAAAAGACAAAGTATTTGTGACTTTCAAAAGCCAAAAGGTGATTGCAAGATCAGACATCACAGGATTTTATTATCCAGGTATCTATTTTTGTCCACATTTTAAATATTTTTTTATAGTTTTCTATTACTGATAAAACATTACTTTAGGTTGTGTTTGGCTACTTCTGTTGTAGTCATGTTTAGTATTGATTATATTACATATGTATATTCATGAAAAATGAATATATACCTTGTGTGCAAGTATATACATTTATAGAAAGACATACATTTTGTATGATTAAAAAACCAATGTTTAATTTCTACAAATGGTTTCATTTCTGATCTTCAAACAGTTTCATTTCTATAAGAAGAGTGTGGAAGAAAATAATTTTAAATAACAGTAGCAGGGAGTATTATAGAATCACAGATTAGTTTGGGTTGGAAGGGACCTTAAAGACCATCCAGTTCCAACCCTCCACTATGAGCAGGGACACCTCCCACTAGATCAGGTTGAAGGTATCAGCCTATTCCTCTTTGATGCCTCCCTCAATTGTTTCTGTTGACCATTTGTCAAAGGTTGTGGTTTTGGGTGTGTTCAAAGAATTCACTAAATGCTTTTGCCTTTCTGTTGAGCTTTAAGCCAGAATGGCTATGAGGTAAAAATGTGTTCTGTTTTTTCTTAATGAATAAATTATACTTATAAGCAGGCTTTGATATGGGAAAAAGAAAGTACCTTGGGCAATTTTTCTCTTTTCATGTTCTTTTGTATCTTGGATAGCCATATTTCTGAGCTTGCTCTGCCCTCTCCATTTAGAAGGAGGGATCTGAGGCAGAGCAACTACATATGGAGGGGGTGTGTGCACATGTAGTCAGGAAGTCCATTATTTTTGTGTTACCTTCACTTGTGTTTTTATTTTAAATTTGTATATTTTATCTGCGATAATATTTTAAGATGACCAATCAGTGACCTGATAGTCTTACAAATGTCATGCCTGTACTACAAAATTATTCTTTGTTTTATGCTGTTATTTAGAATGCTTAGTAAGACTGTTTTTTTTTTTCAGGCACAAATTTCTCTTCTGTCCTGGCACAATTTATCCTGGCTAAATGAAAATGAGGAATATAGTATAGTATAGAATGTTTAATCTCAGTGCTGTGTGGCAGTCTACAGAATTAATTTTTTATTTTATTTTATTTTTTTTTTTTTTACAAGAGGTAAAAGAAAAATCATTAGCATGTTACTGTGTTGTTCTTTTAGGAACTGTGACGAAGAATATCAGTCCTACCTGCACACTTGTTGACTTAAGCCATGGGGAGACTTGGATTGTACCTCTGAAGTTTGTTATACTGGTGGGAGGTGCTATGCCATACACATATCTGCAGGTGAAAAATTTAATATTTTTTATGATAGCAAATACGCATTTGGAATTTTGTCCCTTTGGTTACATACAGAATAAATTATATATATATTTTTAAATATATATTTTAAATGCATTATTTCTTTTAAAGAAAAGTCTATAGTGAGAGTAATATCTCCATTTCCATGTTATTTTCAACACACTAGTTTTTATTTGTTTGGAGTGATATTGAAAATTACAGTCATATTGATTATGATTTGATTCCTTTGTTTATGAGAAGTTTGTATTATTTTCTTAGTAGAACATGAGTATTTGGCCACCTGAAGAAGAAATGGAAGATGTTTAGAAGCAAAATGTATTGTTCTCTAGTTCACAGATTAAGATCAGGGGAGAGTCCTTTATACACAATTCAGTGTATAGCAGGTTCTAAACATATAATTTGATTAAAAAAAAAATGCTACTTCCACATTCGTTTTAAAAATGATTTTGTATAAATCAGTTACATAAAAATGTGTACATTTGAGCAGAGCTAAAGGGGAAGAGTTAATGAGAACTGGAAACTGGAAGAGTTTTGTCATTCTGTTCAAATTGCTAGTTGAGCTCTGGTGCATTTATTAGGGCTTTGTCATTTATTTTTGCTTTGTGTTCTCCCCTGATTCAATGGAAATTGAATAGTACATGCAAGGACCAAATTCCTCTCCTTTCCTTTTAAAGATCCATATTAAACATGGGAACAGATTAGAATGATGATTCATGTATGAATATTTTAGTATTTGCCTTTTAGGTCTTGTAAAACTCACAAGCTACATGGTTATTGTTAACCAAAGCTTTCCTGGTGTGCAGGTTGGAGACTATGTCTTTGCCAGAACTGGGACACAGACAGGAAATTGTTATTATGCGCCTGCCATTGTCATAGCAACACCAAAGAGCGTGAATGTGGGTGCTAAACTCTACACAGTTCTGATGTTTGACAACAGGAAAGTAAGTTTACAAGAGGAAACCAATATGGCAATGGTAGTACTAGCATTCTGTTTTTTATGAGGCAGGTACAATTTTCCAGGCTAATGAGCCCACTGTCCCATTCCCTGTCTCCAGCTAACCAAAGTAAATGAGATTTCAGGGCTTAATGAAGAACCCATGCAATAAACATTAAAAGTGAAATTCTGTAGGATAGCTTATTCTTAAACCATGTACTGTTCTTTCCTCTATAATCAATTTGGTGGCTTTCACAAGCTCCATGCTGCTAAAATGAGAAATGCAGAGTTTTTAATCACAGTCAGTACAATCTTCAGTTTATTTCATTAGGTTTGTTTGTAAGCCATTATGATAATTTCACGGTATTTTTCATAGTGCAACATTAAGACAATGTATTTTGTTCTTAAAATTTTCATCTTTAGAGGCTGATTACAGTTGCATTAAAGCAGTTGGCTTTTTATACATATATTTCTTCATTGTTTCTGAGCTTTAGATGTAAATTAGATGAATGTTGATGGTATTGCAGGAACACTGTGTAAGAAGTGGGCTTATTAAAATCAGCCAAACGAAGTATGCCTTTTCCTGTCAGTACATAAGAATGGTGCAGAAGGTGGATTATACAATGTGAGTATGCTTGAACCTAAAAATAAAATAGTTATTTTACATGAATTTTGAATATTGTACTTTTGGTTCAACTATGCTGTCAGGTTTCCATATATAATACTCAAATTACTGTTGTCATGAACTGGTTTGCTCTAAACGTAACCAAGTGATTTGACCCACATGCATGTTCAGGAGAAGAGCATTAACTATCTGTTCCACCATTTTATTATCTGGTGATTTGTTGTCCTGTTTTCACTTTGGAAACAATGAGGGTGTGTGATGGCTTGAAGCTTAGCACCAGGAAGTTGTGAGAGGATTGCTGAAAGGTGAGATGAAGTTTTGATTTGTCAAAGACTGAGTCTTTCTTTTAAGATATTTATTATGATATAAAGCTATTCATGACATCACGAGTTGTCTCTAAGATATTGAATCTTCTACTGGGCTTAAGTCTGAGGAAAGATGAGAAGAGGCATAGGATGGATATGAACCCCTACTTAAGTTCTGCAGAATTTATGTACAGCAGGGATAATATTCTTCTGGTGTGAAGTGTGTGGTGAATGTGCAGTGGTTTCAAGTGATTGGGGATTATTCTTTCATCTTTTATAAAGTTCTAGATTAATCCATTTGAAGTAGCATGGGATTGTGATAAACTTCACAGCATTAGCAGTATGACAGACAGCAACAACAGATCTCATGAAGCAGTATAAGGTCAGAAAAATCATCTGTGGATATTTCCCCAGAATATAATCCCAGCCTCCTGCAATTTGTGATTTAAAGATTTTTCTGAAGCACAATTGGAGTCTCTGGATTAAACAGACTTTAATGGAATTTTCTTCCATGAATTTGTGCAGGAGTTACAGTTTGTGTGAGGAAAACATAGGCTTTTGTTTTGAATTTTCCACCAGCCTTGATATCCCATAGGGGCTCCAGACTGAGTCCATGTATATCAGCTCATCGTTGGCATTGCTGCCAAGGAACCTCATCAATGGAGATTTCTTCTATAGAGTTTGCATGAACAGGACAAATCCCACCTTTAAAGGCAATTTTAAAAGTTCTTCATCTTTACTGAAATATTCTCATATGATGGCCATTGTTAGATATATACATATATAAATGGTGAGTGGCCAAGTGCAAGGTCCTGCACCTGAGCCAGGGCAATCCTAAGCACAAATACAGGCTGGGTGGAGAATGGTTTGAGAGCAGCTCTGAGGAGAAGGACGTGGGGGTACTGGTGGATGAAAACTCAACATGGGCCAGCAATGTGCATTTATAGCCCAGAAAGCCAACTGCATTCTGGGCTGTGTCAAAAGAAGTGTAGCCAGCAGGTCCAGGGAGGTGATTGTCTCTTTCTTACTTCACCCTCATGATATCCCACCTGGACTACTGCATTCAGCTCTGTCACTCCAGCATAAGAAGGACGTGGAAGTATTAGAGGGAGTCCAGAGGAGGGCCACGAGGATGATCAGAGGGCTGGAGAACCTCTTCTACAAAGAGAGGCAGAGGGAGTTAGGGTTGTTCAGCCTGGAGACGAGAAGGATCTGGGGAGACCTTACAGCAGACTTCCAGTACCTACAGGGGGGCCTACAGGAAAGCTGGAGAGGGACTCTCTGTCAGGGCATGTAGTGATAGGACAACATGTAGTGGCTTTAAACCAGAAAAGAGTAAGTTTAGAGCATTTATTCAGGATAAATTCTTCACTCAGAAGGTGGTGGGGACCTGGCACAGGTTGCCCAGAGAAGCTGTGGATGCCCCATCCCTGGAAGGGTTCAAGGCCAGGCTGGATGGGGCTTTGGGCAGCCTGGTCTGGTGGGAAGTGTCCCTGCTTGTGGCAGAGGGATTGATCTTTAAGGTCCCTTCCAATCCAAACCATTCTGTGATTCTGTGAGTGTATCAGCAGTGGGCTGATCTGTGGATTCCATGAAAATGACAGGAAAAAAAAACAACAACTCTAATTCAAACGTTGTTAGTGGTTCTCACACAATTTCTAGTAATGATTCCACTGCTGTTTGAAAACGCCTCATTACATCTAGGTTTACTTTTGAGTGAAAAGAGGCTTGGCTACCATCAAGTAAACCTAAATGTAATGATTTCCTGTGTAAAACATACAAGCAGTTGAAAAGAGGCAGAAATATAATTGAGCTGAGAAATATAATTGAGTCTTTCCCTTCCATTGAGTTGTATTATATTCTAAATGAGATACTATATCTGAATCCAGTAAGATATTACTAAATGCAGCAATAAGAATGGCTTCTATTTTTTTTTAAACAATTAATTTCTTTAACATGAAATTTAATATTCATTTTCCAAACAGACTATATTGGTAAGCTGACTTGCTACTGTTATGTACAACTGATATTGTTATATACAACTGAAGTGGTACCAAACTTGGCATATGTTTCAGTAAAATAGTATGTAAAGCTGCATATTCAATTCATAGTAGTTGTGAATTTATATATTGTGTTTCCAGCTTGTAAACACTTGTTTGGTTGTATAAACACCAAATATATTTATGACACGAAGTTGGGTGGGAGTGCTGATCTGCTCAAGGGTAGGAGGGCTCTGCAGAGGGCTCTGGATAGGCTGAACCAATGGGGCTGGGTCCTGCACTTGAGGCACAACAACCCCATAAGGCACAACAGGCTGGGGGAAGAGTTCTGGGAAGAACTGTGCTGACTGTGCCTGATCCCCTGGTTGTCTTGCACATGCTGTGAATATATTTCTCTCATTTTTTTCCCCATTATACATAACCTCTATTTCTGCTGAATTTTTAGTTTCAAGAGTTAACAATAGAAGCCCAGTACTCTAGAAGTTTTATAGGTAAGAGCCTTTTAAATTTCCCATGAAGAGCTGAAAATTTCCCAGCTCGGAGCTGTAATGCTCTACTGTAAATTGCTTTGTGCACTTACTAATTCAGAATATTCTCCTTCTGATTGTAACATTTTCAGCTAGGTTTTGAGTCCTCTGTAGAGTCACTTTTTTGTGAAGTGAAATCCCATTCTTCTTTTGCTTCATATGTTACTGTAGTATCATATAGACATAGATAATGTTCTCTTCTGGGCATTGACTACATTAACTCAGTGGCTGCATGATAAAAAGCCAGCACTGGCTATGATTTTACTTTGTATTTATTTCTTTCTGTAACCAGCATGCTGTGTTGAATGATTGTTTTCCTTTTTGAGGAGGTTTACGTTCAAAGCCATTATACAACCGTTTCATTAGTTGTACATTATCTAGTTACTAATGTTAGCAATGCTATGGCAGTGATCCAGCCCAGATTGAGCTGGCATTTCCATTACAGCCCCCAGTTTTCAGGGAACATGGAAATGCACTTCCAGCTGAAATGTATTATTTATTATTTCTATTATTTCGGGCAAAACTGATGTTAGAAGCTCAAAGCAGGATCATTCTTTTGTGCTAAGTCCTTCCTGTAGAAGTAAGGAACCAAAAAGCAAAATGGATAGCCCAGGCTGCCCTGTTGACAGGGAGTGCACATGGGAATTGGATTCCAATAGCTGGTCTAAATCTTCAGCTCTGTTTTTTGGGGGATTCTCCTTTTGATGGTTGTTTATGTGCTGTGTATTTGTGGTGTGGGTCATGTTTTATTTGTTAATCTTTAGAGATACTAATATAGATCTCATTTTAATGAGATGCTAGCATCTGTTTGGGGTGTTTTCCTGTTGTTACAGTAGAAAAAAATAATTATTGCAGAAGGACTCTGCAAACATAACTATCAAATTTCATACACAAAATAAAATAGTATGTGCTCTGGGCCCTCATCATAAAAGACAGTTATTGCCTAAATCCTGTGTAAAGTCACAAGTTAGAAAGCACTAGGGACCAGACAGAAAGGTGTTCAGGACCCTTTCTTGTATGATGGCAGTAAAGCTGGGTGCCTAAATACTTGTTTCAATTTTACTTAGTTTTTGATAATCTGGGTTTTAGTGCAGTCAAGGAGACATCTGTAACTGTATTTTGCATCATAACTATTCTGGAAACTTTAGAAAGCTTGAGAGTGGGGTGGGAATGGAGTCTATGAAGGATATGAAGGGTATGAATTCTTGCTGAACTGTATTAGAATTAAGGTTAACAGGAACACTGACCAGAATTTTTAAAGATAAATAATTGTATGCAATAGGTTAGCAAGGTATATCGTATCCTCAGAAATAAAACACAAACTGTGCATGCTACATGTGTGTTTTGGGTTATTCTTTCCTTATTTTATAGCTAAAAGGGAAATGGAACTGTAAGATGCTTACAGCCCTGTCAAGTGCTTAAGAGTATAAATCCTTCTCTTGTCAGCACTGTGAAATGTGGGAGAGAGCAAAATCTATACCATGTTAAAAATGTTTTAAATTAGTATATGACGGGTGAGCTTAGTGCATTTCCTTCTTTAACTTTCTAGCCCAGATAAAGAGACCCCAAAGCCATATCCACACTCATCTTTGGAAGATGAAGGAGGAGATGAAGCAAGCAAAAGTATTGTGAAAGAAGATAGAGGAAAACAGAAAAAGAAGAGGAGAGCAGAGGACAAAAGACATGCCAGGGGGAGGATGTTGGACTCAGATGATCTTTTGATTGTCTCCAGGAGGGAAGTAAAACAAAGAGAAAGACATTTACTGCCTAGCAATGAAGAAAAATTCAAAGGTAACTAAAAACTCTGGAAAAAAAAATCATGAATATTGGTGACTAAACAAATCTCATAGGCCTTTAGTTTATCCCCACAAAAGGAACAAGGGTTCTGCATTATCTTTCTTGGGTGTTGGACCAGCCTGTTTTAGTGTATCCTATGTGATGGGGTTCTTCCACCTCCTTTAGAAACCGTTCTTAATGCTGATCATTCTCTGCATATTTCCACAGCAAAAGGAAGAACTGAATAAAGCATGTTTTTGCATATGCTGCCTTAATTTCCATAACATTTGTAGGATCAGTGAAGATGCAGTAATATCAACCTTAGTACCTGCGAGCAAGCAGAGTGTAAATTGAGATCCTTTTGTTATTTGTTAGATTAAAGTTACACTGCTGACATTAAATTAGCACATAATTTAGAGATTAAATTGCTTTTAGTGTCTGAGCTCATTAATTAATCCCCATTAATTATTTACTCACAGAAGTTGTGGATTATAGAGTTACTCTATTATCATGTTGTCAGTGTACTTGATTTAGGTCCTCTGGACTTTTCTTCTATGTTCACAGTCATCTTTTAATAATTGTCTTCAAATTGTATATACTGAGTACCACTGTGTTTTGGGAGTTATATGAGAGTAGAGGTGTTGAGCTTGCCCTGATGCTGTGTGAGTGTCCACAGCTTCCACAGAGAGGTCTACTTTACTAGAAATGCTCAGTTATCTCAGACTCTTCTCTCTTGGACATCTTGAGATGCAGATCCTGAGTAAATGTGAAATAATGCTGATGTGATCAGCAAAATGCTGTTATTGATTCCATGCAGGTTGAAGGAAAGATGAAACAAAAACAGTGCCTATCTATCACTTTAATCCTTCCCAGCCTTAACAAGTAGTCTCATGGTGCGCTGTCAAGATTCTGTCAAGGCTTCAAGGTGGTGTGCAGGCTGAACATGCTGAAGAGGGTTCCCTGTCCTCTTCTGATGGCACCAAGGACATTGTTGGCTTTCTTTGCTTGAATTTATTTCTATTTGCTTATCCTTCTGTGTCTTATTAGGAAAAGGAAAGTCAAAGAGCTGGTAAAGATATTAAGTAAGACTATATGGTCATCATCACAGGGTTTTGTCAGGTACCTCCTTATATAATCTCCATATGTGATTGTGTATTTATCCTCTTTGGGTATAGATATTTGTTCCATTTTCAAACTATGCTAATGATTTCATAGCATTTTGTATATATAACTTTGTAAACTACACCAAATGTGCAATTGAATCCCTGATAACAAACATTTCTTTTAACTATGTGTGTGTTTTAATTATCTTTGGATTGCGTTTTGTAATGCCTCCATGAGTTAATCAGCATGTCTTCCTACTTTCTACAAATGGTTCTGCTGACTGTACGTGTACATTTCTTTACTGTTCCATGAGGAATTAAGTTCTCCTGAACTTTAATGAGAATTGCCCAATATACAGGTGGATTTTTCTGCTCAAAAAGATAATGTGAATTCAGCAACACTGTTCTCGTATAGGTGGTTGATGAAGCCTTTTATTTCCATGAAGCCTTATATTTCCACAGGGATGTGGGTACTGAGTGATTAATGGAGTATTTTGGAGTGTCTGTGCTTTGGTTTGTGCTGTGCTAAAATATTTCTCATTGTTAGGAGGAATCAACATCCCTCTCCTATTGTTCCCACTCAGGGAAACAACATTAACAGAAATGAATGAAGCTTAAGTAGTTGTATTAGTTATTTAGTGTATATTGGCTTAATTGAAGTGTGGATGTGTATTTTAGTCTTATTTATTCCAGAACTATTATATTTAATGCATCATTTTTTTTATATGCATGCCTGCTGCTCTTATTTTGTTAGCTACTTCTGCAAGTTTATAAGAGAGTCAATGAAGTCCTGGAAAATTCCTGCTAATTTTTAGTGAGCCAAGGAATCTTCGTCTTAGTAAATCTAATAAAGCTATCTGATTGAACAAGATCATAAATCTTTATTTTCTCATTGGTTATTGTAATGATTGTTTTTATAGACACTTTAAGAAAATGCATTTGTTTCCATTGAAAAATTATTTTCTTTGCCTTTCTAGTCTCCTCTCTGTTCTTTAATGCCTAAAATAAATGTTCTTTTCATATGTTTCCAGGTTGATTTTTCCAAAGTGGTTATCTAGTTAAAATATAAAAAAATAAGATCAGAAAACAGTTCTGAGTGGAGTACAGGTGGTATACACTGTAGTAGATTGCAGTGCCTGATGTTGCAGCAAATCATAGCTAACAGAGCCCAAACTTTCTTTTTAATTTATATTGAGGTGTGACTTGAAGCAGATACACTGATGATTACAGTAACTGCCAATACGGGGTAGGTGGGACACCTTTGAAAATGATAATTTTCTATCCTTTTCTGCAGCAAATCGTAGTTAGTTGAATTGGGTTCATGTGTTTAACAGCTGTGGCACCTGGCAGCCTAGGGGATTGGCTGGATTTCCCACAGCGGGATTTCACATTTTTAGCACCCACTTGTTTCCCAGTCTCATTTTCCAGATAGTTCATTCAACATTTGGAGAAGGCTGTCATTATAAGGCAGTGTTCCCATCTGTTGGTCATGGCTTGTTTAATAAGCAGTTGATGTCAATTCAGCTATGCTTGCATCTGTTACTTGGAGCAGCTGTGTGTTGTCAAGGGCTCCCCAACAGCCTCCAGATTTAGCTCTTGCTTTTCTATTGATAGCACGTTACAGCTTGTCCCAAATGACTCTCTCCTTGTCAGGGTTGTCCGTTCATCTAAAGAGGAAAGTGTGTTAAAGTGAGAGTCATCTGTGCTGCCATAAAGAAAGAAACATAATGGAAACAGATGTGCAAGGGAAGAAGGTGCAGTTCCACCAGTGTAGGCATGTGTTGGGGTAGTAGAGGGAGAAGAGAAAAAGCAATTTTTTCCAGCAAGACCAGAATGGCTTATTTTAACATCCTTATAAGGTACATGGGGAGAATGTGCATTGGGTAAGGAAAATAAATGATTTGTGAATCACATGTGATGGAGAATACTCATTTAACAGCACATCTTTCGTATTATTCAAGGTAGCAGTATGGCTGCAGTAGCTTTCAGTATTTTAGTCCAATGTTTTTCTACTGCAGAGTACAGGCAGACACCTTCAGCTTTTAGGATATAATCCAGAAATTTCCTGAACCTTACACAGGTGAACTTCAAGTTGCCCAAGGAGAACCAAAACATGCCTTTCATGTATCTAAATGCTGATGTTGTGCATGTATAAGATAATTTTCAAAGGCACACTTCTGATTTTTAAGCCTTCAGCTTTAGATTTTTCAGTGGTTTCCAGGAGTGATTGACATTTCTAAAACTAACCATACTCACACCTCATACTCCCCATGTAATCTGTCTGTGTTGTTTCTTCCCACCCTCTATACCACGTCTTTGTTCTTCAGCCACCTCCTACAGTTTTGTTTTCCACTATATAGATGTTTCTTATATGATCATTTAAAACCCAATAATGCCCGCCCCCAAACCCAAACAGACCATAAAGAACTATGTGAAGCAAAATAGAGTATACAGCTTGGTTTATTTATTTACATTTGTTTATTTTCCCTGTTTGTTGTTGTTGTTGTTTTCTCTTTCATTTTTCCTCCTGCTTCTGATCTCCTGCCATTCTTTCATTATGATTATAGTGTTTGTGCCGTGAGAGTGCTTAGTGGTCAGTGGTCACATTAAGTATGATTGTAACAAGTGACTTTTCAGCCACACAGTATTATTAATAGCAAACCAGAGAAGCTGATCATGGTCATATTGGGTTCGTGTAGCCCAGTGTCCTGTCCCCGAGCAGTGGCTCGGAGATGATTCCTGAGAAAGAGACCAGAGGCTGGCATGTGAATACCTCAGCTACAGGCTTAGAGAATTATAATACTTAAACAGCAGACTGGTTTGATCTTGGGAGGATGAAAAAAAAAAAAAAAAAAAAAAAAAAAAGCAGCCTAGTTACACAAAACTACTGCTCTATGACCGTGGTCATGAAGTCACTTGTTCCATGATAAATTTCAGTGTGTGTGTGGAGGTGTGGAACTGTTATATCTGCGCTCAAGGAAGGTTGCTATTCTCTCTCACTAAAGAGTACCTCCTCTCCCTTAGCTTCTTCCTCTGTTTCGTCATCCTGGTGTTCATCAAAGTGTCAAGCTCTGCTGTCACCAAGTGTTTCACCTCTCAGTTCACCAGAGCATCCCTGCTGCTTGCACTGTCCTGCTGTAGAAAAGTCTCCAGAGCCCGGTAAAAGCAGCACCATCAGAATTATTGCTGATGACCCAGAGCAACAAGGATTGGAGGGACAGCCTCAGCACCACTGCGTAGAGCAAAGGAGGCTACAATAATGATACGATAGCACCTACAACTGTGAAATGTTATTTCTTGAATCAGAAATAAACTGACTAGTGAATGCTAAAATATTTATGATTTTGCAGGCTTACTTTGGAGGTATGAAAAAGAAACAGTGTCAGAGGTGCAGCTGTGCTGCTGAACAGTATCAAAATTAGAAGATTCTCTGTCTAACAAATGTAACGTGGTATTCACTTTGCCAGGCATGACATTTTAAGCAGTACAAGGCAGGGGGGACGTAGCGTGTTTAGGGTGAAGGTGCAGAGCTTACTGAGAGGGGGTCCCTGTCTTGGTGGAGGAGAAGAAGCACAGCTCATCAACTGCCTTTTCTAGATTTCCAATTTTATTTATTTATTTATTTTTATCCCCACAAGTTCTTCTTCTTAATTTTTACTTATTTATTTTTATTTTTCCCTAACACAAATTTCTTCTTTTTTCTTTCTACTAACTCCTAACACTCTTTTATATCCTATTATTATCCATTCCCTCCGTGGGGTGATGTTTAATATGATTTGGATGAAGAGTTGAGTACTATAGTCATACATGTTTAGCATGTACTTTAAGCCCATTATCACATTCAGGGGTGTTAACTTGAGTATTCATTTTACACATAATGAAGCAGAAGGTTTCACTTGGGCACTGTGGCCTTCCAGATTCTGTTCTGCCACCAAAACAGGGCCATCCCACCAACATGAGACTCCCTCCTTCAGTGACCTCTCCTACTAAGCTTGCGGATCTCCATCCACCAAGTCTGTATAAGAGATAAGCAACAACATGCTGCTCAGTTCACCTTTGCCCAAGGCTGCTGCTTATCAGTGATGCTAACAAGTCTGACTTTTCTCCAGTCAAGTTACAACATATACAGGTGTACATTGTATTGTACATATACACCTGTCTGTATTGGTGTATATATTGTACCCAGTGGTCTGTCTATATTCAGTGAATTCCAGCTTTTATGGTAGCCAGTCTAATCACAGACCATTTTGTTTTGTTTTGCTTTGTTCCATGTACATGGCACATTTAAAACTGAGTTAGACTACTAGGATATCCTTCTGTTTTGATGAAGCACTAACATCTTAGGACTTTTATTTTCCTTAATTACCTCCTCTGCAATTTGATTCTTTTCTTTTTAGATGGCTTTCTCAGCTGAAGAATATTCTTAGATTAATGTTGCATCATCGTTGCATTTCACATAACTTTGTGAATGAATTAGCAAATATTAGATTGCTGCATGATTAAATAGAGAGTAATAGAGATAATTTCACAAGTCAAATTGCTGCCCACAAGTCAAATTGCTGCCAAATTTGACAAGTCAAATTGCTGCCAAAACTTTTGCAGTAATGTGTTGCGTGCTAAGTCACAGTGCCTTGAGAGCGCGGTTTTCCTGGGGACCAGACCTGGGGACCAGATCTGGCACGATTCTCACAGGACCCCTTTCCCCCCCATTGTTTTTATTTACAACTCAGGTACCCATGCCTTGATCGGCAGCTTCCATTTTCCATCCTTTACTCTCACATCCTCTGCATGGTCACGCTCCTGAAACCACAGCGGGGCACCGGCCTTGGTCCCGCTCTGCTCTCTTCCTTTCACAGAAGGACGCTTTCCCCAATACCTCAGACACTGCTTTGTACAGCTTGGGAGGAAGATGTTCTGTCCGCACTGGTGGACCTATTCCAAATCTTTCTCCACAGCCGAGGCGCAGGCCTGTAGGGAACAGGAGAGGCTTTCTTCCTACTGCTTTTGACTTATGTGTTGTGAAAGCAGCATTTCTTTTAGCAACAGCACAGTCTCGCAACTTCCACTTAGTGAAAGTTACGATAACTCCACCAGTACCTTCCCCATCGGTTTCTACTCACCGCAAGGCATGACTTGAGTGCACATTAAGGCACCTTTTTCCACACTGCCTGTTGTCGAATCCTAACGAATAGTTAAGAACGTTCTTCAAAGTCAGGCTTACCTGTAAGCACTTGAGCTTCTGTGTTGGTGGGGCTTTCTTTTTAGCTTTCATTATCATTATATTTGGAATGGCTGGAAAGGGAGCTTAGAAGCCACGGAAGTAATTTCACTGAAAACAGACAAGGTGAAGGAAGTACTCAAACTCCTCAACATTAAAGAACTGTAGAACCCAGGAACACTTACCTGCCAGCTCCTGAACTTGAGTCACTTCCACACTGCTTCACAGTGACTTCGCACCACCAGGGTCTCACCGTACTGAGAGGGCACCAACAACGTAGCTAGCTCATAGAGTCACTAAAACTATTTCTCAGAGATGGGAAGAAAACGTGAAGAAAAAGCAGCCCACCGGGGAACACGGAATCCGCTTCACCACAACAGCAGAAAAGCACCCTAGAGAACCTGAGCCTCAAACTCCCCACCGGGAAGGCAATTCCCCACAAGTCCTCAGGCTTCCTATATAGCAAAAGTCAAATGATCCACACCTGGCAGGTTTCACTTCACAAGGGTGGAGCCAAGAGACCTCCTGGAATAGGCTCATCTACCTGGCTTCAGTCTTTTAAGCTCAATTGCTCCTTGTCACTAATAGAAATAACCTGACAAGGGGCTTAGTGGTTAGAGCTGACCTAATGAATTAACTACAAAAAGTGCACAAGGGTCATATTTCTGTTAGTCATTCTGTGAGGACAAGTAGTCCAGAGCCGGTTTAAATAAATAAATAGATAGATAGAGAGATAGATAGATAGATAGATAGATAGATAAACAAACAAACGAAAGAAAAGACATCAAAGAAAAAAGAAAATGACCTTAAAGGCAAAATTGCTCTCATAGATTTTCATCTGTCTAGTCATGACAGATAAAGAATATAGCAATCAGAATTACTTTTCTTGGCATTAATGGTATTTAAATCTGCTTTTCTGAGATGTCTTCCTTATGCAGGACTTTTCAAAATCTAGCCCCGTGACCTCTGACTACACTGTTTACTTCCGCTGCCTATAAGCTATCACGTATGAATGCCAGGATCTGGATCGTCACTCACTATTCAGGTCAAGGACTGGGCCGAAGGTTCGGGCTTTGATTTGGTTACATGCCTACATTTCCTGGCAGATGATGGGAAGAAGATTGGCTGGCCTGGGGGAGCTCCTGTACACGTGGCTTTTAGGCTGCAGCCAAAGTGTTCCTCTAGATCTGGAAGTCTGAAGAGGGTTGCAGTCTCCAAGCTCAGATACAACCACATGTTAGTCTGGCGCAACTGAGTTTTGTGTTCCTTGCACTGGCTGCGCAAGGAACCTCCTCTCCAGAGGCAAGGACGTGCATCTCTTTCGTGCTCCTTGGTTAGCGTCGCATTAAGGGGTGTAGCTGATTAACCGTTATGGGACCGGTCGGATTCAGGGTACGGAACCTGTCGGATACACCAATAACGCGTTAACCGTCTGGGGTCCGGTCGGATATTCACCAATAACGTGTTAACCGTCTGGGGTCTGCTCGGATTCAGAACACTGAACTATCACGCTCACAGATTCACCAATAACGTATAACCACCCTTACCCTAGTTGCACTTAATGAGAGCTATGACAATGCAATCAAGCGTGATTTATTACAGCAGCAGATAACCAGGTTCTTTGGATTGCCGGCGGTAGTGCCTGTCTGCAAAAGCAAGCTAGCATGCACGAAACACACAGGTGTTACAGGTGCGCAGCCTAGAAATTAATGCGCTAGAAAGATTTATAACTGTTATATATGGAGTGGTAATTCGTGTCGAGAAAATGGTTGATATTAATAAAGAAGGGGAAATTTGGGAATGTGGCCATGGGCGTTGGAAAGCCCCGTGGTTGAGATAACATTAGACTCTTAACGACGAGGCCATCAGGAATACAAAAGAGTTTAGAGGGAACAAAGAAGGGTGATTCAGGAGACTCCATGCAGTCTCCGGTTGGTTTCTTGTTCTCCACTTAAGGCGTGGATGTTTCTGGGTGTTTGCTGTTGTCCTTACATTCAAAGTCGTTTGAGCAATGAAAAGTTGTTTTGAAAAGAACTGCTGTGGAGAGAAGGCTATAAGAGGGGAGCCTGCCCTCAAGATAAAAAAAAAAAAAAGGCAACACGATGAAGTTACATCAATAAAGAAGCCGGAAAAAGAAGGGAAGAGCAACAGGCTGGCAGAATGGAGACCAGGACAGGAACAGGCACTTTGATTGCCTCATGAAGATAGGTTCGGCCAAACTCAGCAAACTGCTCAGAGAAGCTCGTACAGAAAGTCGCTGGAAATAGGCGCACTGGAGCTGGAGAGAAGCTCGAGCTGAGAGAAGCGGACCTGTGCACACAACTGCCTCTCGCTGGTAAGCAGTTGCGCGTTATGGGGAATCGTTCGTCCTTAGGAACAAAGACCGTCCTGGTAACCTTACCGCTTATTCTCCTTATTAACAATTGGACAGTTTATGAGCCTCAAATATGGGACCAAACTGAGGTCAAGGTGTGGCACTCTGCAACTAAAAATGACAAGGTTGCAGTGGGATTTATCGGCACCTGGCGAGCAGCCTCTGAGGCCTTAAAGAGCCATGTGGAGCCACAATCACAAACGTGTGGCTTGCCAGATAGTGAGGGAGCTGCGGGCTCCTTTACTGATCCGACTGCTACGCCACGGGCCCCTCTGCTGTTACAGCCATCGAAGGCTTTTGCTCTTACGCCCCCTGCTGACCTGAACGTGCCTTTTGACCCAGGCCTATTGGCCTTCACAAGGAGATGGATATGCTTTTCTTCGATCTGGGAAGAACGGGATACATAAGACCTGAAGACCGAGTTGCTTGACAACTTAAAGTGAGACACATCACTCAAAAGGAATGGAGAATGGAGACTGTTAAGTCACGGAACTTAAAGGATTGTTTGTTACCTTTTCTGATCGTGCACATGTATAGGCGTCCTCGATTTTTATTAAGTTACGGAACTTAGAGGATTGTTTGCTACCTTTCCCGATTGTACGTATGTAGAGGCATACTTGCGTTTAGTATGTAAAGCAATGTTCTGTATATTTAGAATGTTAGATGTTTGTGTGTGAGTGTTGGTGGAGCGTAGACTCCCCGCACACCCAGCGCTGTTTACTTGCCTTTTATGCCTTTTATAGCTTTTAGAAATATTTGTTTTATAAATATTACAAACTTCAGATTGAGTTGAGACCTCATTTATAACAATAACCAAGTGTTCAAATCTCACCCAAAGGCATCCCAATATGGGGGGTGGGGGGGGGGGAGGGTGTGTGTGGAGGGGGAGGGAGAGAGAGAGTCTCAGCCCGTCGACTGGTCCCAGGAGTCAGGAGGTCCTAAGGATGTTGTATTCCCTCGGGGTGGTATCTCCCCTAACATCCCCTCTCTCTTAGGCCAATTTATATTATTTTCTCTCTTTTGGGTGGAGCTTGAGTGGCTCTAGTCAAGCATATCTTAGTTATGATTGGTGAAAAGTTCTCCCGTCTCCGTTTAAAGTAATAGGCTCCGAGAAATTCAGAGCGCATGCTCGGTGAGGGGTGGTTGCTAGTATACAAAGCAGGATAGATTAAAGCCTCTTTCTTCAAGTCAGTAAGATATTGGGCTACAAAGATGGCGAAGGGCCCAGAGGGGAAGTCGTATGAGGAGCGGCTGAGCTCACTGGGCCTGTTCAGCCTGGAAAAGAGGCGGCTGAGGGGAGGCCTCATCGCAGTCTACAGCTTCCTCGCGAGGGGGAGTGGAGGGGCAGGTACCGATCTATTCTCTTCAGTCACCACTGATAGGACCCACGGCAATGGTGTCAGCCTGAGGCAGGGGAGGTTGAGGCTAGACATCAGGAAGAGGTTCTTCACCGAGAGGGTGGTCGCACACTGGAACAGGCTCCTCAGGGAAGTAGTCGCTGCACTAAGCCTGTCGGCGTTTAAGAAGCATTTGGACTGCGCACTTGGTCACGCGGTCTGAATTTTTGGGTACACCTGTGTGGTGCCAGGAGTTGGACTCGATGATCCTTATGGGGCCCTTCCAACTCGGGATAATCTATGATTCTATACCCGCCTTTGGTTTCAGTGAGAATTCAGGCCCTGAAAACCACCAAAGTTTCTTCTGGGTGGTGGATTTTTTCTGAACAGGGTAACTCCATTTCCCTTTTGAAGACTTACGAGGATGTAGTAACAAAAGTTACAAAGGCAGGAAACAGTACCTGAGGCATAGGCTACTTTGCAGCCGGCAGCAGACTATAGGTATGATATTCTCAGTGCAGACAAATATGATCTATGTAATGTGAAGTGTTCCGGCATGCTTACGCTCTGCCGAAGGCCAGAAAATGGGACCTTCATTTTAAGACTGTATGGAAAAGGAAACAGAAACAACCACAATAGAGAAGGAAGTTTTCCTTCACCTAAAGTTTATTATTATTTTGCAACTCCTGCAGCTGTCCACAAGAAATTTTGCCCCTGCTCCCAAAGTCCCCCAAGGAAGAAAAAAACAAAAACAAAAACAAACACATTGTGGCATAGAGGTATAATTTATAATTTCAGTTCACACCAGAAGACATTCTTCTCACTGAAGCCATTCTTCTCACTGAAGCGCAGTTAAGCCCCACAAAGTGCCAAAAAACCTGCCAAAAAGTAATGCATTTACAAGTTAGTTTTACATGTTAGCATTATTTACTTGTCTGGTCTTGCCTGCAGGGCTTGATCTACCTGGCAGGGGAGGGGGGAACATGTAATACTGTGCAAGGTTGTTTGGGTGTATGACTGACAACACGACTTTAAAATTTTGAACCGTTTGTGTAGAAGCAAAATACGGAAGAGTACACTATCCCCAAGGGAAACGTAGAAACTACCCGTTGCTTCTCAGCTTTAAAGGTAAAAGGTGTAAGCATGCGTTAAGGTGTAAGAAAAAGTGTAATCAGCTCTGAGTACAATTCTTACGTATACAGGAACATTTTCCTCTCCAGTTTCCACCTTGGAGTGCAACATTTTTCATCATGCTCTTAGATGAGCATTCTGATTCTAACAGCGGTTCCTAGTGCAAATTGCCAGAGAAGAAAGAAGCAAACCAGTCCTGACTGCTTTGGACGGGACGGAGAGAGCAAACAAGCGTAAATGAAGAAAATAAACCTGTAGGAATGTCTTCAAAGAGTTGTCATTGTCCAACAGCTTTAAATGGGTTGAATCCTTGAAAGCTAATTAACAGAATCTCAGGTAGCATCACTGAATTTGAAGTAGGAAGAGAGACTTGCGTCGGTGCAGAGCCTCAGTCACAGTTTAATCTGGCACAGCCTCTAACTTCACGAGAACGGAAGAGAAAAGCCTGTCTTTCTACCGTGTCAGCTACTGGCGGAGTTGGGGGAAGAAAAACCATTGCTAACATTAAAAAGTAAAGTTGTCTTAGGACATTCCACCCCATATGTAGTATTTAGGAGTAACCAGACTCCAAATGGAGGGCAAGATGACACAGGAGAAGGTACTTGTGAGGCCTTCATTTACACGGCAATTGACTACGAAAAAACAACCTGCAATGATTTACAAGTGCCTTACCCCATTCCCCCTTGAGACAGAAAAACGGGATTCCCACAGCACTTAAGGGGAGTGCAATCCCTCGCAGAATATGAGGGTCTGAGGTACACACACCACCGAGTACTGAAAAACCTTAAGACTAGGCAGCAGCAAACTCAGCTGAGAAGGGAGGAGGAGTCTCTTTGGACCTTCACGTGACAGAAGGGAAACTCAGATTTCAGCCCTAAGCAACTGCTCTTGGAGACAGGCTGGGAACTGGTTCTTTTTAACCCAGGGTCCATTTCAGCATCTTCAAAGACGGAGAAATGGTTGATGGCTCTGTTGAATCTTGTTCCAGGCGGAAAAAACTCATGTTCCTATGAGAAAAAAGAGCTTGGTGTCTTGCTTCGGTCCTAAAGATGAGTTTTGCAGTCAGATATAGCCCCTCCAAGACGAACAGCTACCTTTACTTTGTGGAGCTCATATTCTGCATAAGAGATTTGCAGCTTCAAACTTCATAATACCTCCTCCCAATGAAGGCAGGAGGTTGCAGATGCAGAAAAGGGCAAGACAACTTCCCAAACTACATTGCATTGCCACAAAACTCCTTTAAGGTATTGCTGCCAGGGCACAAAACCCCTTTGCAAACCACCACAGATTAGACGTTACGGCAAAAACGGGTGGAGCGCAGTGTTGACTTCTTTCTGCACACTTCCAACTTGAGGAGCCAGTCAAGCTGAGATGAGAGCTTGAGAACCCTAATGTGCCTGGAGAGATGCTGTGCAGCACAGAAGTCGGCCCCCATAGGAGCCGTTGCTTCGGAATGTTAGCGCCAGTGCCGAAGACACTTTAGAGTCCCCCCAAAACTTTTGCAGTAATCTGTTGCGTGCTAAGTCACAGTGCCTTGAGAGAGCGGTTTTCCTGGGGACCAGATCTGGGGACCAGACCTGGGGACCAGACCTGGCACAATTCTCCTGGCTCTTTTGGATACCTGGAGAGTATCACTACTACTGCAGTGACAGGGGTGTTGTGCTAGCCATACCCAGGGGCTCTAGGGCCCTGCCACAGCTGGTGCTAAATTATTTCCACTTCTTACAAAATGAGTGGGACAGAAACACAGAGGACATTTACTCTGTTCTAGAAAGATTATTCTGTGTTGGTAAGAATGTGAACATTTTACCCTGTACTTCTGTTATGGTATTTCTGTGTGTTTACATCGTTAGAGTAATGATGAGGAAGCACCTTCTTTGAATGAGAGATCTGTATTTTGTGCAGCACACTTCTGCAGAGCACTATTTCACTTAATGCAGCATGGTGTATGGTGAGAACCTCGATTTTTTGGCCCTGAAATCTAAAAGAGACAGGACAATGAATAGGACAAAACCAGCAAAACCGTCAAATGCTCAGCTCCCACCAAAAGTCTTTCTGTATTGCTAATACCTTGCTGTGGTGAGGTAAATTCCCACTACAAGGAAGCTCATGAAACCTTGTTTTGATGTTAGACATGCAGCAAGGCACATTTGGTTTATGGCGATGCTGGTAGAGACTCCCTTAGAGACAGTGTGGAGGGAGCATCTGGAGCTGCTTGTGGTGCTTATTGCCAAATGTCAAGGAGCCACTTGAAGGACAAGGTGCCACATTATGAATGGGTGTCTCAAGCTGCAGGGGAATTAAAAGTACCGTGCTTAGTACTCTATTTCTCTTGGGTTTGACTACTGGCTGTGCTTCTATGGGCAAAGATGCATTTCAAATCTGAAAATCTCAAGCCCCATGCTGTCTATGCTTCACATTATTAACACTCACTAATATGAAGTGACAATAGCCTGATTCCATCATTTAGGAGAGAGTATATGCAAGATTTATGGTTCTACAGTCAATAAAGCTAGAGTCTTTGAGGATATATTTAAGACATCAAGTCTCAGTTTTGGGAAAATTTTGATACCTGTTTCTGTCTCAGTGTGTAGAAAAAAAAAAAAAAGGCAGGCATACAGATATTTTTATTTAGTAATGGGGAATTTCAGAGCTTGTGTAACCAGAATGACCTTGCAACCAAAATGTTTTAATGGGATATGGGAGAGAGTGTTGACATTTCCGCCTAGCGTGATTCAGGGAAGACTCAGACCTGGGGAAAAAAAATAAAAAAAAAATCTGCAATTCTGAAACGATCTATTTGGGAAGTTGCAGTTTGGATAGTTCATGTTACTTTCTTTTCTGTGGGTCAAACTCCTTACATATGCCAGTATGTTCTGGATTTTTCTTTTGGAGAATGGAGCTGGCATATACATGGAGTCACAGGGAGTCACTGAACATCTGGCCTACCTAGAGGAAAAGTTGGAAGTGACATCACCTCATGACAGCATCCATGAAATTTTAGTATAGGATAGCTGTGAAGAAATATTTCTGTTTGGGATTTAAACATGTCATTACCAATGAAAGGAAAAGTCACATAAATTGCAGCAGAAAAGATGTCTCAAAGTGTTGAACAGAAAATTGACTTCTCCCCCAAAACTGCTTTTAATCACATGGACTTTGGAATTTAACAACTCATATTTTTAGCAGAAGATGTGCCTCAATCTGACTAACTCAGCATTGACTGCTTAGGACATGGGCTCATTTCACCTACACCTCTTGTGATTACTGTATTTGAGGTTGAACATGTGCAGCCCCAATGACATGAACAAAATGGAGCACGGGCCAGTCTTGCTTGTGCATCCTGCTCAAGTATGTGCAGACGGATTGCGTGCCACTCCACAGTGATGAAGACTGGGATCTCCTTGAAAGAATGGCTGAAGAAAACTTACCTTAGAGTTCCGCTGGGTGCAATACAAACTTGTCAGAAATATAGATCCGAGTGTTAACCAAGAGACTAATCAAAACCAGCAGCACAGGAAGTCTGAATGGTGAATTCTTCTGCATAAAGGGGGCTCATAAATCACTGTTGGTTCATTAGAAAACCCACGTTAAAATTTTGATTTATTGTAGAAATATGGAAAGTAATAGAAGTGTTCCCTTTTCAGTTGTTATTAAGGATCCATTTCACCGTTTCTTTCTGGGTGTGCAGTCTGACCTCAAGAAGCACCTGTCATGGGATAACATTTATTAATTTCCCCTACTGAGGCCCGCAAGGCCTTTTTCCTGCCTATGTTTGGTTAAGTGTTTTGTTGAGTTGTTTTGTACTAAACCTGGGAATTGTCAGGATGATTTATTCTTTTCATTTGAACACTCTGGCTGGCCTGTTTGCACAACCTGAGCTCTGACTTGAGCTCCATGCCAATCTGCAGATGTAGAGGAGGTTATATTGTCATATGCTTCCTTCTTTCTGCAGATCAGTTTTAAAGAGGTAAGTGTTATTATGATGGGCTGTCAGCATGATGGATTCTCCAATTAGTTTTGCCAGATGGCTGAACTTGACCAGGACAGCTTAATTTCAGGTTCTGTCACTAGAACATAACCAGATTACTGACAATCCAGGTTTCTGATACCTCATGCTGCCTCACAAGAAGTTGGCAGTGGTGGGGTTTGGGTTGCCCTCCTGGTTTGGCACTGGCCAAGGTTACACTCAGACCTTTTCTTTGTGATTCTTTTCCAGCTACTAAGGTGGCACTTGCCCTATTCACCTCCCTGTATTCACTACCCAGAAGCAGGCCAACAGCACCTAACAAACGCTGTCCCTAACCGAGTCTCGAGATGAGGTTTGCTTATGAGGTCGCACTGCTTCTGGAGAGGTACACCTCAGAGTGCTCAGCAGTGCCAAGGCTCCAATTTAACAGAGAACATGCTGAAGGGGAGAACTGTGTGAGGGATGATTTCATCACACCATTAGCTCAGTCTTCTAATTACAGGGCTGTAAGGAAAGGTTAGAAAGAAATGAACACAAACACATCTGTGACCCAAACTGGGCATCAGCTCTTTTTGCCCAGTTCTTCTTCCACTCCAACCAGCTGCTGTGGCTGGGGGCTCAGAGCTGGCAGTGCAACCTCTTCCCCCAAAAGCTGCTCCACATCTCAGCTGTTAGCATATTTAGGAAGGCACAATCTTCCCTCTCCATCTCCCTGCTCCAGGCAGTATCCTCCCCAAGGAACTTGGAGCTGAGCATCACGGTATCTGAGCAGCTACTCCCCTGCCTCCCTGTTTTCCACATCTTTCCTAAATGCCTGTGGAAAGGATGGTGGGAAATTCAGGGCACAGGCTGCAGCAAGTAGTCACAGCCATCTGATCTTGAGCCCATTTTTGTGACTGTAAGGTGACTTTTCTCTGTGTCAGGCACATGGAGGCTGGAGATCCCTGCACACCTGATCTTTGTTTTACATGTATGTTTTATGTTCCTCTTCAGCAGTGATGAAAGAAGGTCAAAGAGGGATGGAGATTTAGGATGGGAGGCATCACAGTTTTCAGGTAAGCTGCTGAGTCAGGGATATTTTAGAACTTTTCCTCAGCCTGCTCTCGAGTTTTTCCTTTGGAAATAGCCTTTCATCTGGAGAGAAAGGGTTATGGACAGGTATACAAGGTTTTAAAGGCAGTCATTTTATGGTACAGTGCAAAAAGAAATACGGTGATGTATTTACAGGGCCTCATTTGCCAGGCTGGTCTTTTGTTCCTCCTAGAGCTTGCCTTTGATCTTATTTATAAGTTTATTCCCCAGCACCTGAGTGGTTGGTTCCTCTGCAGCACTATGATGGGACTATTGCCCTGGGTTTCAGTATTAAAAAAATAATAAAATACTGTCATTGAATTTCACAGGAGGAATAATGACAATATTTGATTAAAGGTTTTTAATTTTAGGACTGTGGCTAATTCCAACATCCTTAGTTCCCCTGAGGTAAGCTGTGCATTTTAGGCTCTAAAACTCAAGGCCTGAACAGTCTGGCAGGTGTTCCCTGTTTTTTGCTGTAAAGATACAGAGCAGATCAGACTTATTCAAACGTGCACCAAACTTTGTTCCCATGAACTCACAAGCTCCAGCCAAGCTTTCCCTAATCCTAAAATGTATTTTGAGATGGCTTGTCTGAGCTCACACACATAGGTTTGTATACTTTTCCTGCTCATCCCTTCTAATGTTTCCAGGCAGATTTATTCTGCAAATGGCTTTGTCAGTGCCTTAAGTCAACCAGAAGCCACATGAAGGTGGCTATCGCACCACTTTGCACTGATGAGCACTGGTGATAAGCAGCCCACACAGGTCTGGGATCCACCCAGCACTGCTGGAACTACACAACTTCTACAAGGCACAGAGCTGAAGTAGAGCTTGGTTGCTTGTACTTGAAGACAAATATGGGGCAGCAGCAAGCCATAAATACTTGTGGATGATGACTTTTCACGGTCAGCATTCTCCTCAGATTAAATCATCGACACAATGTCTTCCTTGGATGGTCTTGTTGGGATCGATGTGAAGCTGCATCTGGTGCCACGTGTGGTGCAAAGAGTGCCATCACAGCACCCTGGCCCCAGGTACTGCATGGGCAGGAGAACGTGGAGGGTCCAGCCCTGCAGCTTGGGGCCTCAGGTTTTGGGATGCTGTGGACTGAGGAGCCAGTCTCCCTGCTTGCTGAGATGAAGTAGGGTTGTGTTTGCCAGGAACATCAGGAGCGACTTCTGTGGGTGGAGAGTCTCCTTACACACCAGCCATTCATGGAGCTGCTATCTCCCCACGCTCCTTCTGACACAACTCCTGTAAGTCTGCTTGCTTTTCATGGCTTAAATGAAAAACCAAACCTTTTACCACAGCAAATGAGTATGGAGAGTGAATTCAGGCAATGTGGTGAATACAGACAGGGAATATAGTTGAAAATATTTGTTTTTCTCTGTACTATTCCTCAAATTTTTCATCTTCTCTGCCTGTTTGCAGAGCCTGGCTTTGTTCTGAAAGTCTTTTCACACATACTGCATTCATTTACCACCCACAGATGCTGCCTTTTTTATTCTTTCCTGTTGTTTTCATTGATCTAACATGAAAGTCACCTTGAATTGAAAGAGCTTTGCCCTTGCTATGCATACAAAATACCAAAAAATATAAATATAATCATACTAAATACAGGGGCTAGGCAAGTTTTTGTGGGGATTACTGCTGTAGGAGGTCATGGACACTGGATATAAGTTATACATAAAAAGGCAAGATGCTGTTTGATTAAATCCTAGTGTGTCTGAAGATGAGAAAACAAGGTGTCATATATTATACCTTTCAGTATTTATTTTGGTATCTGTTTTGTTTTGTTTTGTTTTGTTTTGTTTTATTTTATTTTATTTTATTTTATTTTATTTTATTTTATTTTATTTTATTTTATTTTTTCTTTTTCTGAGCAGATGCAGATCTGGGTACCTACTTGCTTGTTTTCCTGTTTTTCATTCATATCAAGAAGGCTGACATGGGATCAGCCTGTAACATGCCTGTGCATATGTTATATGAGGCTTATCACTGGAGAAAACACCTTTTGCGAGAAGTTCCTGCCAAGGTTTAACAGCACCCCTTCTGTCATGCAGCTGCTTTACAGCACGAAGGAAACGCAGACCTTTCCTTACCAAACAAGAGGTAGCACTTCAGTGTAACTGCTTGGTATTGGGTGCTTGAATATATTTTGGCACATGGATTTAAAAATACGTTGCCAGGCAATTACATCGTGAATAAGCCTGCAGCGCTGGCAGCTGAGTGCTGGTCTGTTTGTTCTCTTAATTAAACATGTGGCTCTGCATTTAGCCGTGGTAGTGTTGGCTGGTGCAAGTGGTGCTGAGCCCGCTGGTTCCGTGTAGCCCTGCCAGCCCTTGTGGCCAAAGAGCAGCAACACGCTGTCATTGTGGGCTTTCATCCCCAGCACAGAAGCTATAGGAAGGCTTCCTTCATGTCTTCATAGACAAAGTTAATTTTCTTTGCCTCTCTTCTGTTTGTAACATGAATCTTCTGCTTAATGCTGGCTGAAAGAGCAGCAGGAGACTGCATATTTTGCTACCACAGAGAAATAGGTTACACACGATGGAGAAGCTTAGGAAGAGGTTACACACGATGGAGAAGCTTAGGAAGAGGTCTTTTTTAAATAAGCCCTGTTATTCTCCATGTTGGTGGGCATGGTGGGCAGCCTTTCTCCTATAAATGTGTGACACTTTGAACAGGCTGAAATCTGGACCACATCTTGGTGACAAGCTGGTGGATGACTGGTAACTGAGCATCCTTTTTTCCTCCTTTTCCCTAGCCTATCCATCCTATATTACTTAAAGAGAGATCAATGCATTCAGGCAATGGCCTGATTAGTTTTAACCATGACCTGAAAATGTTGAAGTCCACAGCATGCCAAAGCAATGAACACATTATTCTTCATCTCTCACCATCGGCTGTGTCTCACACCGAAACTTTTGTTCCTGTAAATATTAGGATTTGTGTATACGCAGTTTATATGTGCTGTGGCAAACTCTTTTTAACTTCAAAGAAGTCTGGGAAAAGAGGCAAGGTCAGGTCCATTCACTCCTTCACAAAAACTGGCAAAGACAGACCTGAGAAGAGGTGTGCAGTAGCTAAGGTAAAGTAGGCTATTAAAATGAAAGTTATATTTTATTTTACTTTTTTTTTTTTTTTTAATTTCTTTTTATTTATTTATTTTTATTATAACTTTTATTATAGCTTTTTTCCCACACACACACACCCGTACAAAGCAGTGTCTCAGCTATTGGGGTGAAGTGTCCTTCTGTGCAAGGAAGACAGTGGAGTGGGTACACAGCCCATGCCACCCTGTGGTTTTACCTGTGTCAGTGTACTGGGTCTGGCTGGAATGTTAACTTTCCTGGCAGCAGCCCATTCAGTGCCGTACTCTGTACTTGTAGCTGGAACAGCAGTGTTATCACACCGGTGTTGTGTCTACTGCTGAGCAGCAGTGGCACAGCATTGGGCCTTTCTCTAACCCTCCTAGGGGGTGGGCAAAAAGTGAGGAGAGAAACATCACTAGGGCAGCTGACCTAAACCAATCAAAGGGATATTCCATACCATGTGGTGTCACACTCAGCAATAAAAGGTGGAAACAGGAAGAAGAGGGGAGGGGTGGGCTCTCGTTGAGAAGACGTCGGTCCTCCTCTCGAACACCGGCTGCGTGCGTTGAGGCCTTGCTTCAAGGACGTGGTCAATCATCGCTCATTTGTGGGAAGTAGAGAGTAATTTCTTTCCTCTGCACTTCCATATAGCTTTCATTTATTTTGTTTGTTTGTTTTCCTCCCTTTTTCCCCTTTTCCCTTTTACTTCCCCTTAGTTAAATTGTTTAGTTCATGGTAGTCTTTATTTAATTATTATAATTATTTCCCTTTAATTAAATTATCCTTATCTCAACCCGTGAGTTGTTCTTTGCTTTACTTCTCCCCCTCCTCATCTAAAGGAGGGGGAGTGAGAGAGCGGTTGTGGGGTTTAGCTGCCCAGCACGGTAAAACCACCACAGTCAGTGACCATGGAGAGGGCATGAGAAAATAGGATGGAAAACCTACCTCAATACGACAGGCATGGGTTCATGAGTTGCAAGGAAAAACAGGGACAATAGGGTTGTATGTGAAACTTGCTGCACCAACTTCTGGAGGGTGGGCCTCCGTCCCAGATCTGGTCCCTAGCCCCTGATGCCAAGGCAGGCTATGAAAAAGTGCCATTAATAATTTGTCTGAGCTGCTGTCCAGAAAGTCACCAAGGTAACATTTATCCATTCTGCAAGGTCCATTGAAAAAACATTCAAGTCTAAAGAAGTCATTAAATGAATGAAAACATTAACATAACTACTATTTTGACACTTTTTAATGGGAAAGCCATGTCTTTCAGGTGGATAATAGAGAGAATGGATTCCTGGTTGAGGAAGCAGCACCTGTTTTAATCTGCAAGCTGTGGGTGGGTCCAGCTGTGCATGGAGCTCAGACCTTTTAAGTGGTGTTCTTTACAGGTTTCCTTTTGTACCTGACACAGTTGCTCTTCATGGTTGTTCAAGCAGTACTCCACCAGCAGAAGGAAGAAGCCCTCATGGCTCTTTTCTCCCACCACCTCAGCAAAGCCAAAGAAGAAGGAAGCTACTCTCTCACAGAAGAGCACTGGGCTGCTTGCTTGGAGCTCAGTCCTGCCAGGAGCAATTCCATCTCCTAGGTTCATAAAGGGACAGGCAGTTATGGAGATGTTCAGAACCACCCACCCACTTATTCCTTGCTGATTTAAGTGGCTGATGAGTCTGAAAGTCTCCCAAAGCATGGGAGTGACCCTGAAGCTCTGGTTGAGGTGGATATGGTGTTTGAGGGCACTCATGTTGTGATTTTTTAGTGTGATTTATAGCAAACAGGATATATTCTATACAGTAGACTCAAGTTTTCCTTTAGGCTGACACCCTCTGCTGTTCACTTCTGCACATTGTGTAAGCAAAATGTAGCCACAGTTAAAGTGACTACAGACTTCCTGAAAAGTGACTACAGTGATTTCCTGAGCACTGCCCTAGTTTTTGGTTATTCTTTGAAAACAGCACAGAGGAGATTTAGTCACCTGACCTACCCTATATGTTTTTTTTTTGTTTTTTTTTTTTTAGGAAAAATAATATGCAGTGATGCCACTTCTCAATAGTTTGGATGTAGGATATGGCTTTGAGATTTATTTTTGAAAATACCTGCAATTCCTGCAGTATCAAGAATGGCCTGATTACACCTTGCTTCTGCTGAGTGCTGGGGCCTTAGTTTAGTGATCAGAAGCTTGTGAAGTTGGTTTTCTTACTTTTATACTATGTTGTTATTTTACAGTTGTGAAAGTTGAAAGGAGTTTCACTATAGATAGTGACTGCTCACATTTGAGAGGTTTTGATTTTGTAGAAGACACTCATCCTCTTTTCTTTTTTGAAAAAGTCCATGTGAATGAGCTATCAAAATTGGAATCACCATACAAAAGAGACATCTGTCTTTGCAGACCTCTGAATTGCAGGAGCACACAATTCATCCTCTGGTATGTAGTAGTGTAGTCAGACTGATCAGTCTGTGCTTTGAGGATAATGTCAAGACAAGTGAAACATCCCAAGAATAACATACTATTTATCACTGGAAAAAGGGTGCTAAAGCCCAAAGGACTTACAGGTTTCTCTCTTTGAAAGACAGCTACATGGCAATGCAAGGGGCAGGAGAAACAGCTGAGCTCTTCTCCTTGGTATCTCAGTAGCACGACACAAGTTTCTGAAGCCAAGACTCAGTCTCCTTACTTCAGCAGAAAAACCTCTAGCACTTAATGCTTTCTAGGAATTCCTGTCTCTTAGTGAGGAAAGGATTTAAGGACAACCTTACTTTGGGAATACAGTTTCTTCAGGGCATGAAACTTGACCTTCAGTGCAATGTAAGACAATAAATGGGGAGATAACTGCTATGAATACATGTATATGAAAACATTCTTTTCTTTCCCATAATTTCCAGCATCAACTCGGCTAGTATCTGTTATTCTGTGTGTAGGCAGGTGCAAGCAGGGTTAATGCTTATTGGCTGTGCAGCATTTCAGCAGGATTAATCTCACAAGTTCTTGTGTTTCACTGCCAGCCTCTGAAGCTATTTCAGGAACTCCCTGGATCCATCTCAAGCTGCCAGACTTGCTGACCACCAAAAGTTTTCATGAATTTCTTCTGTGCAGCAAAAAGGCCACTGTCCTGGGAAATGCCCTTTCCCAGTGGCAGCTGGGCTGCTGTTTCTCATTTGAGTTTCCAAGAGACATCAGAAGACCAGTAGCAGTCTCTTTGAAGGCTGCTAATCCAGAGAGATGCATTAGGGTGCCTTGCTGTCCCTCTGAGTATGAAGTAGACAACAAATGTTGCAGTTTTTCCTCATATGAAAAACTAGATTTAAAGAGAGAAAATTAGAAGAGCTAACAATGGCTTTTTAAGGTCATCCCCTGTAAGCTCTCCTTAAAAGCTGGTTCTTCCTGCACTGCAATACTCTGGCACACCAAAGACCCTCTTTATTGTGTGTCTGTGTACAGCCCATTGGGAAGATGGGCCAGACAGGTGTTCATAGCTGACTGATATCAACAGAGCTGTATTGAAATCTTGACCTCGAGCATCCCTGAAGCAGTCTATGCCACTCCCAGAGCAAGTCCACGTGCCTACTCAGGCCAACGGAGGCTGAGGCACAGCCTTCCTCATTCCTCATGTACAGCAAAATCAGCTTCCAAAAATGTTTTGCTGGTAGCTGCTGCTGCGGAGGGTCTGTGGCCATCATACAGGCCCAACCAACCACCTGTGTGCAAATCAAAGGGAGCTTGGGCACGGGTAGCACAGCACTCACACTGCAAAGGTGGCAGCCCTTCAAAGGACAGGCAGAGAAGAGCCATCTAGCAAGATCCTGTCTCTACTGCCAAGAGAAGAGTGAGAGCCAGGAACTGGCTTAGTAAATCAGGGAGAGGGTGCAGTGATCGCTGCTGTGAGCTATCAGAAAACTTGTTTATGCCAAGCTTGCCCATGATACGCTCACACTGGCAAAGACTGCTGGTGTCTCTGCCATTACTGGCTGTGGTTCCCTTGGTATCATCACACAACAGCTCCCACCTGCCTCAACCAATGATATGTGCTTTTCAAAAGCATTTTTACTTTCTTCAGCATCTCAGCTTTGCCTCGTCTGATTTGCATGAGCTGGGGTTGACCACATCTGCCTGTGGTACCACAGTGCTGAAGGCCACCTGATGCCTCTTGGTGTGGGACCAAGTAAGACTGTCACTGCCTGTTCACCTTCCCGTTTGCAGAAAGCCATGTAAATACCCCAAGCCTTGTGCACAGGAGATGGATATAGATGGTGTTGGCTAAAATAACTCCAAGGTGGAATAAAGAGGATATTATTTATTTTCTTCTTCTTTGTGCTCCATGGTTGTCATTGGTCACAGCTTTCTGCTGAAGGCAGAGCCAGCACACCAGATGCTTGGAGCTGCCACCCCCTTGTACCTTTCCCACATGCTTTCTTTAGTTCCTCTAATGCTGCAGTTCTTTACTTTCCAGGCTCACAACTTGGCAAAACACCCACAGAAAGCAGTGAGATACTGACCACTCAGCATGTCTCAGGTATTTCAGGGTACAGTCCAACTCCTCATCTGTTGTTAGATCCAAGTACAGACATTGAAGAGCTGTGAAAGAGAAGTCTTTAATCCGTGGTTACCAACATTTGACTGCAGGCCCTCAGCATCCTCAGGCTCACTAGTAAGGCCCAGCAATGACTTCCAAAAAGCATGATGAGACAAGCTTTTAAGCCCTGTTTTATATTTCACATCATTGTCTCCCTTTCCCTGTGCTTGCTGCTAGTGGACCTCTATTATGTGACTGAAAATGCCCATTTCTTCTAGTTGGAGAAGCTGGGCTGCATTCCTGTCAGTGCCTTTTTTTTCACTGAAAATCCCCTTGGAGAGAGCAGGATCATTTCATTTTCCCTAAGAGAGGATTGCCTTGAGAAGCGACGTGAAAAATAAGTTTCCTCTTGTATGCTGTTTATCCCAAGCAAGTCACCTGGGAGACACTAAGAAGGATGCATTTGCAATCATGTTTGGTTAAACACTGTGGCATGAAAATTCACAGCACCACCTCTGCAGCTCCCTGAGCATCTGTTGTGCTTCTGCACGGCTCGCTGAGCCCGTGTCTGCAGGCGGTTTGCTTTGCACGACATTATAAGAGACTTCACAGGTAGGCTTGCAGGCAGCGGGAGCTTCCACACTTCTCTCGAGCCCTGAGCTGTGTCCTTGCAGACCAGTGACCGCGTGTTCCCCATTCCTCGGAGCTCTCTGTTGACAGAGAGGGGCACGAGCTGGCTTCTCTGAGTGCTCACCAAGGCACCAGGCAGGGAGATTCCTCATCTGTCTTTGCCTTGGTCTACTCTTCTGCATCCTTTTGCCTTGGCAGTAACACTAAATAGTATTATTTTGAAAATTTAGCCTGTAATGGTTTGTCCTGTGATTTTGTCTGTAAAAAATGACTGGTTTTAGGTGGCTGGCAAGGTTTTCATTTACATATTAAGGATCCAAACCTGCTGTACACAAATGTATAGGATGATTTCCATTGACTTCAGTTGGACGCAGTGCCTGCTGCTGTGGATTCTGCATTTATTTTTATGCAAGCCAAGGAACAGCTCACTTATTTTGGGTTAAAAAGTATTGCACACAGTCCTGTCCTTCTGCCTTACTACACCTTACCGCACACGTACCATCTGAAGGCTTTTATTCCTTGTTTCTGGTTTTGCCGTCCTTTGAATCCTTTTGTTTTATATTTGCACGTGTGATCTGCATGGTTTTCCTCAAGTGAGCTCCCGCTCTGTAACTGGGCTTGAAATCATAACTCAAGCTGTTTAAATGCAAGTGGCTTTTTGCAGCAGATCTAATCAGTGTTGCTCTTGGGAATGAAACCAAATGAGCTCTCCTCAGGTTTGCAATTCCGTCCAATTATTGCACAGATCTTTGTTCATTTAACTCCTCTGAAGCAGAACAATCAGAAGAAATGGGTCAGAACTACAGCACAAACAGGAAATGATGATTTCTAAACTTGAAGAAAATGAGATTTTAAATAGCCTTGTTCTTCCGTCAGGAGTCCTGGTGGTGCTTTACTGCAGACCACAGCTGTCTTGAGAGAGCTATTAGCATAAAGATAATGCCCCTCATGGCAGAACCCCATAGCCAAAGCCTCAGATATGGTAAATAAGCTCAGCTCTGCTGATTTCTGTGGACCTGCACCAGTTTAGAGCAGCTGAGATCTTGCAGTTCAGTGAGTAGGTTACAAGGCTGTCATAAAAGGATGTGAATTGGCTTCCTGGATAGCATCATTACATCTGATACCATAAACTAACAGGTTCAGAAGACTTCTAATAGCACTTACTGCCACTACGCACTTGTTTTTGACAACAAAGGATGGTTGTTTCTATTTTGGATATTGACGATTGGCCTCCAGGTGCAGGACAGCTCTATCACACTGCCTGCTTCCAGCTGGGGGCCTGGTTCAGTTCAGTGAAGTCCCTGGAAGTTCTCGGGGGGTGATTGTGTTTTACAGTGCTGAGTTTAGCCAATGTAGGATGGGGGCTTGATGGTGGTGGATTTGTACAAGTGAGTTCAGTAATTACCTTTTACTGATAACATTTCACAGTGCAAAAGTGATGTGCTCTCAGCGATCAGGTGCAAGCAGGCAATTTGTTCATACAGCACAGCTCTCTTTGTGCCCTAGAGGGGCACTGGGTGCCAACCTGCAGCTTAGGCCCTCGGCAGCTTTGCCTGTTCCCCTTAAAAAGAAAAGAGCCATCAGTAATTCTATGCATATTTTCTATCACAAAAAGGATTTTTTCATATCCTTTCCACACAAAGCTGATGTCATTCACTTTTTGCACTAAATTACCTTACTTTGTGTTATCTTTAGGTAGAGGTCAAGATTTCAAAATTTCATCTGGTGGGGAATTGCAAAGCATGCAAATCAATACATGCAGGACTGTGATACAAACAGTTTGGGAAAATTAGCTCTCTTTAGCAACTGTCAGAGTATTGCAGTTTGTTATCATTTTTTATGAAGTTACATTTCTTCCTGCCAGCAGCTCCTGTATGGGGCTGATAAAAATACCTCTCTGAATATGGACTGCACGTGATGTTAAGGAACACAACTACAAGTGTCTCACAATACAGATGTTAAAATGTCTATGTGTGTTGTTACTCCTTTCTGTTTCCCATCCCTGGAAAATGGCAGCATGCTCATATGAAAAGCTGAGATGGACAGTTTCCCAATTTTAAGACTTTTTTTTTGTTTGTTTTTTATCCCCACAGAAATGTAGACAAATGTGATCAAGATGTGTATACACTGTAAACTAATAATGAGTTGGAGCGTGCTCATGAGTTGAAGCTCTTCATGTCTTGGTGCCGTGCACTTGGTGCGAACTTGTCCCAAGCTCTGCAGCTCCCCAGAGGGAAGCCACTGGACAGATGCTCACGGCACAGCAAACCCCATCTCCTTTTCATGAAGATGTGAGCAGGGCTGTTCATGCTGTTATTACCCAGCCTGAGCACTGCATAGATGCTCTGAGCCCCGGCTAGCAGAGAGCTGGGCATCTGTACAGAACTGAGGCCAAAGTCTCAGCTGGCTCGATCCTCTTGTCAGACCTCACAGATCAGACATTCCTCAAAATGCTGCCCTGCTGCTGGATGCAGGATGCTGCAGCATCTGCTAGCAGCCGGCAAGTCTCAAGTGCTTCCAATCTACAATAGGCTCAGGATTTCATCTTACCACAAACTAAGCCAAGGCACTGAAAGCTATTGTGATGAGCTCCTATCTTTCTTGTGCATTTGGGGAAAGTTACTGCTGCATCAATTGTCTTTTTTTCTTCTTTATTTCTCAGAGGCTACTGATGATTAACCCCAAAACTCTCAAGCCAGCTTGTCCTGGAGTTAAAGGGAACTTCATCTCAATAGACTAACTCTGGAGAGATGGAAAGCAGCTGGAGAAAATATATCCGTGTGAAATTCTTTCTTTCTCAAAGACTGTCAAAGTATATGTAAAAAAAATAAAATCCCATTTAATGCACTCAACAACTGTGATTTTCTTTACAGTTCTGCCTGTTTTTTCCATTAAAAAGAAAATAGCTCAAGATAATGTTTAATTTTTATGGTTGTTTAGCCATTGTGTTGTTGGCAGTGTTCCTTTAACTCGCAGGGGTGTAATAAAAGCAATAAAATGGATTTATTTAAAGAACACAGCATGATACAAAAGGCACTTTCATTATATGTAAGTAAAAGCAAATAATTGTTCTGGACATGCAGTGTCACAAAACACAGAAAAACAGAAAGGCTGCTTTTCCCAGTGCTGCTTTCAGACAAGGAAATTTCCTTTCCTGAAAACAGAGCATGGCCCATGCATTATAACCAATTCACTGAAGGCAAAGATTTCTTAAAACTTTTTGTTTGAGAAAAAGGTGTCATAACACCTCGGCTCACCAGCTATAAGATTTCTAGCATATACTGCTAAGAGCTACAGGATTTTTAAAGCACCAGTATTCACTCTGATGAGATTATACTTTGTGTATTATGCTCTGGAGGATGAAAGAGATGTTGCAAAACTAGAATGGGAGAGCTTTAAGAAGCAATTCTTTTCAGGGGAAAGCAAAAGGGAAGTGCACCCTTCATTGTATCCTTTGGGCTGGTGCAGCATGTTCCTACTTCACATGCTTTGCCGATTGGCAAAAGGATAAACGTTGCCTCTTGACAAGGTCTTTTGACCAGAGGTAGCTAGTGAGGAAACACCCTGTCTTCTGGACACTGTAGTTATTTGTAGAAATGTATGTGCACTGACAGGAAAATTTTCATGGTTCTCCAACCCAACAGCCAACTGGTCTGATAAGTATGTGGAATAAGAAAGAATTAGTCACTGGATTTCACTGCCAATATATTCCTCGTGGACACAGGATACCCACCACTCTTGATGGAGCCATTTCTAGGCCTGTGCTCCTTAAGACTGCTAGGTGAGACTGAGAGATGCTTTTCTTGATGTGCAAGTTTTTGAGGTAGGCTGCTCAAAACTCCTGAAAAAACTCTTGGATTCCAATCAGGTTTAGTAGGAAGCAGGTGACTGATACTATCTTTATGGTGACAGCTGGATGCCTGATCCTTTCTTCTTCTTGATCTTCTACATCTGTGTTCAATAATTTGTGAATCCCTGTGGAAATTAATCTTATTAATGGTGATATGCAGGAATGCACCTCAACTATTCTTCTTCATTTTACTAACCTGGCTATTTAACTCTGATTTTTATTTTTTTCCCACAGCAATCCATGTCCTATGATTCTTCTGCCTCTTACTTCTTCTGCTACCAGATATATGCTGCAATTTAATTGAACTCCTAGACTTTAATTAGAGATCTGGAACTTTTCCATCCTGAATGCTCACTATACCAGTGCAGACCAGTAGGGGGATGCTTTACAACGTCGATGCCTAGCCTAATTCTGCTCATTTCTTTTTCTGGCCAGCTACATTTATAAAATCAATCTCGGAAGCCCAGTGGCTGGAGGCTATAACTGGGGATGGAGCAGAGACTTGAGGTGTAGGGAAGGGAAGGAAGGACAACTTGGCAGTGTGGTAGAAATTAGTAGCTTCTAGGAAGGAATGCCCTTGTTAGCTGATGTCTCTCATAGCTGTAGTAGTGTAGGAAAAGAAGTTGGAGCAGGTAATGCATTGCCAAATGGGACTGAAGGAGGAGCATGTGTGTGAGTCAATAATTTACACAAGACTTCATATTTGCTCAGTTTTTTAAACACTGTCTGTTTAAGTATACTTCTTACATTTTATAGATTCACACACACACACAAAAAAAAAAAAAAAAAAAAAAAGGTGAAAAAGGTGTAATAGGATGTCTGAAGTTTAGCATCACAGAGATTTGATTTCCCCAGGAGTTTAATGCCCACATATTTGATTGAGGAAGCAGAACTCAGAGATTTGCCTCAGGTCCAAGAATTTTCTCACAGAGGATAAAACTAAAGCCATTTATCTAGGGAGCAAAGTGTGCACCTAACCACTGGGCTATGTTGCTGCCTATGCTCTGTAGTTGAAGTATTATACTGAACAACTAATAGACATTACTAGAGCTATTCTGGTAATACATATATTTGTAAGCCAGCAAATGACTCACTTGAAAAATGGCAATTGAGGCACAGAAAGAGTTGTTAAAAAGCTGAGAGCCAGAAACCCGATCTTCTGTAGGCTGGTGCCTTACTCAAAAGTCTCTTCATCCTCCAAGGTACCTAGGAAGTAAATCCGGAGTGGTAGCAGGCATCATCATCAGAGGATTAGCATCTAATGCAACAGCTTCTCTTGATCTGTAAGCAAAGTATCACCAGCAGGTCCAGAGAGGTGATACTACATCTCTACTCAGCATTGGTGAGGCCACACCTGTAGCACTGTGTCCAGTTCTGGGACCCCCAGTGCAAGAGAGACATGGACATACTGGAAAGAGCCCAGCATCTGTCCACCAAGATGAGTAAGGGACTGGAGCTCCTCTTCTATGAGCAGGCTGAGAGAGCTGGGGCTGCTCAGCCTGGAGAGGAGGCTCAGGGGGATCTCATCACTGTCTGTAAATACCTGAAGTGAAGGTGCAGCGAGGATGGAGTCAGGCTCTTTCCAGTGACACCCAGTGCCAGGACAAGAAGCAAGGCTGCCCAGAGAGGCTGTGGGATCTCCTCCTTGGGGATCTCCAAAAGCCGCCTGGAGATGGGCCTGGGCTTCCTGTGCTGGGTGGCCCTGCTGGGGCAGGGCTTGGGGTTGGTGGCCTCCAGAGAGCCCTGACAGCCTCAGCCCCTCTGTGGTGCTGTGATTCTGTGAAGTTTCTAGACAGAAAGGCACTTAATAAATACCACTTAAATATTAGGATTTTTCTAGACTCCAAAATAAACTATGAAAGCCTTTATGTGGGTATTGGCAGCTATGTTCTAGTTTTATTAAAAGGAAAATTAAACTAAACTCACTGTGATGTCAGAATAAAAATCTATAAAATGAAATTCTTGGCGCAATAGCAAAACAAGAAAACATGAAAGAGAGAAGTAGATGGACGCAGTTAAAAAGGGCCTTGACGGTAAGTGTGAGAAGTTCATGACATGAAAGGTGAAAGGAAACAAGAGGAAGAATTCAGAGTGGACTGACAGTTGGGGAATTTCACTTGCAAGGTCTAAAAAGGCTGAGAAAGAATAAAATGAGAAAGAAAGGTATGACAGAGAATACTGTGTTTAATAACCACGTAGCCAAGGATGAAGGCATGTAAGATTGAAACATAAGGGGTTGATTTTTCTCTTTTTTCTCTTTTCTCTTTTCTTTTCTTTTTTCTTTTTTTTTTTTTTTCTATTTTTTTTCTTTTTCTTTTTTATTCTTTTTTTTTTTTTCCTTTTTTTCTTCTTTCTTTTCTTTTATTTTGAAGAGCCAGAGACGTTCCCTTTCCTATTGATTAAAATTTCCAGCTGCAAGCCATCACCCATGCTTTGCTTAATTGTGGACGATGTGGATCCTTAATTTGCATATAGAATTGCAAGATACTTTGTTGAAATCAGACATGGTAATTCATGGTTACGTTTTCCACCATCAGAGACCAATAATTTTAGGTCAGTGAGTTAAATCATCAGCATCACGGTACTGAACAAATCTATTTTGATGCATGATGCCTTGCAGCTGTCAGCAGGTTGAACCTACTTGTTGATGGCTCTCAGAGGGCTGGTTTAATGACTGTACAAATGAAGCACAGGCCAGACATGGGAAGAAAATATGAAATTAGGAGAATGCTGGAAAGAAGGAATACTTATTTCCTGTACTAGCACATTTTCTCTTATATTTAACAATTCAGGAAACTGAAAAGTGAAAAGGTTATTTATTTATTTATTAGTTTTTCTGTCATCATCAGCACCTAAACAACTGGACAAACTCTGACACTAGCAGGTTGAAACCTACTAGTAAATAGGTTTTGAATACTAACACAATTGTCCCATAGGGATAAATATCAGAACTGAAAAATGTTGCCAAATTTAACACCACTCAGGATGTTTTTCTGCCTGCTAGTGCCTGCTACTTTGACAACGACTGATGAAAATAAGCTGCAGTTGAGCCTTTTTGTCAGTTTTCTGTGTACTTCATGCGACTGGCCAAGTATGTTTAGAGCACTAGTGGCTCCATACAAATGCCTCTCTGTGTTTTGTCTGTGCAGCTACATTTTCAATATGCTTGTTCAATCTCTTCTGGAGATTGTTTAGCAGAATTATATTTGTGAGCTTTGCAACTAGTTACATTTAATTTTGGACATGGTTTCAAATATAATTACTAGCCACAGCCACTGAGGCTGCCTTTGGAGAGGGATAGTCCTAATATCAATGTCTGAAACATGCACCAATATTTAGAAAAACAACATATTTAGCTAACCAGATTTTCATTTGGGTAAACGTTAAAAAGAGCCTGTCCCAACATCTTTAGGTAACTAGCAGAACACCATGGTGGTGCAATGCCCTCAGCAGTCCCTGTATCTTATAAGTAAATGGTGCAAGAGGACTAGAAGGAGGGACAGGTGGATCAGCAGCTGCCTACCATCAGCCTCCCCTCACCTTGTGTAGATCTCTAGCACATACTTTGTATCTGTGGTGTAAAGTAACTCTTTTTTTTTTTTTTTTTTTTTTTTTTTTTTTTGTGACCTGGCCAGTATTGTGAGCATATATACAAACCTTCATAAACTTGCAGCAAGTTTAAGCCTTCCGTTGACCTTTTCTTGGGCTTTTCAGTCACTGATTCCTGCATCCTTTATAACAGTGGTTCTATTTCTTGCTGTAAGGAGCTCTGCTACCACTTTGTCTTCTCTTTATCACCTTCCAACTAATGCCACTTTTTCCTGATTTTCTTCCCCTTCTCTTTCTCACCCTTTCTTACTGTCTCCAAAAGCTTGGTCCTCCTTTTGCCCCATGTTCACTGTTACTGTTGTGCATGCTTTGTTATTTGGACAACAAATGGTTTAATCACATATTTTTCTGCAGTGGCAGGGATCATCCCCCCTTCCTTGTGGGTGGCATGGAGCACCTTGTCTTGGATATCTTGTGCTAGCAACAGTCATTGCTCTGAATGGCTTCTCATCCCAGATTGCCATGTCACTGTGAGAGTGGCTGCACTCTCCCAGCTTGGTTTCGATTTGGCACCAGTAAAATCTCTGTTGTTCCAGGACAAGTCCTGTTTTGAGGAAGAAATGTGTCATGCCTCTAACTCAACTGGAAAGCTGCAGATAAGGTAGCACACTTAATGGAGAACACTTAATGTTGCTTCTATCTTTGGTATTTATTTTAACAACCTCCATAAAGAATATTGTAGCTGGAATTTTAGGCTTTAATTAAGGCTTTGAACCCTCCAGAGAACTGTAAGTGTAGGACTGGTATTTCTACAGTGAATGATGACTTTTCTCTTAAACCATGCATACTACTCCAGGAAGAACCCAAGAGAGGGAAAGGAAAACAATCAGTGCATGCTGTAACTTTTATATACTTCTAGTATGCTCCATTTTCATTTTGAGAAATCAGTTACCTATTCTAAAACTTATGTAATTCAGCTTCACCTAAACATTGGAAAAAAAAATCCTACATTAAAAAAAAAGTATATTGACAATGCATTAATTCCTAAAAATGAAAATAACATTTTTAAGCAAAAACACATGTTATGGTAAGTGTTTGGAAAATTTAATACAACATTTTTTTTTCCTTTATGAAACATTTTTCTCTCAGAGATTTAATTCTATAAAATATATAAAAGATTAATTTTTTGATTAAAATTTTTAAGGGACTTGTGACTTGGGGATGGGTACAGATGTAATGCTGTTTGATATGCACTGAAGTAAGGGGAACAGCTGAGTGGAACTTGTATACATGACACAGGATCTATGGGAGACTTGTGCCCTCTTGGAAATGCAACTAGAAGCTAAGCAGGGTGCACTGGGGTATCTAAAATGGAACCAGACCCTTATGTTAAGGCAGCTGAATTATCTACTGAGGTTTTCTATTTTGGGACAAGTATTGTGTGTTCATGGGGAGAGAGTATTTGCTCAGATATCTGAAATATCATTCCTTTTGTGTAGTTCACTGAGAAAGCATTTCACTGATTTCCATTGGTCAAAAACATCCATATGTTTTTTCCCTGGAGGCTCTTCCAAATAGTTAACCACTTTTCAGAACTCTCCTTGTTTTATTTGCAAAATTGTGTTTGAACCTAAAGTCAAGGTCTGCAGTGGCAGATAGCTAGTATGACTGACTGCCCCTGAATAATTTTCTCTGAAGAAAAACTTCATCTGATAGATAAAATGCTTGAACAGATGTAGAGTATTAGGAAACACATCCAGTTTAAGAAAAAGAAGACCATTTATATTATGCTCTGTTACGCTTTTGTATTTTTTCTTCTTTAACCTCCTTTTATCTCACCTGGAGTACTGTGCCCAGTTCTGGGCTCCCCAGTACAAAAAAGACAGGGATCTCCTGGAAAGAGTCCAGCAGAGAGCCACAAAGATGATACGGGGCCTGGAGCATCTTCCCTATGAGGAAAGGCTGAGAGACGTGGGTCTGTTCAGCCTGGAGAAGAGAAGACTGAGAGGGGATCTCATCAATGTGTATAAATACCTGAGGTGTGGGAGACAGAGGGACTTGGCCAACCTCTTTTCAGTGGTTTGTGGGGACAGGACAAGGGGCAATGGCCACAAGATAGAGCACAGGAAGTTCTGCACCAACATGTGAAAGAACTTCTTCACGGTGAGGGTGACGGAGCACTGGAACAGGCTGCCTAGGGAGGCTGTGGAGTCTCCTTCACTGGAGATATTCAAGGCCCGTCTGGACACCTACCTGGGCAGCCTGCTCTGAGGAACCTGCTTTGTCAGGGGGGTTGGACCTGATGATCTTTTGAGGTCCCTTCCAACCCCTTCAATTCTGTGGTTCTATGATTATTATGTTCAGCTCTGGGGCCTTCCAACCCAAACTGTTCCATGTTTCTATATTTAACTAATGGTAGGAGGAGACATCTGATGATACTTAAACAAGAATGTCATGATATGGGGAGCTTGAATCAGCTATTGAATCATCCAGGAATGTTTCATGTAACCGGAATGTCACTGAAAGATTGAGGGTTGAAGGTTTTTTTCTGAATACTTTGATTAAGACACTGCTTTGCTCTCTCATAAACTTAAGCATGTTTCATAAATCTGTGATAGAGTTTGTCAGATTTCATCATTATCACTACAAAAACATTGCTTCTAGCCAGTCAGATATGAAGCTCAATACACGGAGGTCTCATTGGCACATATTAAAGACGAACAGCATCCATTACTACTCTCCATTATTAGCTCTTACTATCATTCCCCTAACAGGCTTGTTTGGGAAGTAACAATCTTATCCCATGTCCTTTAGAAATGCTTTGCTTACATCTGGGAGGGATGTGAGTCACTGGACAGAACTGTGTTTTTGTGTGTGCATGTATAATTTACTTTTGATTGCCTCCCTTAAATGGTTAATATATACATGGGGTAATTTTTACCAAGGTTAGGTGCCAAAAATAGCAGTTATGTTGCAAATTTACACATTTCTGGGCCAAATACCAAGCTGAAGCCAATTGTGTCCAAACCAAGGAAGTAGCATCCCCCTACCAAAAAGCAGTAATATGTGCTAGATGAGAACTTGTCCTCCCTAAAATTGCAGACTCTGTAGACTTCCTTCCCTTGTGTTCATCAGCACTAGCCTTTAAACTGGGTCCCAGACTTTGGTGATGAAACAAGCTGCAATGCAACCACAGGTCCTAACCCTCTTGCTATCCAGATCTGGGACCTTTAGAAAAATTCCATAGGTTTTTCCTGAATTCCCTGCCCAAGCTCCTTTCAAGTAGCAAACAGAACATGGGGGCAATGTGTATGACTAGACCTTGCAACAGGAAGCCAGGATGTGCAAACAGTGCACATCTAAATGTAGCACCTGTAAAGTTCAACCAGTTCCTGAGCCTCACCAGGAAAGACAGCAGCCTGGCAGGTCGTGCACCCTGGTAGGCTAGCTCCCACGCCTGCACTTCCAAAATACTGCCTGGAGGTATCTAGGGACCAATAGAGCAGCAAAAGAAAAGCAAAAACATGCTCTTCAAATGCTTGCTGCCTTCCTGGACATTTCTATTTTGATCAACAAACAAACAGTGTGTTGCTCTGAAGACTGACGTGATAGCTGCTTGAGAAAGTAGACCTTGAATTTCTGATTGTGTTTTTTAAGAGTTTTAAGCTTTTTCCTCTGAGTAGCGTGTGATGTGTTTAATCTTTCATATGTAAAATAATTTTCTAGAGCGGGGAGAGCAGTGAGTAATTCGTTCCCTCTCCACAGACCCGAGCACTTACATGCATTTCTAGTCATGTTTTGTGCAGTCTAGCTGAACTGACGTTGTGCAGCAAGGTGCAACATCCTCTCAGCTACAAACGACGTGGCTTTGCTGGCTCTTTTTCCAGCCGAGTGGTCATTTTATGGCGCCTTCACACATGGCACGTCGTTTCCATCTTCTCAGGACCCTGCGAAAAGCAGCATCGGAGTCAGGGGAAGAAGTTCAGGGGAGCATGAAAGCCTTCACGGACCTCAGGTGAGGCTTCACCTGCTCCCTCACGCTGCCAAGGAGGCCAAGGAGGAGGAAGATGATGATGAGGAGGAAGATGATGATGAGGAGGAGGAAGATGAGGAAGAGGAAGGCGAGAGGGGAGCGAGCAGAGCCTCTCCGCCCTCCCTCTCCCCTCAGCATGGGGGGCAGCGAGGGGCTGAGGCGCCCGGCCGCCGGAGGAGGAGGAGGAAGAGGAGGAAGAGGAGGAGGGCATGAGCACCCGGCGGGCTGCTCTGACGTTTTGATCCCTTCCGAGAACTTAACAGGATCGCCGAGCCCTCGGAGCGGCTTTTGCCGCTGAGCCGGGCTCAGGCGGGCGGGCTTTGGCCCTAATCCGCCCGGGGGCGGCCGCACCGGGCCCGGCCCCACCGGGGAGCTCCGGAGCCGGAGAGGAGCCGGAGCCGCCGATATCGCCGCGGATATCGAGATATCGCTCTATCGCTCGCCCGGTCTGGGCGGAGGGAGGGAGTTTGTGAGCGCCGACAGCGGCACGGAGAGCGCCAAGGGTGAGTTGGAGGAGGAGGTGTGGGGCTGCCGCCCCTCTCCGCCTGCCCTTGCTGGGCGAACAAGTTTGCCGGGGAAGCGTAACTTTCATGCTCTTTTTTATTTTAAGCATTCATTCATTCGTTCACACAAAGATCTGTGGGGTCGAGGGGAATCGCCCCACTCGCAGTGCCTAAGGCACCTGCTGCCTGTGGGGTGCCAAGGACATGGTAGCAGACGCCACAGGGCAAGCTCCTTTCTTGGAGTTCCTGGTGCTCCTGCTGAATTGGTCTTGTTTTGAGCGATGTGACATGTCTTGCAAAACGTGCGAGGTGTAAACCAGTCCATGGCATGCCTAAGAGCATGCAGGGTACAATAATTAGTATAAGCAGTGTCTTTCTCGAATGCATACTCTACTCACTTGCTAAAAGCCAAAGGGAAGATGAGGAAAAATGCTTCAGATCCCTGGAAAAATGATATTCAATGCAAATGTTGGTACTGTTTAATAATGAACAATTTTCACTGTATTTTCTACATTCAGAGTTGTTTCAATCAAAGCAAGGAGTAAGAGGACTATTATATTTAAAAATCTGTAATTTATATTGTTACAGTTGAGTAAATCTGAGTTCCAAGTGTCAGCTTTTGCAATAGCATGATTTTGTCTTTATTCTGCACAGTTACTATTATTATTATTTTAGATATATATCATTTTCTTTGAGTGTTCATGCTAAAACCACCCAATTAGAAAAAAAATCACAGTTCAGATGATAACGGGACTGTCAAGATGTCTAAGCAGCAAAGGTAATCAGCGGAAAACAAGCAGTGAACGGTATGAGAGAAGAGCACATCAGCTTTACGAAATTACACACCATGCTTCCATGTCAGAGCCTCTCAGCTTTGCCTCCTGAGTGCCTCAGCTCATCCCAGCCTTTGTCATCCAGTTTGCACCCAAGCTCTGTCATTTCAGTTCAGCACGTTATCCTGCAGGCTTCTCCAGTGTTGCCATCTCTTTGCATTAGCATCTGTTAAATCCTCTTCTGCTGAAAGCCTTGCTACTGCGTGTGAGACATGGCACAAATTGCCTCTCATGCTTTCCTTTCCTAGCCAAGCAGGATGGCTGTGGTAGTTTACAGAGAGCGGGAAGGGAGGGAGTTGGAATGGGTAGCGTTCATACACATGTATACATTTAGATGTATTTTGTAAATACCATTACAGTGAATCTAACATGTTTTAGCTACATTCATTCCCCTCTTATGTTTACTTTCAACAGTAACTGCACTAACAAAGATGTTGGCAGAACTGCTAAATTTTAGCTAGCAGTTAGAGAAGCCTTGCAGAGCTTGTTTTCCATTCATAAACATGGATACCTGCGTCATTACTGGCAACAGAAAGAACACAATGTGACTTGGTTGTCCAGCCAACTGTAATTTGTAACTTACCGTGCTGTAATTTACAATACTATGCTCAATATACATGGTCATTTTCTGCTCAACAGTTTCCAGTTTAAGAATAACATATTCACAGAAAACGTGCTGAGAAAAAAAAAAAAAAAAAGTAAATCTTAGAAAATTGACATATGTTGCTAATAATTCACAGGTATAGAGGGAAGCCCAAACCAAATAATTCAATTTATTTAAAATATTGTTTTGCTACTTTAAGGCGTCAAGCACCTAGCCATCAAATGGATCAAGGATAATCATATTAATTTCATTCTGAAACTATAAATTATACAAATAAGCAGTGTCATAATCCATGCACATCCTGGAGTACCTATGAGGAAAAGTGTTTGTTGGACAGATCTTCAGTACTGGGGTTACTAGGCTTTGCATATAAATGACACGTACTTCCAGGAGACAGTGTCCATGGACTATTGAAAATGCAATGTCTTGGCAGATAATCATAAAAATGGTAATATTGAAAGAGCTCACAGGGTTTAAGAACTGGTGTTTTAAGCTGTTAGGTATCATGGTTGATGAGGGCATGGTGGTGCAGCCTGCTTATTATTTTTTCAACCCCTTGGACTTGTTCCAGTAGTCTTTACACAAAGCTAATTTCCATGAGAGTTTGCCAGAGTTAAATCTGCAGGTTAATTTAGAAAGCTCTAAGACACTGAAAGAAAAAGTTGCACTGATCATACAGTTGCTTCAGGGTCCAGTTCTCCAGTCCTAGAAATCCATTTTTGCCAGTACTAGTTGGTACATTTGCCTGTACTGGTTGAACTGCTGACTGTCATGAATAAAATACACCACTCATGTACAGCTGAACTACAACTACTGCAAAGTGATGTAACAAGGATTATGTAGGTGGAGGTCAAATCCCAAAATAAATCCCAAGGACTTACCAGGGTTGAACCCGTGAGGCTGTGTGAGGATTTAGAAAGTGTTTTAACTAAAATGATGTAAGCGATCTGATGCAGCTTATCACTGCTTCCAAAGCAATAAGTAAAACATTTTTCACAGCCTCAGGAACAACTGTATATTACCAACTACACTATCACATAAGATTCATTATAAAGTCAGATGTAAAATCACCTTTACTCTATGGCAGTGATAAATAATTCACCTTGAAAAACTCTTTTTAAATTCTGTCGTATTATTTGTAGTCCTTTCCATCTAAACAAAAAAGCTTTAAGAATATTGAATGATGGCGTAAACAGCTTGATCTGGCATCATTATTTGATGAACAGTGATATTTATTTCACATCAGAAGTTTTAACAGACATTTGCTTGGTTGGTATTTTGGAATTGATTTATAGGGAGTTAACGTATTTTGTCCAGAAGGGGAACTGCTAGAGTAGCTCAAACATGGCATCTTGATGGAGGGAGAATATATTAAATCCAACCTCTTTCATGGATGTTTCAACTCATAGGTATTGCACAATTTTGACAGGCTACCTACCTAGTTGGATTTGGTGGCTTAGCTGATAGCCAGCAACTTCCTAAATTTGATGTAATGCATAACATTTAAAAGTATACCTGTGTGTTTTTAATTCATTTGTTTCTGCTGGGCATGTGCAGAATTGTCAAAATCCTAAGCCATGAAGCTGCTCAGAAGCCAGCCCGGCAGCTGCCCTAGTGTGTATTGTCAGAGTACAGCAAATTCATGAGAACGTACACGTGAGTGTGTCCTGTGGTCTGTTTTGGCAGTCACTTTTGGCCAGGAGTTAGATGCCTGGTGATTTTCAGTCTCCCATTTTAGCTTCAGTCATTTCCTCTTGGCTGGTGTTCCTTGCCAGCATCTTATTCTTGGGTACCTGATTTTCTGCACACCTTCTGTAGGAAGCCTGGGTGCTCTACTTGGGAAAGCCACTGGATGGTAACGTTCCTAACAGATGCATCCTGCAGCCTTTGTACCTTTAGTCCTATGTCTTTAATATTATGAAGAAATTAATAGGACCTACTTAGTTTTCAGAATTAGGAAATGTTTTTGTGAATCTGAAGCTTTCATTTGCCACTTGAGCTCATGTTTGCTGTTAGACAACTGGCTGTCTTGATAAAATGGGTCTTCTATACCAAACAGTGCATATAAAAAAAATTGACATAAAACATCAGTTGCAGCTTAATCTAGAAGGAAGAGGACTAAACAGTATTTGGACTACTTGCATTTGTAATAGGGAGAGCTATCACTAATGTGTAATTTATTATATTTTTAGTGAAATAATACATACTTCTCACTTGTCTCTTTTTTTCATTCTCAGTGATTTATGCTCCAAAAAGCAGTATAATGGAGTGTGGAATTATTATTATCTCTTTCAGGTTAGTGAGATTGGTAACAAGGAAAGAAATACTGACTGAGGAAGCATGTGAGAACCCTGCGTAAGTCACAGGTAAAGATGTCAGTCCTTCAAGAACTTAGATTATTTTGGATAGGTTTTATTTTGCTTTCCAGCACTAGAAATTTCTTCACTTCTGAAAAGTTGTGGCAACCTGTGGCAGTTTCTGTTTTCTGTGTTTTGACTCAGCGTGCTTAAAGAGAAGTCACCGAGTTCTGGAAAATTAAAAATTACGAGGATGCTTCAAGGATCCAGTTCTTCAAATTTCTTGCCCCAAACTGGATAACTAGGCTTAGGCTTGCAGGACTGTCTGTTTGCCTACCTGCTTACCTGACTACCTACATATTTGCTTATCTATCTCTGTATCTAGTTAACTTTCTTGTGAGCTAAATACCTGTTTTTTGTGCCTACCATGGATTTATCAGACATGTCAGCCTTTAGGCAGTCAAGTTTTACCCTCAGTGTAATGTCTAGTGTTAAATATTCAGAGCATTGAGTGTACCTATGTGCTTGGCGAAAAAAGCAGGGGTGGAGGGGAAAGCTGTTTTTGTCTGTTACCATCCAACTCTATTGTATTAATTTGCAATAAATTACAATAATTTTCCTAGAGCTGAGTCTGTTTGGCTTGTGACAGTACTTGGTAAGTGACTTCCCTGTCTTTGTCAACCTACGAGCTTTGTCATTTTACTTTCTCCCCTGGATTGTTGAGGAGAAGGAGTGAGAAAGCAGCTGGCAGCCAACCAAGGCCAACCCACTGCAGTAACTGTCTTAAAATACAAAGATGAGCTTTGTGCAGTCCTTAAAACTGTCTTGTAAGCATCCACTTTTCGTTAAAGGTTTAGGTTTGCGGACCTCAGCTGGAGCTGTCTGAAGAGCCCTCCAAAAGGTTTGTGAAGAGCCTCACACCACTGCAGTGTTTTCCTGCTGGCTGGCTCCTGGCAGCACAATGCTCACTGTGAGCTCCTGCCTAGGCAGTCTCTAGCTGGCTTTGGATCTAATTTCATGGAATTTGGAGGAGATAAACATTTCAAAACACACTTATTTTCAGGAACCTTGGAGGTCTAGAAGGAACAAATACTTCTTTATTAGCCTGTAATTTGTCAGAATTTCATGTGCTTCGTGCAAGGCCAGCTATGTTTGTTCAGGAGGTCTCACCAGCTTCCCTGTACCCAAATGTGTTTATTTCTGCCAGTCCTGTACTCCATCTCCCTTTACCACAGCTGGGTTTGCATGGCACAATTTAATAATGAACCTCCATCCACTCTTCCTAAATCCCTCCAAAAATACATCAGTGTGCTTCACTGCTTAATGGTGGGCTTGTATTTCTTTGTTTGTTTGTTTGTTTGTTTTTGTTTGTTTGTTTGTTTTCTTTTTTTTTTTTTTTTTTTTTTTTTGGTTTTGTTTTATTTTTCCCTCCTCCTTTCCTCTCTTCTAGTGTAGAATAGGGGTTCAGACTGCAGTGTACATTGAATTTACAGCTGAAATCACTGTAAGGGCTCTGAAATGGGCTCCATTTGCTCACATATTTTTCTTTTATAATAAAATCTACAGCTTTTATAATAACATAATATCTACAATGAATATAATTATAATTAATAATAAAAAGCTTCTTATCCAGTGACTTTCTTGATCATCCTTGCCATGCTTTTGTTCTGCAGTATATTTTCTTAAGGGCAGGACTAAGAGTATTCCAGATGGGTCTGCACTGTTGTTTCATGGAGCAGTTTTCATGTTCTTTGTGTTATTAACACTACCCATGTATACACCTTTCCTCATCTTGTTAGCTATTGTGTCAGCAGGCCTGCTTGGCACTGAGCAGGGCATTTCGTTGAGCTGTACCTGTATAATGTTCCTTTTGTGAGAGCACACGGTCAGTTTGGGAGCCCATAAGATTGTAGTTTACATGCTTTTTACCGGCATGCATTGATTTGCATTTCTCTACATTGCATGTCATTTGCCATCAAGTTGAGAAATTGATCTAGTTGAAGTTCCCTGCACTCCTCTTGTTTCTGCAGTATTTTTTGCCATCCTGACATCTTGTCTCACTGCTGAAGTTCTGAAGTTCTTTTCATCCACACCATTAGTGACAGGTTTTCATACGGAAGCCTGAGGAATATTGTTCTTAAACTTCTGCAGTGGTGAAGGTTGACTGTTTAATCCTGTTGTTGCTTTCCATCTTCTTAGCTAGCTTTTCTTCCAAAGTAGTGTTGGTTTTATATCTAGCAGCTTGTTTTGTTTCTTCAGTAGTCCAGCTTTTGAAAGGCTAAATAAAGAGTGCAACACTTTGCTGTACTCACTACTCCACGAGCGTATTCAAAGCATCCCAGGAGATTAGCAATATACAGCATCTATTAGTGGTGTCTAATTCCAGATTAGTAATATCTAATTCCAGGAGATTAGTATATCTGGAGAAGCCATGCCAGTTTCAAGCTTACAGATACACTTACAGAGGCAATGTCTCTTTTCAGTGAGGTAGTACCTGTTGCTGGTAGCAAATTGGCTACGTCATCCCTAGAATTCAGAAGGTTTTTATTATCTTATACTCCTCTTGTGTTACCAGAGATACTCATTTTGTTGCGTATCATAAGCCAGGTGACTTTAGTTTAAAAACTGCTGTAGATAGACATCAATCTGATTGTGAATCATCACAGCTAATGACGGGGTTATTGTTGTGTTAGCTGGCAGAACTAGTGAAGACCTTAACTCAGTACTAACTTTGTGTTGGAAAAGCATCTTTAGAACAAAGTCAGTGCTTTGTTACTTATGAATCATTCTGCTTTCCTCACCATCAGGTTTTTAAAACTTTGAAGTAAAATAAAGTGGAAGTCTAATGAGGTACATGGGGAATACATGATGCTGTTGGGTGGAAGAGTGACAACACTCCTGCAATGGGATGGAGAATTCTGTTTTGGTTTAAAGAAAAAAAAAATGATTTGGCTGAGCTTTAAAGGAGAGCAGGGACTAGACAGCACAGTAAAATTCAAGCAACTCATGCCACCTTACTCCAAAGCTCCCTTTCGTTAGACTTAGTATAGCTTTAAGCAGTGGAAATGCAACAGGCAGCAAGAGAAAGTATTAGTAGGAAGAAGCAATTTGCTGCCGTGCCTTTTGTCTGTGCACAATAATTTGCCAGCAGGAAGCATGCTGCTCTGTTTTTAAATGAAGTGCTCATAACTCCCTGCTTACTGCATTGTAGCCTCCCGTTATAACATCAAGTTTTGGGACCTGGGCAGTGAGAGCATAAATGGTAGGCTACTTTTGCAGGTTTTGGTATGCTGAACTTGAAAAAAATCAGTAATGACTAAAGGAAAACCACATTTTAATCTTATCTCAAATTAAGTTCAAATTAATATTTGGGAAATGGGAGTTAAATACTCACTGCTGGGCAAAATAAGCATTCTAATCACCAAAGCACCTATCTATTTCTGTGGTAGCAGGTATATAATAGAAGCTATAATTATAACTCAAAAATAATTAATGAAAATATTTCCTGAAGATAAAATATTTTTGGTACCATATCAACTTTGAAACAAATTCATTTGGCTGGTTAATTTATTAAAATATTTCTTTCTCAAAGGCTGAATTGTTTGAAAGCAAATCATATTCATTGATATTTATAATGTATATGCAGTAGCAATTCAAAATGCTTTTTGAACATACAAAATTTATTGATTTTGTAAGAATGTTTCAGTCAATATTTTTATATGTAGATATATTTTTAGCATAAATTATCTTTGCTTCAGGAATCAGTTCTTCTGAGTGAACATTCAAATGTGAGAATGGGTTGAAAGACTTCTTTTTATTTTTTTATATCAGTGTGTCATAGAAATTCTTTTTTTTCTTTTTTCTTTTTTTTTTTTTTTCCCTATATAAGCTTAAGTTAGCTGATATGCATTTAAAAACTGACACAGTTAGGTATCAGTTGAGCTATAATGAGTTAAAATGAGAAACACTAACCAGGTTTCCAAGTGTTAAGTATGATAAGTGGGGACTATTTCTAGACCCATTTCATTATGTCTGGATGCAAAATTTAAGTTGATCTGGTTTATATTTTGAAATATATTAAATAATTTTAAATGTCATGTATGATTCCCTTTAGTTCTCTTGAAATGGGGTAGAGGGTAAATGAAGTGTCTGTTTTTTAGGAAACTGGATGCATAACATAGATCTAATAGCCAACGATGTGTTTGCTTCAGCAATAACATAGGGGAGAAATGTAGTTTCTGTAAGAGCTGTATTTCATTGGCTGCTAAAGTTGTGTGTTGTATGGTCTGTGAGATGGGATTACAAGGCACGAAAGGGACAATGTCTGTCTGAGGCATCCCAACAGAATTTGATTCCAGCATGTCTCAAATATAAAAGGTTCCTGGATGGAGTTTCAATACTTAATAAATTTAAAATTAATAACTTTCACTGAAAGTCTTTCCGTCTGCCATTTTGAAGGTACTTGTCTTGACTCTTAAAACTTGTTTTGCAGGTAATGTGATATGAATTAGACTTACTAATGTCAGTAAAGCATTGAGGGACAAATCTGGAAAGGAACTTAGGTGAATAACTTTTCTAGGTCTCATAGAAGTTGGGCAGGTAGATACCTTAACACAGCTTGTCTTGAAACACTTGTAGCAAAAATAATATTAGAAAGCAACGGAAAAATTATGAGTATGCCTTAGTGCAGAGTTTAGATAACATAGGATTAATGCATGTCATGTGTTAAGCTGAGGTATAGATTAAATTAATTGTCTGTTTGGTCAGTATGCAATTTCAGAATAAACAGCTTCATCATAAAATAGATATTGTTTAGCACAAGGAGATTGACTTAAAGTGGAATTGGTTGTCCTAACACATATTATCACCAAACTTATTTGGTTGACTGTCTAATGGTAATCTTCTTTTAATGAAATTTTAAAATGCAAATCTTCTTTTAATGAGATGTTAAATGCAGTTTTACTATGGATAATATGCTTGACAATGTGGATATTCAGAAACCCTAGAGACAAAAAAGAATAGTGTCAGGTAAACCTTTTCTTTGGCTGTGATGGATTTTCTTTGTCACACTGAATTTCTGTGGTTACACTTTTACTAGCATTTTCTCTTCTTCAAATGAGAAGTGTAGTGCAAATAAGTCAGGGAATGGCTGTCATATTGTGCGTGTAAATACCAGTGGCTATTCTTTAAATGGTTGAATTTGCTCTTTACCATTGTGTTGATTTAGTAAATCACTGTTTTTAAGAATTCATCACATTACTCTTGCAGCCTTCACAAAACGCCATTTTTCTTCTTTTTCAGGTATCATTTAGATGTTGATATGTAAAGCAAAATGGCAAAAATCAACACCCAGCACTCCTACCCTGGTACACACAGACTGTCTGTCAGAACTGCTGATGAAGATATTGAAAGGATTGAAAATGGCTTTATCAGGTAATGCGTTCATTTCATCACAGTCACATTGCTGCATAATTTGCAAGAGGAGTTTAAAGTTGCTGCATATATTGTGACTTTCCTCTGGCTCTGCATTTTGGAAGTGTTATCCCACGTCACTGTTGACCCTGTGTATTTAACTGACTTAGCAGTGTATATCCAAAGTACAGAAGAGACAGCAACAGGAAAGTAATCATGGCTTATAGTTTTGGATCTATAACCTGTATTACCTCAGGAATAAAAATTATCTCCACCTTGATGGTAATTATACCTGCTCAATAAGTAGAAACACCTTTCTTGAGTCACCATGAAGCTTGCAAGGACCCACGTTTGGAGTGTGCTTGGGATTTGGAGAAAAAGGGATCCTCCCAGTGCCATGCAGTGAAAAGCCTTAGGAAGGTTATTAAAAGCAACCTCTTCAAACTGCCTGGCTCCTGTGATACAGAGCATATTAGCATATAAAGTGCACCAACATTTCTGTAGTGTCTTTTCAGAGCCTCTCACTGTACAGTTGAACTGTAATGGTGTCTTTACATTCACTTTCCTCTGTTTCAGTGGTTTTTGAAGTAGCTGCTTCAAATAAACAAGTGTGCTTTGGACTTATCTTTTACACAGCACCAGTCATTTCTCTAGTCTGGGCAAATGCTGCTGGGCCTGCTGGAAAGCGTCTGGTGATCCACAGCACCTGTACAGGCTTGAAAAAGTGGCCTGCTTTTGGGTTGTGGTTAACCATCTCAGCTATGGGGGTCTTTTCAGGTGGTCTCTTGCTGATCAACTGTGTACCCAGACCAGAAGTACTCAAAAGCTTGTAGGTATAATAGGACTGCCTGGGTTATGATAAGTTCGGATTGCATGCTCCTAGCATGTAGTATGGATGTGATCCCTGTCCTCTTCAGACTCTTTTTTTTTTTTTTTTTTTTTTTTTTTTTGTCCTTCCTGTTTTGCTTACATGATACCTTCTGGCAAGTAGGTGTGAAAATGGAGCTGCTTTTATTCTGTGCAGTATAATTGTGGCTTGTTTGACTTAGTTATACTACTTCATGGTGTTGGGGAGATTTGGAAGGGCATATCACTTTGTCGGTCATGACTGTTTACAGTCATATCTCAAAAACAGGGAAAACACAGATTGAAATGAGCCTTTCATTCCTTATGTTCCTTTTTTGGGGGGTGTGGAAGGGGGGTAGAGAATATTAGTGATCGGCAGCTCAGTCACAAAATGGTCCTACTATCAGGAATGTGACAGTGTGGTTATAAAGGTCTAAATGTAGAATTAAATCACTGCAGTCACCTGCAGTTTCAGAGGCAATGACTTAAGACAAAGGGATTGAAATGTGAATTGCACTTTATCATGATAAATGTGGTCTTGAAGAGACATTTATTTAAAATGAAGTTTGTTGTGGTCAGGATTCATTACAGGAGTACATAGATGAGTAATAAGATACGATCTTACTCTGTAAAAGAGATCACAGTTAAAGGTTTTTAAGGTTTGTTTTGTTGTTGTTGTTGTTTGTTTGTTTGTTTTGTTTTGTTTTGTTTTAAAGGGAGGTTTAAGGCTTTTGGCTCAGAGGTTTAAGGTTTTTGGCTCACTGAAGTGATTGCCAGTGAGTATATATAATACCTTTGTAATACCACAGAAAAAAAACAACTGTATGTATATGAGCAAAACTACATATGATTGTGTTCATTAGAACACAAATGTATTTTAGACTGTTCAGTCTATAAGAATATGATTATTATTTACCAGAAGACAAATTAGCTTTTTATAAGATAGAAGTCTTTCATCCTGTTTAATTTGGCAAAAGTTAATCCTTTTTTTCTATGAAAAGAAAATGTGAATTAAAGCCAAGGGAGAGATTGTAAATGCATCTGGAAGGCTGGGAGCTTGAAGATAATAAAAAGTGTTTCATTTATTATCTGTCACAAACATCAAAGATGATTTCTGTTTCCAGTTCTATACTTAAAGCTTCAGTCATTGTCACAGACGCTTCCACTTTCAGATCTTCATGTTGGAGATGGTTGTGGGACATTGGTCTTTAACTTCATCCAAGGAAGAATTCTGATACACATTTTTCAAATTCAGGTTAGCATGTTCTAAAACTATAGACAATAGGAAAAACAAAACAAAACAAACAAACAAACAAGAAAACAAACATGGGTTTTTCTAGACTAGTGAAACTTCTTATCTTCCTCTAACTCCTGTTGGCTGTAGTTCAACAAAGCAATTAAGCACATTACTTAGTTCTCATTAAAGTCAGTGAGTGTTAAATTTATGCTTAATGCTAAGGATGTGCTTAAGTGCTTTTCTGTTGTGGAATGTGGTATTATCAAGGAAAAGCACTTACTGAAAAAATTAACAGGAAGCTGCTGGTGGTCTTTAAACTGTTATTCTCTATTGTACCAGAGATAGGGATACATATGCCCATATTCTTATAGTGTAGTGCTGTAAACCCAGACCATTTTGTAAAACAAAAATCAGCAAAGCAAAAAATAATAAATTGGTCTTGATTTTTAAAATCCTTCCTCTGAGTAGAAATGGCTCACATAGGAGAGAGAGCACAATATTTTAAAGACATGGTTTTGCTATATAATTTTGGAAGTGGGATTCAACTGTGCCTTGTAGACATCTGGATTTCTGTGTCTTTATTTGAGTAGGTGTCTAAGTTCCTACTATCATCAGTGGAGATGTAGTCAATAATAGTCAGTGGGGCCTAGAGAGCTGTTCAGCTTACCCTGAAATTGAATGGCTTTTCAGGCTCCTATGTCTGTGTTTATTATGAGAGGTATTTGGTTGCATAAACACAGGCATCTAAAACTATTTGAGATATCATAAGAGTATTTGAAGCATCTAGCTGGTGCTAATGGATATAAAGTGAGACCTCTGTGCCCAGAGGAGGTCCAAAAGAGAAAGTACATGTATTTTGAGACACTCCAAATGGTGCTAGACTCCTTGTCTGAGGCAAGTGAATCATATCTTAAGACCTCAGTTGACTAGAATGGGAATGTAGATAGCTTTTATTAGACACCTCAATTTAGGTGACTGCCATCTGGCTCCAAATCTTGCTCTTTAAGTCTGGCTCCCAGTTATTACTCAAAAGGGCTTTGTTCATTCCCCTTGAACTGATCAGAACAGTTTCCACTAAACGAAAGTTCTGGATTATTTCCATTCATTTTAGGTGAAAACAGTCTTCTAGGATTTACTTGATGAACTTTGTGCAAATTTAGAGCCAAATTAAGGCAAGAGAAAGGTACAGAAAAAGTGCTGATGTAAATATCCTTTCTAGAGTTTACTCTGATAACTCAAAAGCATGGGAATAAACTGCTCTTTGGAAAGATGAAGAGAAGAGTGTATGTTTCCCTCCTTGAGACATGGAGCAAAAAAATATTTTTCAGCATAAGCTGAGGGGCACTGTCATCTGCTGTTGTTTCTACTTTGTGACCTGCTCTCTGTTTCTTGGCACACTGTGTATTCTCTTCTAATGTTGATTTCTGGCAGTGTAACAGCCTTGGACAGTATTGGCAGTGGCTACTCTTTCGCTGCAGATACCAGACAAGCTCATGGAGTCCAGACAAGAATGAGTTAGTGTTTGTAAATAGAAAGTAAAGACTAGGCCATGTGTGTTGAATATGGTACATCAAAAGCCCAACCTATAACTGTATCTTTGCATCAATATAAAGCCAGATGACAAATGAGGCCTCTTGGGTCATCTGCACATGGTTAAGGAAAATCAGAAATGAGCATGTGAGTTGTATAAGAGGGAGTTATAATAATGGAAGAAAGATATTATTTTAGGTTTACTTCTCAATTTGCTTTTCTGTGAATGAAAATGGAATGTGTTTATGATTGCTGGATAATGTTGGACAGGTACATTTTTAAGATTTGCCTGGCAGAGCCTTTTGTGTATTAATTGTACTGTCCACAAAATTATTTGGATTTTCATGAGTTGTCTTTTTGTTATAATTTTTTTTGCTAGGTAAGCCAGAATTTACATAGCAATTGTTATATTTAATTATAACATAAACCTAGTTATAGAAAATCTTGATGCACATATAGAATAATACAGTCAAGCAATCAAACTAAAATAAGGAATTCAAGTTTTCACTAGTTGAGCTGAGTCCGTAATCAAATGTGATTCCAGTAGCTGTGTCTGAGAGTTTTGCCTTTTTTCCCCTACAGTTTAGCAGGCTTTTTTGGAGCATAAGATACAAATTTTTCACAGAGTATATCTGATCACTTCTTGGTAAGAATCTGACCTAAGAGTAATTAAATCATTGGAAAATTTTAATTCATTTTATGGGACTCTGAATCAGATTTGATTTCTGTTAAGAATATACATGCATATATTTTTTTTCACCTGGATTAAAACACTATTTCTTCAACATACTTCTGGCTCTAGACACCAAAAGCCATACCCTGAATTGTTCCCAGAATCAAAGCAAAAACTTTGTGTTTTTGGAGGATGCCAGTAAGTTCTCTGTAGATACTGCTTGTAGGAGGACAGAAAGTTGGTAAAACTTCATGTTACAGAAATACAAAGTATGATGAGCCTGTGTATGGACAGTGGAGCACACCTTTCCACACTGCTAAGTGTGGAGGTGATGATCCTGCACATGAAGTACTTAACAGATGATGTAACTAGCAAGCATGACTCTGTGCTGATGAATGGAGCTAGAGGGACAGTATTGCTTTTGGTATCTGCATTCTTAGCCTCTTGCATATTGTCAGCAGATGCCCAAACAGATGCCAAAGCAGAATAATATCAGGAATAAAGGAGACTGCAACTAAAAATATGCACAAAAAAAAAAATAAATAAATAAAATAAAATAAACAAAGCTAGCTAACAATGCCTTTTGGGTGACAATTCTCACCTCCTGCTTGGCTCTTGGCTCTCGTTCCCACTATTAAACCAGCACAGTTACATCAAAATAGAACATTGCATGGTGTTAAATTTGTTTCTCTGTGCTCATGGAGGCTAATAAAATCGAAATAGATCTTCCTCTGAAACTGCAGCAAAAATCTGTTTGGCCTGATTTCCTGGGCCTGTGTCAGGTTTTTTTTGACTGGCTGACAAAAAGAGTTATTTTCTAAGAACTCATTCTGTCTACTTTAAAAATGTATTTTCAGGACTCAAATAAATAAGAACAGTAGCAATGATAGAAACCATTGCTGTCTAAGATCCCACAAGATGCACGAGATGTACATTTTCCTATAAAGAGGAATATAAAGTCTTTAAAACAGACCTGTGCAGTCTAAAAGACTGTCTAGTGTAGTATCATTTCCCTGGAAGGAATGTAGGCAGATGCTCCAGGGGAAAAAGAAAAACAAAAGAAAAAAAAAAGTTTTGTGTGTGTGTCAGTGGTCATGGTCATCTGGGGAGGTCCCAGATGACAGAAGACTTGCTAATGTGAGACCCATCTCTACGAAGGGTTGTAAGGAGGATCCAGGGAACTACAGGCCTATCAGCCTGTGCCAGGAAAGGTGATGGAACAGGTCATCTTGAATGCAATCATGCAAAGTATGTGTGGGACAACTGGGGAATCAGGCCCAGTCAGTATGGGTTCATGAAAGGCAACAGTATTCTGGTGAAGAAGGTGGAAGCCCATGGCTTGGACAGGTACACTCCTTGCTGGGTTAAAAACTGGCTGGATGGCTGGGCCCAGAGAGTGGTGGTGAGCAGAATGAAATCCAGCTGGTGACAGGTCACCAGTGATGTTCCCAAGGGGTCAGTGTTGGGGCCCATCCTCTTTAATATCTTTATTGATGATTTGGATGAGGGAATTGAGTGCACCCTCAGTAAGTTCGCAGATGACACCAAGTTGGGGGGAAGTGTTGGTCTGCTGGAGGGTAGGAAGGCCCCGCAGAGGGACCTGGACAGAATGGGTTGATGGGCAGAGGCCAGCGGGATGAGGTTCTACATGGCTATGTGCCTGGTCCTGCACTTTGGCCACAACAACCCCATGCAATGCTACAGGCTTGGGGCAGGGTGGCTGGAAAGCTGTGCAGAGGAAAAGGATCTGGGGGTGCTGGTTGATGCTCTCCTGAACATGAGCCAGCAGTGTGCCCAGGTCTGGAGAAGAGGAGGCTCAGGGAAGACCTCATTGCTCTCTGCAGTTACCTGAAAGGAAGGGGTGGGGAGCTGGGGGTCGGCCTCTCCTCACAGGTAACCAGTGATAGGACCAGAGGGAATGGCCTCAAGTTGGAAATGAGGAGACATTTCTTCTCAGAAGGAGTAGTCAGGCACTGGGACGGGTTGCCCAGGGAGGTGGTGGAGTCACCGTCCCTGGGGGTGTTCAAGGAAAGGTTGGATGTGGTGCTTAGGGATATGGTTTGGTAGGTGATGTTGGCAGTAGGGGGATGGGTGTTTGGACCAGATGATCTTGGAGGGCTTTTCCAACCTTAATGATTCTGTGATTCTACGGTACTATGAGTTACTGTCTTTGGTAGCTTGGTTGTTTGTGTAGAAATAATAAAGTTGTAATTCTTTGTTTGTTAGCTTCTCTGCTGTGAGTACACACAAAAATGGATTTGCCAGTTCTTATGAAGTTGTTGCAAGTATCATATTATACAGTGTTTTCTGGCAATGCAGATTAACAGTGAGAGTTCTTGTTTGCATTATGAAGGGGAAAAATATGTCCTTGATATGATAAAGTCTTCTAAAATGGATCCTAAAGAATAAAAACACAGAGAAAACCCCAGGAGTCATAAAAAAATCCAGAGTGAGTTTTGATAACGTCCTGGTTCCAGTGAAGTCAGTTCCAAAATTCTATTACTGAAAGATAAGGCTAAAATCTCATCCTTTCTAATCTCATCCTTTCTCTCTCTCTCTCCTTTTTCTTTTTTTTTTTCTTTTTTTAATGCTAATTATTTCATTGCTAATAAGCAGTCTTACAATTACAAGAACTCATGCGATTTGGCAGACACTGCACATAACAGTATAATCACTATCTGCAGTTGCACATTACTGCGATGCTGTATTATTTTTTTTTGCATCTGCCAATGTCCTGAGGTGCCTCAGCTCATCACTACCAGAGTAGCTTTGAACATCTGTAGCTTCTTTTCCTATAAAATAGGTGGAGTTTCACTGATGATGCAGGCAGCATTATGGCTGCAGTTATGCAGCTGGTGGCAGCAGGCTGGTAAGAACAGCAGTGATGCTGCTCAGGATTAACTACTGTAAAATCACAGTTTTTCCCACTCGATCCAAGCAACAGTGAAAGGAAAAGGGGTGCCTATATCCTTTGAGCCATGTGAAGGAACAACAGTGCTAGAAATTTCAGACAGTTAAACAAACAATGTCTGGGAGAACAAGACTGAAAAAAAGCAGTGGACAATTACTTCAAAGCCCCCTGAAGATGTTCTTCATGTTAAAGGAAAGATGCTAATGTGTTAAAGGAGGTGATAGAGTAGCAAATGTGCTTCCCCAAGTTGTGTATCTGTACTCCAGAGTTGTATTGACCAGTCAGTAATCTGCTTCTGAGCTTGCTGGGACAGATGGCAGAACCTCCACTGACTTCATTCAGTATTGGATGGCTCCAGAATAGGGGGAATATAGGCTTAGCTTTATATTTATCAAACACATGCCATATTACTTTAAAGAGGACAATTTGGTGCACAGTTTTCTGATGCATTAGTGTTAAGAACTGGTTGGGGGAAGATTTGTAGTAGGCTATATATAATTAAAAAAAAAATTGCTTTTGCAGAACCCATTCACTGTGTGAGGATACGTCTTCAGAACTGCAGAGAGTTATTTCTGTGGAGGGAGGACATTTATCTGGATCCCAGACGAGCTCATTCACAGGCAGGGGAGCAATGGCAAGGTAACATGCTAATTAATACCATTTCCAATGTTAACATGTTGGGAAGAGACTGATCACTATTTCAAGGTAAAGTAAGAAGAACTGTCACTTCCCAAAGAAAATGGATGGAGTGCAGCTGAAGAAAGTCTATAAAAATAACAGAAGGTGCTTTTGACCTTCATTCGCATTCATTCTCATTTACTCATTTCTAATAAAAAACTTAGAATAATAGAGATGCTAAATGAGTTCACACAAATTAGTCTGATTTAAAAAAAATAAGTAATAATTTGTTTTTACATGAACAGAACTGAAAATATATTGATTACTAAGGAAATGCATGAAGTGACACCAGACTGTAAAGTAAATGGATGAATGTTTGGTTCCGCTTGATAACTGATATAATTGTAATTTCGTATTAGGTAAGACATAATGATGTTTCCCTTGGTGGTAGGTAGCTATGGCAAAGGAAGAGAGAGGGCTTCTGTTTTTAGAATCCAGTCATGTTTATACTGGATTGGGAGCCTGAGTCAGCAAAGTTCAAGTCAACCATTTGCTTAAGTCATTTACTTTACTTGATCTTAGAACATAAGCCTGAAATAGAACTTAAAAAAAAAAACACTTATGTCTGCTTTAAAGATTTCCAGCTGAGACAACAGAACTGTCTTCTGATACCGCTGTTATACATGCTACAGAGCATACTCAGTTTAAGCATAGTGTATTTCAAAAAGCAAAGAAAAAATGCTATGAAATTAGCTTCAATTAGAGTACCGTTTACATTTCAGCCTTTTGGGTGGTAGGGAACAAACTTGTATTTCCCCATTTGGTTCTCAGATAGTGACACCTCTATGTGGAGATTGCAAAGTCTGCAGGAAGTTGATTTTAAGTGGAAGACATGCTTATAGGTGTATGTTTTATTAAACCAGAAACATCTAAATGTATGAATTAATATTGAAAGCTTCCTTTTTTAATGTTTGTTTTTATTGTTTAATTTTATACAGTGTTTTTTCCATAGAGTGATGAATCTATTAATCTCAGTCTTTTATGTGCATCTTTGTTTTTCTTTTGCCTTCCTGGTAGACTTTGAATTCTCTTAATTGTTGGAAATTCTTGGTCATTTATATGCTGCTATGTTGGTATAGGGATAAAGAGCTAAAAATAACTTTTTCTAATTTCTGATACATAATATTTTTCCTGCCTTTTTTTTTTTTTTGTCCTTTTTCTTTCCATGTAAGAGTTCCTGGGCAAGATCTATGAGTTAGGCCCTTGATAAATGCAATACAGTTCAAAGCATGTGTATTTTACCATAAGATCTAACTCGTTCACATCAGAGTCTTTGTAAATTCTGAGCATATATAATACTACGTGATGCAGAGGGAACATAAAGAGCTTTCAGTGAGTAGCCCAAGGCCTCTGTAAGAAGTTATGGATTGTTCAGGATTTCATTATGGTGTTTTCAGGGACACGTTTGGGAAATCTGAATTAACACCACTTATGTCCAAACTGGACTGCTTGTAGGAAATAATACAGAATATTGTGTGAATAAGAAATAAAATCGCCTTTGTAGATTCCAGTCTCCATTTTTTCCAATTTTTCAGAAACATTTCCATCTGAACTTTGACAGAAGGCATTATAAAGATTTGTAATGTGAATTAGTGAATTAGTGGGTACATAAAAAGAAAATGGTGATAAAGTGTTAAATTAATTATGTTGCCATAATGTTTTGATTATCTTATTTCAGTGCTCTCCTAGAAATTTAGGATGAACAAACAGTGCTTTCTATGCTGCAGGCAGGTTTACATGCAATTAATATATCTGCAGACAGACCCTTTAAAATAAAAAGGAAGGTGACTGAAGTCTCAAAGTTCATCCTCCCTCACCAACTATTCAGCTTTTGTTTCTACTGCTTGTGCCTTGAGTGTGTGATATCATGAGTATTTTACACGTATGTCTCTGATTCTGTCAGGCCAGGATTCCCTCATTATCACATAAATCAGAAGGTCCTGTCTGCACCACAACCACTTGGCAAACTTACCCCGAATCAATATTCTGTTGCTACTGCAATGCTGGTACAGTGGACTAGAGATTGATGTGTGGGATACTTTCCCGATCCACTGCAGAAGGTGACGTATGAAACTGTGGAAAGTGTCTAGGTTCACACAGTCCATCAAGTCTAATTTCTGTGGCAGGTGGCAAAGCGAAGAGAAGTCCTCCTGAGCTGCTCTTTGTGGGAATGATTTAAGCCATCTGACATTTTTGTCTGGTTCAGTCAATGTTGTATGTCTGTCCTGTGCAGGCTGTCACGATTTGTCGTATCTCTGAGGTCATGGGCCACAAGACATTTGCACCATGAAGACCAAAGACCTGATTCTTTCCTGGAGCGAATCCGAGGGCCAGAGCTCATAGAGGTGTCCAGTAGGCAAAGTAACATCCGCTCCTTTCTGGGCATCCGTGAACGTCCTGAGGGAGTAAACAGGTAAGGAAGAGTATTTAAATTTTAAAGGAAAAAGACTGAGGGTACGGTATTTTCTTGGTGATTAGGACATTGGTTGTCTTTTAAGAACTGGATAAGGAGGTTAGTATTGGACATGAACAGAGCACCTAATGCTGTTCAGGAATCTTCACGTAACTGAAGTGTTATGGCTTTCAGCAGATTTTCTCTTTCTCCCCAAAACACACCTTGGCAAATATCTTGAAATAAAGTATTCTGATCATGCTGCTTCAGGCAGAATGGGTTCTCAGCCCTGAAATTTTCTCGTATGCTACCTCTGTAAGTTGCTGTTGCTGAACTCTTCTCCACAGAGGATGAATGCAGTTCCTATTTCAAGGATCTGGGATGCTGCTAGTTGTGGCTTTTCAGGACAATCATGTTATGCAAATTAGCGGCAAGTGTTAGGAAACTCCAAACAACAGCTGTGTGAGTGTATCATTGCTTAGTTACACCTACTCAGAAGGTCAGCTGCTAACATTGCAGAAGGCTTCTGATGCAGAAATGAGAAAATCTTTTGGCTGATGTCTTAACCGATTAGCATATACTCCATCTTTGGTATGGGAGGCTGGTTCAGTTTTATCTTGATTTTTTTCCAGGGAAACAACAGTGGCCTGCAAGAAAAACCTTTATGTGTTTACAGTCTTTTGACTTGATTAATTGTTATTCCTTTATAAATATGTGACTTGGTGTTTTAAATTTAACTCCAGCTGAGATGGGAAAATGAAGTTCAAAGGCAAAAGTTCACCTTCTGTTTTGCATTATATTTTGAAGCACAGACTGCCATGGATTTTCACTTAGTTAAAAATTGGTGGACAACCAAGTAATCCATTGATTTGTTTCAAGTTCTCATCTAATAATTCGTAGTAAAGCAAGAACTGTTGAAGGGCTCTGCATGGTAGTACAGGTGACATTGATTTGTTGTGGGTCAGCCCAGCCATATCATCTTCACTTGATCTGCTTCCTAGAAATTCAACTCAAAATTGCCTTTTATTGAATTAGCCAGACTGATATCCTCTAATCACTTGAGTCAGCAGGCAAGAGGTTTTTTGGGCGTCTTGATCAGTAGCAACTGAAGTTTCCGAGTTGTTAGAGAGAACGTTGATCCTGGTCCAACAAGCCTCTACGAAAGTGTATTAGAAGAAATGAACTTGGAAGTATTCATTCTTATTTTCTCAGTTTGATGTTGTTGCTACATTACAATAACCCTCAGTTCTATTGTGAAAGCTTAATTCTGCAGCAAAGGTAGGTATGCTTGTTACAGAAGCCTTGGCAGTGCGTCTCTGAAGAAGACTTGAAAGGATTGAAGAATGTTTAAAATAGCAGCCAAATGCATACAGGGCTAAAAATAGTGAGTTACATGTTATCGTGCACTAATACGCCAGAGAACAAGCTTCAGACATCAGATGTGGTCACAAACGTGTATGTCTAGCACATGACAAAGAGAAACTGGTGCCTTGAAATAGTTATGCAAAGGGGCTTATCGCTGCAGTCAAAGTTGACCTTCCTAATCTTATCAGTGCATATGTGAGAGGCTAGTAAGTCAGTCTGTCATGTTGGTAAACACGTGTATGAAATGCCAAAAGTCTTTACGCTCTTAAATGTGTTTTATTTAACTTACTGCAGTCAATGGCCCCTGGCCAGGTTTAATGTCAACTATAGCAACAACACCAATGAAGAGTAAGTACTGATAACCTCTGTACACCTTCCCACTACTAGCTCCTTTCTTCCCCTTTTCCAGCCTAGTAACATTTGTAGTATAAACTCCTTATGTCACCTTAAGCCCTTTCTAAGAATATAGTTTAATTATAAGAAAGATCTAGTTTTCTTAGTACTAGAAGCATCCTCCATGACTCCTGTCAGCTTCTTTTTGTCTGAAGTTACCCTTGCCTTCCAGGGATTGAATTGGATTAATTAGACGTTTAGTCCCTACCTCCTATAGTTCAACTGGCTGATTTTACTGCATTGTCAATGGCTATATTAATGCTTCAGTTTGTAAATGAGATTCACATATTCATTTTCTATAAGTACTTTGTCTCTTTTAACATACCAGTTCCCTTTTGGAAATCCAAGCGCCCCAGAAATTTCTTGCTGTCACATGAGAAGTAGATATGGAGTAGGGTACCAAGAAAACCTTTATGTGGGCAGTTTAAATGAAACTAACCTTCTTTCTAAAATGTGTGTTTTAGTTCTGCCGGGTATGGTTGGTGTAAATGTTGAGGGGGTGACAGGGAACATAATAAGGCTTGCATTACAACAAGTTTTGAAAAAACCCATTCTATTTTATGTATTTGACAAAACATTTTATATTGTTCCAAAAAGAAATCTCTTGAAAAGCTGAAGAACTTCTGAAATGTAAAATCATCCAACACCAATGTTTGTTGCATGTCTTAAACTACACCTATTTGAGGACATATCTGCTCTGCAGCATACAGCAGCAATTCTGCTCTTGTACTGCCAATAGTTAATTTCTTTTGTTGCTTTTCATATGAAAAGAAACAGCAAAAAAATAAAAATAAAAAATTACCAGGATGGTTTCTGATTATGTCAGACACACTTTCAGGATTTTTTTTTTTCATATCTGAACTCAGTGCACATATGTGAACATATTTTCCTTCTCCTGAGGCACTTTGTTTTGTTTTGTTTGCATAGCTTTTATTAAAATTGAAATGGGAATACAGAGAAGCGTGTTACAAATGTATAGCATTTTACCTAGACTGGGATAAAAAAAAAAAAAAAAGCAAAAACTAAAGAAAGAAAGAAACAAACAAACAAAAAAAAACACACTAGAAACCTGAAGCCTGACCTACAAGTCATGTCCCAAAGGACCAATTAGAATGGAAATGCTGCTTTCTTAGCCCGTTTCTGACAATGACTCATGTACTTTGGGCAAAACTTCCATCCTTTCGGTTTCTTTATTTCTAAATGAAGCCAACACCTGTCTGTCTACCTGTGTGACAGTCTGAAAATTACTTGATTTGCAAAGTATTTGACAGAAGAGAAATGCAAATATTCAACTCATTCAAAGACTGTGACAGTGTTTTTATAGGGGCTGATGAAGATGCTTTCTAAGTCTGAAGATACGTCTTCCTTTTAACATGCTGGAGACAGAATAGATGCCACTGTATTGCTGGCAAGGAGGGCAGCACAAACAGCTGTTTTATTAGCTACTGGATTCCATGTTACTCAGGAGCACCAATGAAGAAAGAAGATGCAGGTCTTTTTGAAGCTTTGTGCTTTTCGTTGTGTAGAAGAGCTAAGAGTTCCTGCCCTTTGGGAACTGTAGCTGATATTTTCATCACTTTGACAATGGCCAGCTTTTTCCTCTGAGCACCTTTGACTGCCAGACTACAGACTGTTGGGATTATGATAAATTAGAAGGTACCTCAAGAGAGAGATGCACAGGGGCCACAGAAATGAAAGAGTCTCACTTATGAAAGATAACTGTTGTCGACAGGTATTCCTTCTCTGGCTAGAGAAAAAGTGTCAGCCTCAGCTGCTTTGTGAAATATTTTTTTTTCTCTCTTTTAAAACAACATGTAGGAGAAAGATGGAATTGTCAAAATATTCCCTCCGAATTTCACCACCACTGAAACTTTTGATTGATTCTTTATCTCAGTCTACTTTTCCTTGCATAACAACAGCCACAAATGTGCAGTAGCACTTTGTAAATTTGTAAAAACTTTGTAAAAACTTTGAAAATTCTTTACTTGTAGTTCTTTCTTTTCAGTAAGAATGGCAGACATTTGAAGCACTGAGGAGCTGAATGGTAATGCTAACAACAGCAACTGTGCATTGGCCTTTAGGTCAGGCACCATGCATAGTGATGCACACTGAAATCCTGACATGATTCCTAAATCGGAAGGAGTTTTGGGGGCAGATTTGAAGGAGAAGCAATACAAGTCCAAGGGGCCAACGGCAGAGAAATAAATATTTGAGTAGTGGTTCCTGATGCAGTGTAGAAGTCAGCCTTGGTAATTGAAAAACTGTTTCTTTAATTTGAGATACATGTATAAATAAGTCAGTCAACACAAAAATAAGTCAGCCAACACACATTAAGGTGTGTAATTTTAAAGGTTTAAGTGGTGTTGATTAATTTGAGGGATACTTTCCTGAACATAAAAAAAGTGTAGGATTTCAGGTTTCTTTTAGCAAACGAGCCTGAGATTTTCCAAATTACATTGCGATACTGCATCACTATGGAAATATCTAGGGGTAAAAATTGGAACAGGGGAATTGAATGAGAATTTAACCTCGTTGCTGATAGGTGAAAGCTGTTCTTAGACCTATCATATTTACCTTAGAATTGGTGACTGTTGTCTTCTTCCAGGCACAGGTCATCTCATCCTACTGCTAAAATAGGTCAAATTAATTGCATTGACTATAAAGCATTTATTAGATGACTGCCTCATCTGTAGATGTCTGAGGTTAAGTGAAATGTGATGTATCTCTTTTCTCTACATTTCCTGCTTTTGTTCAAACATTGATTGGGATTCTTCTCCAAGGCAATTTCTGAAGCCAGAGGTAATCAATTAATTATAGCTATGTTGGTTTTAAAGAACTGAGAGTGGAGATTCAGCCTCAGTTCATTTAATCATCATTAAAGATTCGGACAAGTCACTGTGAGGTTTTGGATATGCTGAGAAAATTGGCAGTTTGTTAAGCCATTTCAAGGTCTATTATCATTAAATAGATTTATTTCTAAATACCTGAATTCTAAAGGAAGAAATGAACTGGAAGCATTTAATTAAAACCAACCTGGTACATTAATGTGTGAAAAGGCCAAGAAGGCATGGGTGACTAATGCACAGAATCAGCCAGCTGGTTACCTGATTGTGTAATGTGGTTGTGTTGGTTTGAACGGCCTCAACATGTAAACCATTTATACCATTTGGATGAATGGTTGCTTTGAGAAATCCTGTCCTACTCTGTCCAGAATCCAGATCAGTAATCTCCTGTACCCCAACATCCATCCTCTCCCCTACCGGGAGAAAACCGGTAATATTGATAAAACTTACAATATGTTGTACAGCAAAAAGGAAGAAAAGAAAGAGGTTAAAGAGGAAAAGAAGGAGGAAAAGAAGGAGGAAAAGAAGGAGGAAAAGAAAGAGGAAAAGAAAGATGACAAAAAAGATGACAAAAAAAAAGAAGAGTAAGTATAAAGAATGTGCTTGTAATGTACCTCTTGCACTCCAGAGCATAGTGTGGCATTTCACTGTGTCACTTGCAGTACGATTATTGTTCTGGAGGCTGCAGAATGTTATCCTGTCAAATCTTAAATGTATTTTCCCCTTTGAAAAGGTGAAAGTGCTCAACAAACTTTTGTCTTTTGTGCCTGTATTTAGACTTGTCATAAGCAGTAAAAGAAATTTTGACTGCCTCTGATCAGTTTGGTTTGCTGTTCAAGATCACTTTACTCCAATTGGGCCATTTTAAGATAGCAGCCTTCTTTGCAAAACTGCTTTTCATGGTTCCAGAATAACTGCAATGATTCAGAGCTGACTTGATTTGATTACTTAAAATATGACACAGTTCTTTAGTAGAATTACTAAAGTTTGCTCCTGCTGATTAGGAGGTACCACTGTATTTCTGCAACAAAATGAGGTCATTTGAATGCTTTTGATGGAAATGGATGCTGGTCTTGTTTTGTTCCCCCAAAACATTCAAACACAACACTGTTTAGTATTACCAGTCATACAGAATAAAAATGGTAGTGGATAAAAATAAAATGCATTTTGGTAGACTTCACAGTTAAGTGGTATGTTAGATTCATATATTTCAAGTTTATATATATATACATATATATAATATATAAGCTTGATATATATGAGTCTCTCTCTATATAAACAATATATATGTGAATCTAACATATATATATGGTGGAATGTGCTATGTAGGCATCAGGACATGTAGTTAGGAATAGCTTCCAAATAGAATTTAATTAATCTCAAGATCTTGACTTTCTTAATCAAAGCTTTGCTTGATTTGAAAGCCTTTCATCTAAGGATTCTCTTCAATTCTCCTCAGCGTCAGTTACTGTGTAATGACAGCCTGAGCTTCACAGTACCCTAAAGCATTTAAAAACATTTCAGCAAAGGTAATAAATGTTTCAGTGTCTAAAAGGTAGTGCACTCTATCAAGTGAAGACCCAATTTTGTGGTCACCAGTTTTGAAGTGATGACCAGTGTTGTTGAAGAAATGGGTCAAATGTGCCAGAAGATGGCAAAGAAAATACTTTTTAGATTAAAGCTGCTTCCTTTACTAACATTAGAATCTGCACATTCAGCTGATAGCATGTATAATGCCAGACATATATACAAATATGAAATAAATTCTCATTACATTTATATTTTTTTTCATTCTTGGAAATTTGGAAAAGTCACACTAATACATATCCAAGGATTCCCTGCATTATTATACATTTCACTGATCATACTGCCACGTGTCACTATTGGAATAACTTCTGCAGCTGTGGACCTCACAATTCACTAATAAGTTTTTCCTCTTATTATCTACAGTACACCTATTTGCCATCTATTGAATATCAAGCTTTTTTCTTACTGGGGAAAGGCACTTCGGAGCATACTGCACGTGCCACTTCACCATGCTGTTCTTTAAGTCTTCTCTAAGTTCTAGGCCTGTGTTCTTCCTTTAGCATCACTTTGTGATAAAGCCAAGGGAGCCTGGACTACAAATGTGTGAAATTTGCTTTTACTACAGACTGTGTGTGTGGGTGTGTGTTGTGTATGTTCATGCAGAGCCTTACTCATGTAAACATGTATCTGAGTGTATTTGTGTTTTACTTGTTGAAATGCATGTTCATGCGGTCATTTCTGTAATGGAAGGGTTTGCCAAAACCATCAAAATTAATCTGCAAAGGAAGGCTCTTCCTCTAGCAGTGGGCCATATTCTTCTAGCTGGAATGATGATATGGAAGATTTAATGTTTTATTTTGTCTTTACTGGGGGTCATATGCAGAAAGGATGTTATTTTCAGCAATTTGAATAGCTCTGCTTTTCTTTCCACTCTCGCTTACTTTTTTTCCAAAGCTGGGTCAAGCAGAACTAGAGTGTGCCAGACAGGATGAAGCTAGTACTTGGTATCTCATCTGGGATGCTGGTGTGGATACTTTCTCGTCTTAGGCAGCTGTGAGTTAATCATGAGATGAGCAGCCTCCAGAAGAGGGAGTTCCAGAAGGCTGCTTCAGTACATTGCCACTATAAAGCTATGTGTTTTACTTTCCAGGAAGAAAAAGGAGATCTTTGTGATAGATCCTTCAAGCAATATGTACTACAACTGGCTGACCATAATTGCAGCACCCGTGTTCTACAACTGGTGTATGCTAGTGTGCAGGTACGGATTGAAGTCAATAATTTTAGGTTTCAAATTTAAAGTCTCTTTACATTTCCTGTATACATCCTCTTCCTCTCTCCCTGCAGGTTTTTGGGGTGGCTTGCCTAGGAGATTTACAGTTCACGTGCAGGTCACTGGGAGTAGATGGCTTTTTTTTTTTTTTTTTTTTTTTTTTTTTTTTTTTTTAATCTGCCTAAAAATAAAACGTAATTTGCACCGAGCATCCCCCATGAGCGCTGGCTGTGGCCTTTGCGTGCCACCTACTGGCTAGCTGCGGTGATGTGCTTTGGCCACTGGCACGGTAACACCCGTGCTGATCCTCCAGAAAGGAACAGCAGCAAAGGTGTGGGCAGTGAAGGGTCATCTTAAATTAATACGAGGTGTCTACAAATGCTTGAAGGGCAGGAGGATTTTATTCGAGTTTTTTCCCTTTAAAAATGTGAAAAAACAACTGGAATCAAACCAAGGGAGCGCTGTGGAAATGGTTCACTGTGCCAAATGGCTGGGAGAGGTGGGGATGGTTTACCACTCAGAAGCAAATCTTTTATCTGGGAGTCCTCTTAATGCAGATGTGCATGATTGGGATGCCTGAGGATCTCTCACATGAAATCTGATGCAGGTTTGCATGTAGGATATGTGTGTCCCTCCATATGTGCCTGTGTGGCACGTATGTGATTGAGATCTGTCCCTGGCCTAAACAACTCTGAATTCTGAAAGATCCTAGGGTCTATTTAGACATTGCTTCAGCATACAGATGTCTAGGCATGGAGGTATGTTGTCCTTTACTTGCTCAGTGCCAGTAACATGCACTAACATGCTGTCAGAACACACGTTGCATACGCTCTGCTTACAGTTGTAATTTTTTTTTTTTTTCTTTTCTTTAGGGCCTGCTTTGACGAGCTACAAATTGACCATATAAAAGTATGGCTGTTCTTGGACTACTGCTCTGATGTAATCTATGTTTTTGACATGTTTGTTAGATTCAGGACAGGTGAGTCCTTCTGTGGTTTTACAGTGTTTTCAGAAGAAATGTGGATGTAAAAGCTAGAAACAAATTCCCTTCTGAGATCGGACCAGTGTAATAGCCCAAATGCAGAGTCCAGCAACAGAGGCTTTAGGGAAATGAAGAGTCGTGGTTTGTTTTAAGGTTGGACTTACCAACACCTGAATTTCACTTGTCTCCAAATTCAGTCCTACCAGTGCTTAGTAGGCATGCCAAATGCAGACTGAGTAGTGTTCTCCAAAGCTACACTAACAGGCTGCGTGCTGAAGGGAAGAACAAGGCACCTCTAATGCTGCTACCACTCCGTGCATGATATATTGTTCGTGCATATGATTGAGCAAGAAGCCAGCTGCATCCCACAAGTGCTGATTTCTTAGCCACGCTGTACAGCAGCCTGCTCAGAAGTGACTACAGAGTTAAAGTACAAGACCTGGCACCTTCCTCAGGCTCCAGTCTGCAGCCCTCTGCTAGACAATGGTAGCACTGCTCCGCTGGCAGTTCTAGGCTCTGAGAGGTCCTGGCTGTGTAGGATATGGCTAATCCTGCAAGGTGGTGATGGTGTGGGATTAGCCCAGGCACCTCTGCTGCAGTCCTGAAGGAAGTGTGATGTTAAAGGATGTGTGAGGATCCTGCCATTTCTTTAATGAAGTGTTTCTCTTCAGCTTCTTCTCCCCGTTTCTGTAGTCCAGACAGGCTGAGATCCTGCAGCTGAGTGTGCCTAACTGATGCTGATTCTAGCCTTAAAGGCAGCATCTGTTTTAAACTAAACAAGGTCGTGGTATGGGCCTAACAGTGACACACACTGATCCGTACCATTAAATTGCTGGAACAGCCCTTAATGCAATTTGATCTATTCCAGATAGCACTCCCTCAAGCAGTATCTGGGCACAGCTGGGGGTACAGCAGAGCTGGGATTTGTTCGTGGTATTATGTCTGGAGGGGGCTGGGAGAATTTCAGTGTGTGAATAGAAGCTGTCACGGTAGCTGCTCTCAGGGGCAGAAAATGTGTCCTGGCTCCTTCTATTTACTGGTACAGCCACAGCCCAAAATGCCCCTTGAAAAGGTTCAAAACTGCATGCATCAGTATAAAAATGAGAGTTCTTCCAAATCTTTGATTTTAACTTTTTTTTTTTTTTTTTTTTTTTTTTTTGAATAATGCTGACAGCTTGACAGTAATTACAGCTCGTGACAAGTTGTAAACATAATTACAAGACAGGCTAAAAATGCTGTCACTTCGGGAGACACACAACTCATAGCAGCAAGCTAAATTCTTAAACCTAGCAAACACCTCGTTCAACAGAAAAGTCTGTTTCAGAGAGCAGCCTAAGTCTCAAAACACTCATTTTTTTTGTGGAGTAGGTGGGCTTCAACTTTGTATATGCCAACTTCTGTCAAAAAGCCAACTCTGTCCTCCAAGTTCCTCTTCCTATCTGTTACTGTGAAGGGAATGAATGGAGCAGAAATTGGGCAATACAAGTTACAAAAATTCCATGGTCTATCCTGATAATGACTGCATGGCTGCCAAAGCATGGTGAGAAGGTTGGCTCTGCAGGCCTGCACATTTTCTGTTTAGGTGCATAACACTGTTAATAAGGGCACATTTGACCAGCTCTTTCAGTAGTTTCCTAGGAGGTAACACATCCATGGCACAAGCACTGCTTCCATTTGTAGTCACCATCAGTTTACAGACACTTGAAGGCTGATACACACACACACACAAGGCAGATGTACAGGTCTGGAGACATTCCAGAAATGCAGTGATGCTGTACAGCTGCTGTGCAGCTTGCTCTTCCTCAGCAGATGGTTCTCTGAGAAAGACGCTGCTTGTAGATTGCCAAAAGATTAGCAAAATGTGATAATCCCTTATAAACTGGAAGTGTTTTGCTTTTTGCTCAGTGCGCTTTTTCTCCTGCCTTGCCTACTGCACAGGCACTTGAACATCTCCACTTGTCATTGCACCGAGTGTTTTGCAGTGAATAACTTTGGCTGTGGAATATACTTAATGCCTCGAGCTTTCTGAGGTAAAAACCAGCACTGCATCTGTACTGCTCAGGCAGCCTTCCTATGAGTAGTCTTACACAGATGCGTTTTTTGTCTTCTCATAATTCTTAAAATTTAATACACTCCAAAATCTTTTGAATGAAAAGCATACTAACGCACAAAATTCTGCTTAGTAGCTATCTCACTGGAAGCTCACAAAGAAAAACCATTTTCTCCGAATGAAAAAAGAAACTCCTGTCAGCTTTAACACTGAGTACAAGAGAAAAAGCATCGCTTGGGGGAAAAAATGGATTTCATGATCTCAGGGGTATTTATATTGTTCTGGAAAAGTTTCTGGTAATCCATTACACCTACTTATTCTTGGTATTTATTTAAAAATATTCAGCCCTGGTCTTATACACAATTGCTTCAACACATACTTAGCTTCGGTTATTTGTCATGCCAACAATTCGTGAAAAATTATGCATACAAATCTCCCTGTCCTTTTTGCTAAAAGACAGTCAGCTGTCCCAGAATAGAGCAGAAAGCTGTGGGGAGCACTGTGGTGTAATGGAGTCAATGCTCTACATTGTTATTTACCAGTTTAGAAACTTAATTGAAATATTTCAATTTACAATGAAGTGTTTTTCATTTAATGATCTCACAGTCTATTAATGTCAGTATGCATAGCAGTGGGAGTTTTAATGTTTTCAGGTATCTGAAATGTAAGTCACTCAGTACTGTTGGTGGTAATTCTGAACTGCCCCTCTATTCTAACAAGTAAAATACATATTTTTTTTTTTTTATTCTTTAAAGGCTTCCTTGAACAAGGCTTGCTAGTTCAGGATGAAAAGAAATTACGAGACCATTATACCAAAACTGTGCAGTTCAAACTGGATGTGATGTCTCTTCTGCCAACAGACCTGGCATACCTGAAGGTTGGTTTGAACTACCCCGAGCTGCGATTTAACCGCTTGCTGAGGATTTCCCGGCTGTTTGAGTTTTTTGACCGCACGGAAACCAGGACCAACTATCCAAACATGTTTCGCATTGGAAACCTCGTCTTGTACATCCTTATCATCATCCACTGGAACGCGTGCATATACTTCGCCATTTCGAAGCTGATCGGCTTTGGAACTGACTCGTGGGTCTACCCCAACATCTCCATTCCGGAGTACGGGCGCCTGTCCAGGAAATACATTTACAGCCTCTACTGGTCAACGCTCACGCTGACCACCATTGGAGAAACACCGCCCCCGGTGAAGGACGAAGAGTATCTCTTCGTGGTCATCGACTTCCTGGTGGGCGTGCTGATCTTTGCCACCATTGTCGGTAACGTGGGCTCCATGATTTCCAACATGAACGCCTCCAGGGCAGAGTTCCAGGCCAAAGTCGATTCTATTAAGCAGTACATGCACTTCCGAAAAGTGACTAAGGACCTGGAAGCCAGGGTTATTAAGTGGTTTGATTACCTCTGGACCAACAAGAAAACGGTGGATGAGAAGGAGGTTCTCAAAAATCTGCCCGACAAGTTGAAGGCTGAGATTGCCATCAATGTCCACTTGGACACGCTGAAGAAGGTGCGCATATTCCAGGACTGTGAAGCTGGACTTCTCATTGAGCTGGTGCTGAAACTGAAACCTACGGTCTTCAGTCCTGGGGACTACATTTGCAAGAAGGGAGATATCGGGAGAGAAATGTACATTATCAAAGAGGGAAAGCTGGCTGTGGTGGCAGATGATGGCATAACCCAATTTGTAGTCCTAAGCGATGGCAGCTACTTTGGTGAAATCAGCATCCTAAACATCAAAGGTAGCAAATCTGGCAACAGGAGGACAGCCAACATAAGGAGTATTGGTTATTCTGATTTGTTCTGCTTGTCTAAGGATGATTTAATGGAGGCCCTCACAGAATACCCAGAAGCCAAAAAGGCTCTGGAAGAGAAAGGGCGACAAATTCTGATGAAAGACAATTTAATAGATGAGGAAGCAGCAAAAGCAGGAGCTGACCCAAAAGACTTGGAAGAAAAAGTAGAAAGACTTGAAACAGCTCTGGACACGCTGCAGACTAGGTTTGCTAGGCTCTTGGCAGAATTCAGTTCTTCTCAACAAAAAGTGAAGCAGAGACTTGCCAGAGTAGAAACCAGAGTGAAAAAATACGGCAGTGGCACCTTATCAGTTGGAGAAGCAGAGGCCGGAAAACCCGAGGAGCAGAAAAATAACTGATGGAGTATTTATATTTCCTTACTTAATGGAGAAGGTTGAAACGTGTGAAAGCCATAAATGTATATAAATGTGTGTGCATACATAGCCATGATTATTTTTATACAGACTCAAGAGAACGGTTTTTAGCGTTTTTAACTCAAGCGGTATTTTCTTGTAAATAGGACATTGTCACCTTCTTCATTGGGGGAGATTCTGGTCTGTCATTTGGGTACCTTTTTTTTGTACTGAGAGCGGGTTTCTTACAAGCCATGCTCAGAACATCTGTGTATGATATGTGTACACCTTGACACATTGTCTCTTCATGTGCATGTTGTGTGACAAAGGCATTGTACTTAAACTAGAGGGATTGTTTTTTTAAAGGGCTTAACAATGTTTATAGGGTATGTGCTCTACCTTACTAGCCTATTAAATGTGTGGATGCACAGCCGGGCTTCTCAGAATCTCTGTTCATTCACAGTGAAGCAGTCTGCACAAACTGTAGGGCTACAGCTGAGGAGAAGCTGGCACTTGGCCTGTGCAGTGCAGCCCCGTATGTGTATGGCACGGCCACACATCCGGATGCTTGTGTCTGAGGCTTTCCTACTGAGCTGGGACCCGCAGGAAGGGTCAGGATGGCAGAGCAGCTGCACGCTTGGAAGGGAGTCTCCAGAAGCTCACTGGTGGAAGATGTCTGTGGCAACACAGCTTCACTAAACCTGGGAAGAGAAAACAGGGTCTTGGTGTGAGCAGCTCCTGTACGTAGGGTCTAGTGGGGGCGAGTGGTCAGTCCTGGAGGAGCTCTACTAGGAAACTATGAGGGCCAGCAGGACGGGCTTCCCTCAGCCAGCCTTCCCTCCACACAGGCTTTTTTGGGGGGCACGTCCTCTGTTGCAGTCTTTGCAGCTGTTAGACCTGTGCTTTCTTCCTTTTTATTTCATTTAATGATGCCTACTCCACCTTTCTTTGCTGCTTAGCGTCAGCTTTCCTCCTGTGTAGCTGTCACACTACCACATTTCCACTGGTTAGGGAAAATGAAGACCACATCTGCTCCGAAATTTTACTTGGGTCCTGTGGATTGAAGCCTGACTGTGCTGGCTGCTTTTGGGCCAGATGGAGGGTGGTCACCTCCTGGTGACTGCCAGAACCTGGCTCCGAGGTGAGTGCACAAGTCTGGCCCGCTCAGTGCTGTCACATCTAGGGCAGCACAGCGCTGAGATGGTTCCTTGCTCTGCCACATTGCAGCCCCCGGGATCACCTCCTCTGAAGGCTTCTGAAGGGATTTCTCTAATATTCTCCCTCCAGATTTAGCTGAGTAAATTCTCATCTCTGGGCAAGCAACTTTTCCCCTCCTGTGAACAGTTTTGAGCTTGGTGAGAGAGAAAAATCTGCCAGCAAGTAAGGAGCGGGGCTTGGCTTGCAGTAGTGGCACGGGGGCCACCAGACGAAGGCTTGAGCAAGGGCTGCAAAGTATCCCCAACACCAGGTTAGCTTTGCAGGGACCTGTTGGTGAAACCAGGCTGTGGTGTGACCAGTGGCAGCTGAGGGATGCTTTGGAGAGCACCTGTACCCTTTCATGGCAGACTTCAGAGCCCAGCCTCTCTGCCTTCTCCTGAGGCTTCACCCAGGGTAGCTGTGGGCCAGCAGCAGCAGGCTGGCAAGAGCACATATGTTAATGTCAAATCTTCCTGCCATCAAATTAACCATTTACTCATTTAATTGATGCTGGAAACAGTGGAAAATACACAGTGCCAACTAACATCAGTGAGAGCTGTCTGCAACGTTACAAGCCCCATTTCTCGAGCAGGAGAAGGTTTGCCCATGTCATTTTAAGGCAGAGAAACCCAGCCATCCTCTGGCCCCATCTCCTCACTGGGCCAGCCTCTCCTGCCCAAGCAGAGCTGTACCAGGCACAGCAGCTTCAGCATGGGGCCAGGCTCCTTCCAACCTCCTCAGCGCAGCTGATGGGCTGGTGCAGGGCCACTGCTTACAGCATTACAGCCAGATAGCCACATGTGGCTTGTCTGGATAATAATCACAAAATCGTTAGGGTTGGAAAAGCCCTCCAAGACCATCTGGTCCAACCATCCCCCTACCACCAATGCCACCCACTAACCCATGTCCCTAAGCACCACGTTCAACCTTTCCTTGAACACCCCTCAGGAACAGTGATGGTGAAGTGTCGTTGACTACTTAGACCAAATTTATACCTGTTAAAGCCACCCCCCAAAAAAAACAAGAGTGGTTGTCTACCTGATGGGTCCAACCGCTTGAGCCATCAAGTAGAGCATAGCTGCTCTTCCCTTTTCCTTCTCTTGGACCGGTTAACACATGCCACAAAAAGATCTGTTACTGCTATTGGCTTCAGTCTCTTTGAAATGTATGGCTTTTGGTGGTATGAAATCACGTCCTTCATCTCTGTAAGATGTTTCCCCCTTTCATGTGGATACAGCATGTACATTAAAACCTTTTGAGTAACACTCGAGTAACTCTGTGTTCTCTTATCCCTCTGCTCCTGCTTTTTAGTGTTTTATCGCAGACTTTGATACTGCTGATAGCACACGGCCCAGAAAATCAGTACTTGAGGCAAAGATCTGAAGCAAGGAAAATCCAGGCGGGAAGCACCGCGCTTTCCCCTTGCTGCAGGGTGCCTGGCCCAGCGCCTGCTTTCCGTGCCCAGCTTTGATGCTGGTACAGTGCTAGTGGGTGCAATGCAGGCACCAGTGCCCGAGCATTGTGTTTCCTCAGCAAACGGGGTTTTAATGCACACAGTGCTCACATGCCACGCTTGTACAGGACACAACCCCTGCTGAAGCAGGTGGCCATGGGGTGGTAGTGTTGCTCCAGCCTGGAGGCACCCGAGAGATGCAGACGGTTTTAACATGTGCTGCAGGTGCAGGAGGGTAAAGCTGATAGAGCAACTCCATCATCCTCCAGGTCCTGCTTGCAGAGATCTTCCCTAGGGAACAGGCCCCAAGTCAGGGTCTGGCTCCAGAGCAGCAAATAATGCAATAGCACTCCCTCCTTCTGCCCACATCCCTCCCTGACTATTTCAGTAGAAACAGCTGCTCTGGAAAAATTCACACCAGCGAAGGGGACAAGAGAAAGGGTGGTGATAGGAACCAGCACGTGCATGTGCACATACCCCCAGCTAGAGCCGCAGATCTTCCTGCAGGAAGTGCCCAGGGAAGGAACAGCCCCTGCACTTAATTCTCCCTTAGACACCTGCTTTACAGTTCTGCTCCTGCCAAGTATTTATTAACCAAGGAGCACAGAGGGCTGTGCTTTACATTAAGAAACAAACCGTTCATTTTCCTTTTCCCCCTGAAGAGCAGCATTGCTGCTTGCTGGTCTGCAAGGCAGGTTTGTTCTCACAGTGCTGCCACTGGCCAGGATGAGTGAGGATTTCGTCAGGCAGAGGCAGCCCGGGCTGTCCAATGAGATAGGGCAGGGAGGACGAGTAAGGGAGAGCTGCTCTCCATCCTTACACGCTGGCTGGTGACATGACAGCATTTGCACTTGGCTTCGTGGTCCCCTGGCTCCTCTGTTGATGTTTCCACCCTGGAAAAGACAAAGAGAACCAAGCCCCTGTTTACATAATTCAGCATCCATAAAATCCCTTTGTGTACTCCTGTGAGAGCAAAGCCAATCGTGCACTAGCTGGGTCTGGCAACCGTACAGGCAGCCGCAACGCAGGATTCCAGCTGTGGCAGCTTTCCTGAGGGAAGCCATCAACCCGGGAATCCCCGTTTCCCCCTGCGGCTGAGTTCACAGCAGAGAGGAGATGAAAGGAGGATGCTGTGGGGAGCCAGGAAAGCCCCGCTCCCTCTGCTCAGCCTGAGGGGGAAATGGAGGGAAACTGGTACAAGCCCTGAGAAACAACCTCCGGGCCTAGAAGCAGTCTGGCCTTTTGTTTCCAAAATTCAGATTCCAGCTTGCTTTTTCAAGCTTGTTTCCAGCTTGAATTTACTCACTGGGTTCACAAAAGCAAAGGCCGAGGCCTGCTGCTGCCACCCCCCCGTCACAGCTTCACTGCTGAAGAGCTGCTGCTGTGTGTGAGGAGAAGCAGGCAGGGAGGGGAGGCTGGCAGCCTCAGGGTGTCCTCCTCTTCAAGGAGGAGCACAGACTTTGCTCCAGGAGCAGCAGCAGCTCTCACAAAGCCTTTCTTCATCAGCTCTGCCCTTTCTGCAGGGCGATCACAGGAAGCAGCACCATGGCTGTGCTGAAGCCATCCTCACAGGAGGCCAAGGAGGTTGCCACCATTGAGCTCAAAGCTCTGCCCTATTTGTGGTTCCTAATCTCTCAGCTTTTGGCCTCCTTTGACGCATCATTTCTTTGTCTTCCAGGCTAGAAAAATAAAGCTTTCTGTTCTCATCTCCAAGGCCTGTTTTCTCTCCTTCCTTCTGGAGATGCAGCCCCACTGAGGTCACCAGAGCCTCACAGGCACCATGCAGGTGCCTCACACGGCAAGATCCAGTGGCCACTCACTGACTCTCCACAGGAGATAGAAAAACACTAAAAGATTTTATTTTTACTTTTTAGCACTGCTTACCTCTAGAGCTGATGAATCGAACAGGTCGTGCTGCAGAGACCCACTCTTTTTAGGAGAATCAGTTGCCAGTTCCCCACTGAAGAGTAAATACTGTACTTGCAGAACATTTCATCTCATCCAACAAGCTTCAGTGGGATCCCCACTACTTTCACATTGTGCGTGGATTTAGGCCACTTACAGCAAGTCCTCAGGGCTGCTTGTTCCTCTGCACCAGACCAACACCCAGCACAACGAAGCCTCTCGCCCAGCAGGGGCCTGGAAAGTAGTTTTTCTTTTTTCTTTTCTTTCCTTTTCTTTTTTTTTTTTATTTTTTAAACAGATCCTGACTGTTGGAAGCGCAACGCCTTGCAATAATATAGCTGTCTCAAACTGCACTCATGCAAAGCTCAGAAAAAAAGCTTTGTGTCTTTTGGACACAAAAGAGGAGCTTTTCTAGGAAAGCAAAACCACTTTGGGTTCCTCCCAGCTTTGGTTTCCACCTCCTTCCCAACACGGGCTGCGAGCAGCACGCTTGCTCCCAAGGACAAGGTTTCAAGGCTTTGAGGTTTCCCAGCACCAAACTGCAGCAGCCACGAGCACCAGCAGCTGGAGGAGGATGAGGAGGAGCAAGAGCAGCAAGGGCAGAGCCACACAGCACCTGGGCCCCGTGTTAGGCTATTCCCCTCTGGAGATCCTAGTTCAGGAATAAGAGATCATCCCAAAAGAGATAAAGAAGCCTGCATTATGTTTTGAGGAGTAAGCACCAGTGGTGGTGGGGCCAAAAGGTCACCTGCTTTATTTGGGGTGACTCTGCAAAGTTCATAGGATTCTTCATGTGCAGATGGAGATTGATTTAAAAAAGACATAAAACCAATGTCAGTAGCACCATAGAGATCCTTTAGAAAGCATGCTTTCAGCACTAGGGTTTGTTTCCCTGACAAATTTCCTGTACTGTATTAAAAGCAATTACACTAGTGGAAAAAAAAAGCTTAATTGTATCATTAGATTACCTGTCTTCATACTTTGCTGTCAGAAACTTAACCAAAGCAGTACCGAAAAGTGCTGGGTCAGGGGTGGGAGGGAGGGCCCCACATCCAGCAGCAAGGCAGTATGTCAATGGCAGGCAGTGGCAGGAAAACCTTCCTGGAGGTCAGCATCTCTCTCGGCAAAGCTACAGTGACAGAGATCCCAGCTGTACTGCGTACAGCACAAGTCACCTGACAAGCGACTTCTAAGAAATAACACTTAGAGAAATCTAGCAATACAACACCTTTTTCAATTATGTCAGAAAAAAAAGCAGCAGAAGACATTTTTAGATTAAGTACTGGAGAAAAATAAATGCCATTATTTCATGGAGCTGTTTCATGGAGTTGTCAAGTCAACTTCTCATCAGGGTAAGAACTGACATGTCTAAAGGCAAAAGCCAATATCAACTCTATTTATAAAACAGCATTCCTTCTATAAAGGCCAGTATATACGGTGAATTTTCTTAATAAAATTTGTGTCAGGCCCCTGGTGGTGCTATGGACTTGATGACAAAAACGCAGGCCATTAATCCTTGCCTTGGCCAGAAAAAGCATGCAGCTTTTTAGAAGTCTTAGCTAATACTGACACAGACCAACAATGGATATAACTACCTAATAAAACAATTTATAGTGACAATAAATTAATAATTACATAATTAATTAACAATAATTAATAATTACAGCTGTGCCAGTGAAGCATCTTAAAGCTGACACTGTGGGGGCTGTCCTCCTACCAAACATTGGCAGCGTGTAGGCCCATGCTCCAGAGCACAAACCCAGGCAGGCAGGCAGGCGCCCATATGAGAGCCTACATGTAGGCTCAGCACATCAGCTCCACCACTCCTGTACGGTTTAACACATGGTCTGAAGCTCCTGCTTCAGCTTTTGGATGAGTGGTGCGACTGACTAATCCAAGAGAGCTGCATGGAGAGCCCGGCTCATCGCCAGCCCGTTCTCCTGTCAGCTTTCCTCAAAGCATGGGGTGCGAGACGGCCTCCTTGGCTGTCACGGTCCAGGCTCATACTAGTGCCTGCTGAACAGAAGATAAGCCCAGTCAGAAATTCACAAAACAGTATTCCTTAATCACCCAAACTATGTTCACACCTCCGATGGCTGCTCCTGAAATTGTTACAGCAACTAACAACTGAAGTTTCCATGTTCCTTTCAGATTCAAGTCCTAACACACCTCTAGATTTAAACCAAACTATTCCTTTACTCCTAAGGAAATCTGAAAGAATCCTGTTTTTGTTCGGTATTAATGATTCCTTTCAAGGCATCTTGCATTACTATCATTTGAGGCATACAATACTACAAAATACAGATGAAAGCCTGATATCCCCTTCACACCAAGGCTGGAAGCATCGTGGCAATTTATCTGGGTGCAGAGGGAAACACTCTGATACATTTGTCATTTGTCAAATGAGACAATGCTGAGATGCCCAAATTTTTTTTTATTTTATTTTTTTTTATATTTTTAATATTCAGGACATGCTGGAGAACATCAGCATCCTGGCATTAGACCATTGCCTTGTGTTCTGGGTCACTCAAGGGGCACTCAAGCAAGCCCAACTAGATCCGTGCTGAATTCTATAGACCTGAAGTTTGCTAAACCCCGCTGAAAGGCTGAATGAAGATAAAGCACATTCAGGTTGTTCCCAGAGCCCAGCAGAAGAGGACTGAAATGGCATTTTCCATGCTTTGACAAGCCTTTCAAGCTACAAAAACTGGAACTCCTGTAGGGCAGGAAAGCAGCTTACAGTTACAAGATTTCAAGAGTTATTATTTGAAACTGCTCCGGCTGGAGGTTTCGCACATTTGTAACACTGCTAAGGAGGTAAGGTTTCAATACTGTGGCATTTTGGGTAAATTAAGTAGAAATTTTAAGTGGAAAATTTGTCAAAGTCCTTATATCTTACCTGAAAACGATTCCTCAAAAAAAAAAAAAAAACAAAAACCAAACACCTACAGTTTTAAAGGCTAATACAGTTATGTATTATTTTAATCTTAATGCTACAGGAAGATAGAAGAAGCATATATAAGATGTTAGCACTTCTGTGAGAACTTTGTACACCTATCCAACCACATGGACTGCCCAGCTCTTGGACCTATATAAAAAGCGTGACTTATATGCCTATCAGTTGGATATAACCATCCATAGCTACATCAGAATAAAACATATTATAGGAATATCGGTTGAATAGTGTTAGATTACTGATGGCAGTACATACCAGATGGCAGTATCATCATGTAGTTCATACCTGCAACAAAACAGCTCAGCAGAATCCATTCTCGCTATCTACAGCAAAAGATGCCCCAAAACCCAAATGAGTCAGCAAGAACCATCATTAGATTACCTTGCATTTTCCTCTTAAATCTGATATGCTATGAGGTGAAAACGCTGAAGGCGTACCTTAAGTGCCACCTAGAGATCAAAGACCAGAAGACAGAAAGTACCCTTCTCGCCCCGGCAAGTTTCAGTCCTCACATCAAGGCAGCCTTCTTGTGTCAGCCTGGATTCGAGAGCAGACCATCGCTGGACCCCGCAGCACTACAGTTCATTCCTGGAGAGCTTTTACACATCTGTAACCCTCAAATTATGCTATACTACAACGTTTTCTAAACAAATAATTTAATATGCAGTTTATCAAAGTAAGGAAATCACTTGTTTTCTTTTTCACTGAACCATGGTGAAAAAAGGTCACTGTTTTATTCAGCATCATAGTTACATAACAGTTGTCTGTTTCTATTACTAGAAAGAATTTATTAAAATAATCCTGAAAGACATCTTTTCTTTCTCCAATGATTTCAAAACTACGCCTTTTAATGCCAATTCCACACAGTCACTGATTTGATCTCTAGTAGTCAGTTATAGCAATTGTCAAGGCACAAGCTCAGCTCTGCACATCAGCTGTAGCTTGTATTACGAAAGAGATATGCCAGTTACGTCTTCACTTAAAAATGCATAATCCCTTTATCATATATTGCAACAGGAGAAATTAACATTAAACACAGACTACAAAAGGTAAAGGATTTATTTCTGATATGATTTGTAAAGTTAAATTAAAAACCTACTGAATACTTTATGTAGTAGATGAACATAACTGTAGTATTTACTTTCTAACAGTTTATTTAATGGTTGGAAGTGTACAACATGAAGTAGGCCTTGTTTAATATTTTTTAAATTTTGCTTATTGTTAGATGAGATTAAAATGCAGTAGCCATCCCTTTAGATTATGTTGCAACACTGATCATGTGCCTTGATAAGTAGGAACAACGATTCATTAAATAAATGGTGATGACATAACATGTAGGGAAGACTTTGGATTGTCTATTTAAAATGTCAACATAATAGGCAATTAAGAATAAAACTTCATTTTAAGTGCACTTCCACATGCTTTGTTTATAATATAGCAAAGACTTCCTATCTTTTTTCCTCAAACACTTCACTCCCTACTCTAAAGCTGTTCAGTTGAAAATGCACTTTCCCCAGTAAACTTTTTTTTTAAAAAAAAGCAACTAAAATTTCTACCTTTTCATATGCTAAGAAATGTTTTTTCCTAATTAAAAACCACAATTTATTACAAGACATGTGAAGACAACATATAGTGAAATGAATTTTAATTGTTGTGCTGTGACTAAAGTAAAGTTCTCAAGGCTGCAATTTAACATTCCAAGTTCTCCCTTCCATCTTTATTGATTCTTAAGGTTTTGCACAGAAACTCTTTGGGGGCTAGAACAGCAGTAATTGCATCACACTGTTTTCCAAGACTTCAAGTTTCAAAAGCAAACTCTTCAAAAAGTACAGTTCTTGATTTGATTAGATACAGGGACAAAAATATAGCACATACTTGAAGGTTACATGGTCTACAAATGATGGCAATATTTTCCTTGGGAGAGTACAGTTTGTTTTCTTGTAAATACTCAAAAAGGCTCAACTTCAAGCAGTAATAAACACAAGCAAAAGTGATTTAACCCTTAAAATAAATATTCAGGAAAACCTCTCTGTACATACAAGTGAAAGAATATGTAACACTTTCACGCTAAAAGAAAAAATAAAGATTTTGTTCATATAAGCAGCTGAAATCTGCTGTTCCAGCCCAATGTCCCCAGTAAAGAAGGGAGGCACAAACACAGGTGACTACTGTAGCTCACTATCTTATGGCCTTTTTGGACAGGGACATCACCACCATCATTTATTTAATCCCTTTTGTTATATTTATTACAGCATGCCAAATCCTTTGGCATATGTGATGGCCTTCAATAATCTTTCCTTAAGCTTTTCTTTGCTTGAGTACTCCGGAAGCAAAAGTACATTAAAGCATGTGTGAGATGTAGGTAACCTGTGGAAAAACACAAAAAAGAAGAATTCAGATTGAGGAACACTTACTACATGCTAAGAAATACGTCACCATGTTCTAAATACATAACAATGGATTCAAAGAGAACCTACTCTGCTTAAAGATTAGCTTAATTAAATGTGAAAGCTTTAATAAATTAAAGCAGAGAATTTGCTTCCATTTATAAACAAGCAAGTGTAATGTAGAATTTTACCTCTCTGTATCTGGGCCATTTTTGGCTATGATCATCTTTAACTTCCCAAGTCCTCCCACAGGGGCTCTGTCTGTGCCTGTTGTAAACTGCAAGAATAGCCTTTTCTGTTCATCTGTAAATGAATGGACTATCTCCCAGAATTCCCTAGTAAGGAAGAAAACAACAATAAGTAAACTGGAAATTGTTTTGCTACAAATGAGGCTTTCAAAAGTAACTTAACTTCAAAAAGTTTTAGTACTCTCATTGATCTTATCAATTTACAAGTTGCACTCATAAAACAAGTATCAACGTATTTACCAGTCACTGAGACACTAAAGTAGAAATAAAAAAATATTACCAAAATATTGCAGTTTAACTATTTTAAGTCCTAATTCTGCTGATAAATGATCTGAAAATATTCCTTGTTTTATTATTCTTGTGCCCTATAACGATACACTGGTTATACTGTCCAGTTGAACCATCTTTTTTCTTAAACTCCACAGTAAACAAATGCAACTGCTGTCAAAGTTCCTCCACCCTAACACAAACTACAGTTTTAAGTCAAAAAAACAGAAGACTAAAGGCGTGTTTCTCTGATCCTTGCTTACACAGAGTTCTCCAGTCAAAGGGGACAGTAAAGGGGAAAAAAAACATTACAAACATTTTTCCTCTTAAAAATGTTGAATTTGCTTGATTTCTAATTAGAAAGTTCTACACACATCGTACCTACTCAAACAATTCAGTGTTTGCAATCCTTCCCCTCCCTCTTCCCCCCGCCCAACAAAACCACAAGCAGTGATAATTTATTCACAGAATGACAAAATGGTTTGGGTTGGAAGGGATCCTCCTCGAGGATCATCTAGTTCTAATCCTTCTGCCATAGGCATGGACACCTTCCACTAGACCAAGAGGCTCAAAGCTCCATCTAACCTGGCCCTGAAACAGTCCTACTTATATGGTTTAAGAGAAATACAAAAATCCCAAGGAAAATACCATCAAAGTTTTATAAAAGTTCACTGGAAGCTAAAAACATTGCTTATGCTATCTGCTCTAATGACAGTACTTGAGTAAAGTGCAGTTATAGATAAGACTTATTTCCGATACTACAAAAATACTCAATCTGACAGTGTTAAATTCACTATGAAGAAACAGGCATGTAAAGTGCTTGTACTCCTTCAGAAATTATAAAAGATTACCTAATAATAAGAGAGTCTCTTGTATAGCCACCATCATACTCTGTAGTTTCTTCTAGTGCTTGAAAATCTAAATTCTGTAAGAAGATGACATTTTAAAAAACGACCACTAATTATATTAGGATCAAAAAAGCTCCACTTTTTTCTGGTGTACATTCAGGATTCTTACCCTACTTCCACAAATTAGTAATTCAATTTCCTCTGGTCTAAATAAATATTTCAAAGGAGATTCATTGGTCACCATGTGGAATCCTCTCCGAAAGGCCTTGAACTGCTTTTCTACTGATTTATTGAGTATATAGTCAGCATACAGATTGACAAATTCCTGCAAGGAAACAGCCCCCAAGAAATTCTTAGTACTTCAACACATACTCCACTCAAAGTATCTCCTAACAATGTAAAACTCCAAAAATACATTTAATCCTATGCATTTAATACATTTAATTCTACATAATTCTCAGCTTCTATTCATCTGTGGTGAAGAACAAGTCACAAATATCCCTCAAACAGGCCAAAACATCACACCCAGAACCCAGAAGCTAAGCATGTATGTACCAATGCCCTCTAACAAAAAGAGCAACCACCCCTCAAAAAAAAATAATAATAAATAATGAACTGCCATGCTTTAAAACATACATTATAGAAGTGAGACCAGCCTCTATAGAGTCCTAGGTAATTCTGCACATAGCATCTAAAAATTACACATTACATTAGAAATATATATCTGAGGATAAAGTGTACCTTTCTATTTTCATTTGTAATAGGAATTTTATCACCGTTTTCCTTTAAATCATGCATCATTGGATTGCCAAAAAGATCCGTATGGGATATTTGAAACGTTATCATCATATCATCTTCCACACTTCCTTCATACTCAAGCAAGTCTCTCAGACTCTGGTAAAGAACCTAATGGAAAAAGAAATACACATCTGTCCATAATGAAGTTTCAACACATGATTCAAGAATACAAACTGAAGGTGTCAGAAAAAACAAGTGGGATTATATTTTTATAGTGAAGTAGAAGTAATTAATGTTCCCCTCAATGTTTTAATTACTGGAAGTTCACATGTAAGCCTTGCCCTCTCACTAGCTGGATCTTTTTGGTACATCCACAGCACCTCTTAAAATACCTTGCATTGAAAACAACTGGACTTGAACTCTGGATCATGAGGATTGGGGAGCATCCCACACTTGATAGCATTAGAGAAGATTGCATGGCTTGACTACTCTGAACTTCATCTCTGGCTTCTGAAGCTTGGAAGTAAGTTCCAGTCATATTAGAATACCAAGAGTTAAAAAAAAAAAAATGTCTTAAAAGGTCAACATAGGTGTCAGAACAGAAAAAGAAGAGTAGCAGGAAAAAAGAACTACCCTGACTGCCTTGTTCAACAGAAATAAATCTATATTTCTCCAGTCAAAAATGTTTAGTTTATAATTGTAACTACTGGAATCTGGGAGCACTGTATTTCTCAACATCATTTGACAGAGAAACTGGTCACAGCTGACATGTTGATACGTATAGTCATCCAAAGCAGACTGGATAGCCTATTTTTTGATTACACGTGCCTCAATTCCTGATTATATCAAAACAAAAGACACGTTTTTTAAATTATCACCTTACTCTTTTTTTTGAATACCTGAAGATTTTGCATAACTGCTTCTGAAAAGGGAAGTGTCCCACCACTTTGAAACGAAATGAAGCATAACAAGCCCTACTCATTAGCATAAGAGAAAGCTACTGGTGCAGGGCCAAGACACCCCACATACATGCTTCTACGCATGCTTCAGTAACATATGCTGGCAGCTTGGTGCTTTTACGTAGCTGTTGGCTGGGAACAAGAGAGGTAAAATAGACACTGATCACTGCTTGCAAACTTAATGAGTATTTATGAACCACTGCCTCTGTCCTTTGCTTAGGAAACATGAAACAAGCATTGTGTCTCTACATGTCAACTGCTACTGTTATGTATTTTGTAGAAACCTATTTCTACAAATACAGGTAAATGCCTCAGTTTAGAAATCTCCTTGGGAAGACACTAAGCAACTGTTAATAATGACATTAAGCCACTTTGGCAGTATGTAAAAAACAGAGCAAAGCTTTAACAACACTCAGTCTTATTTGTTCACTGCCTCCTCCAAATCAGATGTAGATTTTATTGCTTATGAATTTGTTTTAACAAACACAGACTCTTCACACAAGTCACTGGTTAATTCGCTTCCACCTCTGACAATGATCTTGTGTTTTAATTTAAATCTCGGTTAAGATATTGCCTAGAAAAGGCAGTAATAAACTCAAAGAACATAACGAACTTACAGGATGAGAGTCTGCCAGATCACGGAAAGTTCCTTTTTTGCCCATTAGCTTCCTGTAGACAACCATGGGAAAATGTACATCCAGTATACAGTTATTGTAAATAGCGAGCCCCAGCACTATGCCGATCAGTGTGAACTGACCCTCAGTTTCAAAAGAGGACGGATTAAACCAAAACAGTTTTGTGGATTCATCATATGTGAACATACCTGCAAAAAATGATTTTGAACAATTGCGGTTACATTTCAATAAAAATGCCAAGTAAAACATACTTTTATAAACCTATTTAGAGCACCTCCAAAACATATTTAAAGTTATACTGAATTTAATGGCAAAAAAGAGAAGCTACTTACCTTTAGGGTAACTGAAGCTGCTCGAAATGTTAGTACTCGCTTTATGACTACAAGCAAGCATGAGGCTGCAATACAACATCCTAAAATGCCTGCTGAAGTCATACATATAAACCTTTTTCTACCCCTTCCATTATTGAGGAAGCAGCAGCACATTGTCAACATAGATTTTAACTTTGATAAATACAACAGGGCTAGAAAAGAACAATCAATAGCCATGTGGATGAAATCGTCCTGAAGAACTCTAGTTACTGCAGAGTGATGGCCTTCCCATGCCAATTCCAATTCAAAGGGACAGGAATAGATGCAGCCGTATCACTGATCTGGAAGCTATGATGATAAGCTGGGATTAACCATTACATGTGAACTTAAAACAAGGTAGATGCCTAACACACCTAAATACATGCCTAAAGATGTATTTTGGTAACTGAGTTAGTGCAGCTATCACATACATCCTAACTTGAGGAAGAAACCTAGCACAGGACTGTTGTTTCGAAGAGAAGCTGCAATTTTAACATGTCACTGCTGAAAGGGTAGGTTTTTCCTTTTTCCCTTATCCCTTTATCTGATTCAGATCACTGCTTCAGGTGACTGATCCCCTGCCAAGTTCACTGCAGGTTTTAATAAACAGCTGAACTGGTACCTGCTAAGAGCTGCAGGGAAGGGATAGGACTACGTGGATGAGAGAAAGTTTCTCTCCCTTTTGCTGTAACAAGCCATTAGATTACCTCTTGTTCATGAAACCATGGTTTTTATAGAGGCTATAAGCTATTTAAATGAATCCCACTGTGAAGTCTGGTAAGCAAAGACAAATACAAAAACAGACTTAAGAGGAGTTTAAGAGACCACAGTGGATAAATAAAGCCATATTGCCAGTGACCTACAGCTTGTACAGCTAAGCCTGATGATGTCCCTGCAGAATCTAAGGCAAAGTATCCAGGCTCCTTCCTCTCAACACGGCAGAAGTTAGATGCATGTGGTCAAGTATGTGAACTACATTTGCCTCAAGATTTATCTCAACAGCTCTTAAAGAGATACGCATATTTACAACCTAAAGAGATGCACAAATTGGTTACAAAGCCACAGAGCCACCAAATGCCTCCTTAGACTGAAAATAAGATGTCACCTTCAAACAAGATATGAAGCCTGAATTCTCATTCAACTGAACCTAAGGGAATGACCTGCAAACTCATTCTAAGAAGCTGGCTATTCCCCAAAATAGATTATTATTTATCTCAGCAAAGTACTAGGACAGGGTCAGCTATCAACGGCAACACATATCAACGGCAACACAAATAGACTAACATCAGGCAAGAAAACTGGAAATCAGAGACAGATGAGCAACACAAGCATATGAAGGAGAAACATTAAACAGAGGCCTGCATTCCATTTTCCGAATTGGCTGAAGTTTAGGCAGCTTCTGGATTACTGGCATAATAAAAGCAATGACTTGCACTTTCTGGAAGATGATGAAAGAGTTAAACAGTGAAAACAAACAATTCCAGAAAATGTATAATAATGAAGGACTAACAGTTTACCCATATTCACATCTGGAAAGACTAAAATGAAATGCAGTATTTTATTCATTGACCCAAATTGAAACTATTGTACATTAAAATTACAACATAACACCAGAAGAAAGAAAAGCTGCAATAAGGGGAAAATGCAACAAGGGGAAAACAATTTTGTAATGCTGCTAAGAATTAGATGAAGCTATTCCTTCTCTTCCCATGAGAATTGTTGGTCATAAATCTCATACTTTGTGATTTTGCTTTTTTTTTTTGACAAAAACTTTAAGATAGTTTAATATGAAAACATTTGAAGTGCACTACCAGATAACTATTATAATAAACATCACTCCACACACGCCTATTAGGCAGATGTTTTAAATTCTATTTAAAGGATTTCTATCACTGGTAAATGAATCATTCGCAAGTCAGCAGAAGTCACAGTACAACAGCTTATACACTGCATACACCACAGTGCATATTAATATATGTGTAAAAGAAAAGAATGTGAAAGCAAGCTACATTTTCTGATTGTACATATTTATACCAAAAGCAGAAAAAAAGCTATTTTTTGTTGGCAAAGCTGATATAAATACAAAACTGCTTGTAATTGTTTGTATTTTGAATTAAAAAAAAAGAAACCATGCATGCACACCTGATCTGTTATCCATCTTTATCTAGAGGGAACGTACATACACAAGCAAAATCTTAGCTGAACCAGACTTCAGTTATTACACAGGTCTATTCAATATATAGCACAATGAAGAAACCCACGTAAGTTCTCTTTAGATAAACTCAGGTTAAAACAAACATTTCACATGGGAAACAGTACTTGAACAAAGTACTAAGATTTCCTTATTTTGCCATTCTTTAATATATTCCAAGTACCCTTTAACTCAGATTCCAAATCTGATTCCAACAGCAGTTTTTGGAGTGAATAAGACTGAGTCTGCGTCACTTGTTACAAGCACCCGCCTTGGTATGGCAAAGGCCAAGTCCCAAGATCCAGATTCTCTTAACATGTCTGGGGACTTCCTCCTTCATCTGGTCAAAACAAACACCTATTTCCTAGTCGATTTTCTAAGCTACAAAACTAAGAACAACAGTTTTAAAAAAAAGTTTGATAACCACATTAACTGATGGCCACAAGCTGTTGAGCTTTAATAGAAGTTAGATTAGAGGAACTAAAACATGACATCACATTCCATGTAATCATGAAATTATGATAGAATCCCAGTAGGTCTGATTTCTGTCCTGAGAGAACATTCACAATAATGTAATCATTTAAATTCTGCCACAACTGCAGGCAAGCTGCATATTAAAAGCATGTACGTGCATGAATAAAAACAGAAGTGTAAGAGACTGGTGCAGGGAGCAATGGAAAAATAATAAAATGGAAATGTGACTTAAAACAAATATAAAAACCTTGTAGTTGGTTAAGAAGAACTAGGAACAGTTTGATACATCTTAGTCACTCAAGTTCGACACTACTGTCAAACTAGAGACATTTTAGTGTAAATCATTAGAAGAACTGAAACTCTTAAACACATAAATATATGTATGTATTTTCTTAAGCTGGGGGAAGGGGAGGAAATAACTCAAAAACTCACCATAGTCCTACTCTGGTTTTATTGCAGAAGTTCTTCCTCTCTGGTTTGCTTACTAATTCTAGAAGCTAATCACAAAGCAAAGCGAGGAGAAAAGTGAGAGAACAAACAAAGGAACCCTGCAAAGGAACCCTGCACTACTGACATATTTAAGCAAACAATGGCAGCTTTCTCTAACTACATACAGTTATGCCTTTCATCATTGCTCCACAGGAGGATGACTGATGGCAAAACACTGAGCCTTAATGTGTCAAGTACTCTCAGTCACCAAGGAATCTGGGGAACTTCACGGAAAAGAAGCAGCAAATGTAGAAAGGCACTGCAAAGAGCTTACTAATTACTCAGAAGCGAAGGTAACATACCAATATCTGGATTGAAGATTTCTTCCACAACCAGTTGAAAAAATTCTTTGGAAACACCTCCTTCATCTACCCCTTGCTCTCCTTCAAATTCAACATACAATTGCTTCTTCAAGTCTGCAGGATTTTCCATGGCAATCATCTCTAGCTATTGAGTGAACAGATGAAATTATTTCATTAGTACATCCCAATGGCTTATCAGGTTAACTACATTAAAATCTACTCTCCAAACCTAAGAAGAAAGCAAGTATAAATCACAACTGTAAAACATCAGAAAACAACAGTAATGCTAAATCACTTTAAGCAGGTATTAGCGTTTGGGGATTAACGCAGCAAGATACTTACCAAAGATCTTATCTGTTAGCCAGTTAAGCCTGTTAGCCTTCTCCATTTCCATTCTTCTAAGCACTTATTTCAAATAAGTTAGCAATGTGTTGACAAAATTCACAGAAAACCATATGAAAACAAGGTGCACTGCTGGGTTAACTAAACTCATCGGACTACAAGAGACTGCAGTTTGATCTATGCAGCTGACAACAAAAGGTTTTACAAAGGGACCACACAGATTTGTTTTTTGAACTTTCATGTGATACTTCATGTGATACTTAAGAGTGGAAGACAGCAGACATGCCTTTGAAAAGTAGTCACATCTTACTAACAGAGGTAGGAAAAAAAAACAAATAAAAGGACATGAATATTACAGTCAAATGAATTCCCGTTCCTCCTGACCCTTGTGAAGAAGTCTCAGAAACATCTTGCTCTTTTAATTTCAGTGCCTTCACACAGACCTACTGCATTGCTTCCTTGGAATTGAAAATTCAGGTAAAGTCACACAGAAGTTATTATGTTTCATAGGAAAGAGTTTCATTCCTATGTGCAGGCCATTACAGGTCAGTAACACCTTTTCCCCCCAACAGAAATGTATCCTTTCATTAAATTACAAGTTATTAAAGAATATTTTTTTACCTGCCAAGAAATGTGCTGTTTAGCAGCACAAACATATTGGTCAAACGTGTGCAGCATTATTAAACATACCCACGTGCAGAAGAAAACTCAACAGCAGTAATGTAAGGCACAGAAGGACCTGTACAATCTGCAAAGACCATATTCCTGGCAAGATCCGCCTACAATCCAGGATGGTGCTAACTGTACTTACCGGTACGTGTTCTTAACATGCTGAACCTCTTTTTATTTCACTACCCTACCTTATCCACACAAGCACCAACACGTCCCTTATGCCCCAGAATCAGACTACAGGAGTGTGAAGGAAAACAGGAACAAAGAGGACAAAGAAGGAAGCGATGCCACCAGTGAGATGCTTTCTCCTGAGCCATTTTCTCCTGCTGACACCAAGGCAATGGGCCAGCCACATCACGAGCAGCACAGCAGGGCAGGAGAGTGACTGAGCTGAAGGTGGGGAGCATAATGGGTCTCGAGGCTTTGAAGCTCCTCATGCAAAAGGAGCACATGGGGAAAGAATCACACCAACTGGTATTGAAAACCAGTATCAGGAAGGGCAGATACAGAGTATCTATAACCTAGATGAGCTACACAGAGGGTAACCCCTTAGAATATACATATAAGTCTCAGCTAAAGAAACAAGTTAGCTATGAAGTCTCCACAAAGGAAAGCAAGTGAGCTCAGGTTACTAGATTGAAATGGACATTACAAGAGTCTCTGGAAAAACTCAGTTATATACTATATTAAGTAGTCCATCCATTTGATGGACTATGTCATATCACTTGCCATGAGCCATTTTAGCCCCAAAGGAGACCAAAAAACTTTTTTTTTTTTAAACCGAAGTTCACTGTATCTTTTAAAACAACAATACTTCTGATGCAAGACCACGTTGCAGTTCCCTCCAACTTGATACTCCTATCATATGCTTCCCACATCAATGTAGTTTTGCATCTTGCCTTTCACGTAAATCTTTACATTTAGCATCTTACAAATGTGTAAGGAGAATTTTGCTCCTGAATAGGACAGAGCACAAGCCATGTTCTAAATACAGCAGTTTATTATTATTTTAAAAACAACACTAGTGATTTACAGACCTTAAGTACCAGTTATATATTAGAGAGATGTTCTCCTTTTGAATTTGTTCTTACAAGTACACTAATACTTTTTTTCTTCCCAGTTGTGAGTTCACTGGCTTTGCAGGATATACCACCACCAATTTACTCTTGTGGAAGTTTTACAAACGTTGATGAGTTCTGAGAAGGCAGGTATTGCCTGTGTATTATTTTGGGGGGACAGCAACCCTTTTGTCATGGTATAAAGATTTTCGTGTCATGGAAACACATTTACTTTAAAGAAAATACTCATATTTACATATATGTAGCAGTCAAAAAAAATGGAAATTATTTTTGGCTGGGAACCAGGCTGTAATGAGCAGCATAAAAGAAATGGCAGTATTAAAGAAGGGGAAGGAAACACTGAGTTGAGCAACACTGGTTGGAACACCGTGCTGAACACCTGCGAGGAAGTCAGATAAGGGATTACCAAAAGGCCCGTATTGTGAGTCAAAGCCTAGCAATGTTCCTTGAAGCAGATTTTATGAGGACAACGTTGCTAAGCTGCTCAACTGAAAGTCACAGATTTAGCTGCTCCTTTGAATATCCATCTCTCTCAACTGACACCTAACAAGAAAATAAATGAAACTCGGTAGAAAACACCACCACAACAGTAGAGGCAGTGCATTTTAGTAAAACTGCAGTGCTTCCATAGCAAGGAAGTATGAAAGAGTTTAAAAGAGTTTAAAAGATTATTATTTTTTTAAACAAACAGAGCTGTCTTGGCCACGCCAACACAGATGCTGCTGGATAAACCCAATCTGCATGGATGTGGACTCCCAAAGTTTTAGAAGCTGATGTTTTCTGTCATGATGGTTTGGCCATGCAGGTAAAGTCAGTGTATTTTCCAGCAACTTCCTAGAAAGCATCTGTGTAACTGTCTGAAGCATAACCATCAAAAACCGAGTATATACAAATTCAAAGGCTAAAAAGTTGAGGCATGATGTTATACAAATAAGTGTATTTTGTTGGCTTACATATGTTAGTGTGCCACAACACAGCAGACCGTATGATTTACTTTGCTTACAGAACAGCACTGGGTTTCCCTGAAAGATAGGAAGCTCCAGCATGTAACACACAAGTTCAGAAACAGCAGCAGGAACACTTTTCATGCTAGAAGGTAAAAGTGACTACAACTGCTCCAAGGTTCAAAGTACCAGAGACACATCGTGACGTATGTCAGGCAGCACATTTTGTGCACGTGCAGAACTACATGTGAGTAGTACTTAAAAAGTGACTAAGGAGCAGCCTCTCAAGCTGCATTTCATAGTTCACACATATGCTTGCCAGTGGAGCTTACATCTGGCTGTAGTGATGTACGCAGTCTGCACGCAACCAAGGCACGCTAAGGGCTTGGATTTTCAGTTGCATACACACAAAAACCAACTCAGTCTCAAAGAACATGTTAAAGCTCCTGGAGTGCTTGGTTTTAGCATCCCGTGAGAATCTGCACGCTGGCTTGAGTTGTCACATAGGAGTTTTCACTCACCAATGCATTTAGCAGAGTCATTTGCACCTAGAAGAGGCTGGCTGCCTGCCAGCTGCCTGAATTCAACACCAAATTTGTCAAAGCGAATTTCTAGCTTGCAAGCAAGTACCAGCCAGATCCTGCTGGAGGAACCCACCGCATTTTCCACTTGGGGAACTCACATGTCGTAACTCAAACCATTTCCATTACTGCTACCTGAGGATAAATCCACATAATCTGTGCAAAATAAGACAGTCAACTCGGAGGAAGGGGATGAAAGAAAGAACTGCTGGGGGATGAAAAAGCAGAAGAAGGGATTTAAGGATAAACCTTTCATTACCACCGCATCCACCTAATGTGGCTTGGTTGTAGTCCAGCTAACCTCTTGAAAGAAACCCATTAGATGTAAGAACACGTCAGCTGCTTTCTAGGACTGCAAACTGAGCTGCCAACTCCTGAGTGTAAGAGCTCTGTAATAAAAGTGAGGACTAACACTTGACCATTTCCCCTCTGAGGGCTTTTCAGAATAATGTACATATAGCTAAGTACACAGTCTTTCTTTGTATTACATACTTACTGTTTCATTAAGTCCATTTCAATAAAAAAAAACAGAAAAATGTGTTTCATACATGCAAAGAAATTGAACAATGAATTTATAAATGAAGTTTTTTTCTTATCTATATTAATTACAGGGAGAACTACAACTTGCTTATTAAAAAGCAGTTTTAAAAAAGTACTTAAAAGGCATTACTTCAAATTCTAGGAAAATAACCCTATCATGATTAAAAACATTCCAAGTTTGTGTTTGTTTTAATGAGGTCCAAAAAGCAAGATGTACACAGTGAACTCCTGAAGTTTAAATATTAAATATGGAGGTAAATCCAGCTCGACTAATTAGCAAAGACCTGCACTCAGTCCATTTGCTAATATGAATTATGAAAGCTGACTGATGTATTTGCTTTAAAAATATCCAGTACTGATAAAGAAAACATGAGTAAGATCATCTCAACCTCGCTTTAATCAATATTTCTGAGAATGCCTTCATCATGAAATTGTCCAAGGAATTCCACATACAGCCAAACAAAGCCTGCAGTAAATATTTTCTAAAAACACCAGTCTGCTGACATAAGCATATTTAAATACAATTTAAACAGGTCTATAAGAATTCATACAAACAGTTTCACTAAATAAAAACCCCATAAGCAAAAAATGTAAGGGTAAAATACTACAAATAGTATTTTTTACCTGTATTTTAAGCATGCTCAGAAACTGTTTTATCACTGAACAGGTTTAAGGCTTTGCTTTTATGATTGAAGACTTATCTTGGCAAATTTTTTAACAGTTACTGAGACCCTTCCAAAGTTCAACATCATACCTGAAACTGCAGCCATCGCTAACAGCATCCAGCCTTTGACCTACAGTTCCATCTTTACTGCAGTCAGAGGCAGAGGAAGTCACTTACAATTGGGACGTAATACTGAGGATTGTCCTAACCCATTTCATGCCAATTAGGAAGCGGAAACAGATTTGTGTTCTGAATTTATTATAGGAAGTGCTTATAACAGCAGCATGCAATTCTGAAAGTGAGCAATCAGGCAGCTGCTGAATTAAGTGCAAAGACAACAGTGTGGATGTATTTCCCTGACTACACTTGTCCAGCTACCAGCAGATTTACATCATTCTTTTATGTCATGTCATCCATCTTCCTTTAAGAGGACTTCATCATCTCTCTGAAGAGACCATAAATTCTCTGGATTTCTATTACATCCTTTAATATTAAAATAGGAAACAAATGCAGAAGAGACATAAGCACATGGTAAACAGAGACACTGTATTTTTTCATTCTCTCCTTTCTCAATGCTTCCTCAGAAATACTTGAAGTCTCTTCCTTCAGCACTGATACCTTATTGTCAACTAAAACACGTTGATATATATGACTTCTGTATCAAGTGGTTGTTTTATCAACACATTTTTTCCTCAATCCACATCATTTCGCAACAGGTACCTTGATGCATGTGTTTGAAATGTCACATACAGCTCCCTTCCTAGGGAGGGTGAGTCTTCCTTCATCTTGAAGATACTCCATTTTCCACTTTTGGGAAGTGCCTGGGCTCCACTTGCTTTCACTAACACCTCAGCTCAGACGGCTTGAATTTAGAAACTTTGTATTTTTCTCCATTTTTTTGGTCTCAGAATAAACAGTCTAAAATTCTTACTCTCCTTTGGTTTTTGACAGTCAGATCACCATAATTTAACACGCTCTGACAGCTGAAATTAACATCCGTAAGAGGATCCATGGCAACTGCCCAGGCATGTATTTGTAGACTGCTGGGCTGTGCTAGGGCTGCTGCACATGCATTGCAATTTAAATTCGTATGCTTGACTTTCAAGTGATTTAAATTACCTAAATTTCCAGCAGACCAAGAGGCTGCACTGATGTCTGCTGTAGCTCAGTTGAGATGTAGCAACTGCACCAATCCTCTCCAGAAGAGAGGCTGCTCCCTCTTTTCTAATATTTACGTATCTCAAACCTGAAGAGCATCAATGAAAAACCTCTTTACTTCAAGGTGACAAAACCTAACAGGGCACAACTGTAAGCCCTAGAGAGAGTGAAACTACAAAGAGCATTTTTAAATCAGAAAACTGGTACACAGGAAGGCTTAATCTTACGACAGTATTTTTTTCACTTGCTTGATACAATAACTGGGCTTACAGACAAGCCAATTCTGCACTGGAAATCCCCAACACACCTGCTGGTACTCGAGACAAAAGTTTTCCATGCTAAGTGATGATATTAGCAATTAGCATGAAGTAGCTGACTCAGAGATTCAGATGTACAATGAAAATCAAGGTGGGAGCTCATACAGGGCTCTCCCAACTGACCTTCGGCAGCAGTTAAATAGAAGCAGCTATTGGGTTGAGAAGCAAGAAGTCATACTGTCCCCAAACTCTGTCCAAAAACACACCCTTGTCTGGCTCTTTAGCGACATGCTTTAAAATCAATGTTTAAAAGTTTGCAATGACTGTTGTGCTTTTAACAGAACACAGAAAAATGAGCTTCTGAAAAAAAAAAACACAAACAGCTTTAAGCAAAAAAATAAAGGGAAGAAAAGTCCTGAAATTAAGGGACCTAGTTACGAAAAAAGTTTGTGTGAAATATTCTTCAGTTTGTATTCTGCACAACTCCCATCTTCAAAAAAGGCGTGAACAAGGATTTTTAAGTTTTACCTTAAGAAGCCAGCATATTCAGAAACAGGCTGCTCTCACAGTTCTCAAGTACTAACAGGTCTTACTTCCCCTTTCTCAGTCATTATTTGCACCAAATACCAACAAGGCTTGGGGAAGCGAAGTTCTACTTATCAAGTAGTCACTCCACACACTTTACACCTAGAAGATCACAAGTCACAAGAATAGTACACAACTGAAAGAAAAGGTTTTAATTCAAACTTACACCTGAAAAAAAAAATATTATTAAAAGATGATCCAGTGCAGAGGACACAGAAAATAAGGCATTGAAACAGAATTTGGTCACCCTCTGCATTAAGATGTGTAGCAGCGTGGAACCTGTTAACAAGGGTCAAGAACTCTTTGATGCAAGCGCTCCGAGCAAAACTAGTTCTGCTGACCATGCAAGTCTCCAGCAACACGCTCAGAAATCAAACTTAATAGAGTAAAGCCATGTGAGATCCTTGCAGAGGAAATCTAGTACATGAAACACCCGTGGTCTTTTCCAGTTAGTGGAAGCCTGTGCAGTTTGCGCTAGCCAAACCCAACCAACGTCACTCCATGTCACTGCCGCAGGACTTACCCGGACAAGTGCATCATCTATGATGTGATCACGTCTCACTTTGAGTCGCAAGTACGGGTTGAGCTGCTGTCCTTGAACTAAGCTGTAGAGCACAGTTATGCGTCGCTCACTGTACATCCGGATCCTATTGTCGTAATACAATCCCAGGTTCTTGGTAACAGCATTCAATATGAAGGGACAAGTCATAAAAGAGAATTTGTTTTCTGTTTCTACTTTGAAGAAAGTGTAGTCTTTGTCCATTTCTAGCACATCATTCAGTGGTTCATTAATAAATTCTTCAAAAGGAATAAGTGGTTTTCTGCAATCTATAGTTTTAACACCCAGTTCAGTTTCCAGAGGGTCCACTCGAGGACCTTTTTTATTTCTTCTTTCCTCACCCAACAGCTCTTGAAGAGTTAGTTCACTTGATTCCGGGATGGGTTCTTCATCTTCCTCTTCATTATGATCTGTATCCACATCCCCTCCTACTACATTTGCATAGTAAACCATTTTCAAGCACTTTGAAGCAGCAACAACAGCATCATCGTCATTCACTAGGTTACGACTATTGAACTCGTTGCTTATGACTTTGTAAGTAATAAGCTGCTGAAACGTTTCCATCATTCTCCGAATTTGGTCTGCTCTATACTTAGACCACAATCTGACCAGTTTTGCTTGGGCTGCAAGGGGTAGCTTGCTCATTGCTTTGCAAAACAACGGCAGAGCCATTTCCAGGTATTCAGGGCTATGAAGATTGCCATTCTCCATAACGATTATAAACAAATTCAGATAGTTAGGATCCCGAGAGTACACATTATGGTAAGTCAAGTCACATTCCACATTAGGTGACAAGTACACAAGTGCATTTAAAAAGGCAGTTTCTATTTTTTCATTAGAAAGTAATCTATCATAGACCCGCCTGACTGCTTCAATATCTACAGACACTTCATCGGGGCCTAATTTTTGGAGGTTATTGTCTCCCTGTGTGTTATCACCTATTCTTGATGATGACGACGACGACGCGCCTGAATCTTCTTCCATAGCAGCAGCTGAACAGGCAGCTTTTTCCTTTTCATCTTCATCTTTGTCTTCATCCTTTCCTTGAAGGGACTTGAGCTCCTCCTTCGTATGCTGCTTGGCTTTTCGGAAACTCTGTACCAATGCTTCAGCACTAGAAAATACTCTCCCAATCACCCGGATTAAAGGGGAATAATCCTCTTTCTCTCGACATAGTTCAAGAATTTCATATATCTTGTCTTCTGTTAGAAAAGTCACATCTACAAAGAGATGAAATATTTTAATTGTATTAAGATAAAATTAAAAAAATATTTGCTCTACTCATGAAATATGTATATCATATCATTAACACACTTTAGAAAAAACAGCGTCAGCGCTTGATAAATTCAAAACATATTTCGATTTCAATAGCATGAAGAATCATAACTTCTTTCATAACTTTTCATAACTTCTTTCACAATTCTTTTGTGTAATATTTCATTTGTGGATGCGAATCAGAGAACATACTGTGACTGTGAAATTGTTTCACTGTCTTTTGATTGACTACATTTGGTCACATTTAACAGTACTATATTGTCTAACCAAGAACAACTAGGGCAATCGGTAAGATGTTAAGCTTTGAAAGTCTTAAGACAGTAACAATACTGCACAGCTAACAGACAAGTCATTAAACTGTCTGAACTATCAACTTTTTTTCAGAGCACATATTTAATCCACGCACTTCCCCACTTCTTAACACAGATCTTGAAAAGATTCATCAATTTGTTTTGTTGTATTTATGATTGAATATACAATTTCTTATTTCTATTTCTAATGTTTTCTGCAGTGTGTGTGCATATAAATATAATATAATATATATTAAACATACCTGAAAATCATTCAAAAAAAACACACTACATGTTTAGAAAAGTATACTACCTTCTAAATTACACACACAGACGGGCAGGTGAATTACTTCTCTGTCCACTAGGCCTTGCTGAAGCACACTCATCAACTTGCTATTCAGATGATCAAGCTGGCTTACAGACACAACAGCAGCACAGGCTCCAAGTACCTGTTCCCCCCTCTCCAAGTGCAATAGCTCGTTTGGGGATAGATTTGCTAACCTGAATCTTCCTTTCTCTTTATTAAGAGGAGAAAGCATTATATAGTTTTCCCTGCTGTTTCTCAAGCAGGGCCCACAGATGTATGTGCATCAGGTGATGACTTAGAGTAGGATTACTACCAAACACATGATCAGACACTGAAAAGCCAATCTAGTTTAAACATTCAGATTCTTCCAAACTGGCACATCGAATGAAAACTGAATTTGTGTAATCTCTGCAGGGCTGAGAACATGCATCACATCACTGTATCCATCAACCCCAGCAGTATAACCACCTTTGAGGAAAGTAGTAACTGTATCATCTTAATATATATACTTAGATACAGTGTATGTTTAAATATTTTGAAATGGGATTACCTACCTTAACATTCATTTTAAGCAGTCATTTAGTTAAAAATACAAACTAAATCATGCAGAGAGACTATTTTTTTTTTGCAGAGACCCAAAATCATGAGCACATGTAACATGGGAAAAAATAAGTTTATGTCACGCTACTGAGATTCACTTCCAACAAATATGAAGACAGTGGAAAAAGCTTCAAAACTAAAATCTGTCCCGCTAAATAAATAACAGCATTGAAAATATTATGAAAGGATTCAGTCCTAATACATCTCCTATTTTTATCTGCTGCCATGCGTATGCAAGCAGCAAACCTGCCTAAAATAAACTTAGCTGCTGATACAGATTGTTCTATGCCTTAGGTCCTCAAAACAAGGACTACACTCTTCACTGACTCCACAGCATGGAAGTTACTTATAGCACAGAAATTATCAATAAAGCTGACAGTTTATTAACACATTTTAAATTCCCATGCTTTCAACACAATTTCACCCCTCTCCTTTCTTTTTTTTTTTAAACAGATTTATAGTATTTAAATAAGAAACCATGTGCTATTTCCTGTTAAAATATTTAGTATTAGCATAAGCAGTTTCGTAACAGCTTTAAGTCATATTCTGTGACCATGCTCCAACTGAGCTGCTGTAAGGGCCTGTCCCATTTTACTTTATAGCAGTGATCAGCATCTGACATGTCTGTATCCAATACTGATCATCTGCAGAGTAAGCCAGACATAATTGAAGCTTCCTTTCTATTGAAGTCAGTTTTAACTGACATTTGACTGTGAGCTTTACACACCTTCTCTCAATCCTTCTACTACAACTAAGTGATCCAACAAAGTAAACGGTTCCTCTCAAACCTTGCTCTAATGCTACTCCATGACATACTCACACATGAAATCAAGCTTCAGAGGTGATTCCAGTAATTTAGAATAGAAATCTAGAGTGCTCGATTCCTTAAATGTGATTCCTTTCCCCAGGTAAGTAAGAGTCCCAAGTGGTATTAAACAACGCATTAATGCTTTGGCCATACAGCAACAAAGACAGGTCCGCACTTGTGACTCTACAATACATGAAATTTGAGTCATTGCTTTAGACAACGGAGTGCCTCTGGAGTGCAAAGGCTCTTACATATCTGCATCGTGGAGAGAGGATGGCAGAGTGGGGTAGAGGAATGAAAATCCTGTATGTGAACATCTCCATCAGAAACACACCAAACTAAGAGACAAGTCAGAGAACAGACCAAATGCCTCTCCGGCCAGTCTAACGCTACACTGGCTTCCATTTTCCCCTCCCTATTGTTTGCTTCTTTGCTTACTCAGATCATAAATAATTTGGGGACACATGCTTACATCAGCTGAAGAACAAACTAATGCTAGTATTGACTGGAGCATCTCAGGTCTCCTATAACAGAGCTACATCTCACTGCTGATTCTGCAAGCCTTTTTAATTCTTTGCTGTAAATGGTTTCACTTTCTTTAGCAAAAATAAATGGATCTAAACTTCTGTGCTTAAACCATTTACTACAACATTAAGTCTGCTCATCGGTTAATAGCTCTAATTTCAGTTAGCTTGGGATTTCTTTTTGCATCACAGATTTTGGTCACAATTAAACCGATTCTTGCAGACTCCTGCTAGCAGAGTTTAAAAAAAAAAAAACAAAAAAACAAACTAAGAAGAAGTCTGAAAAGATGTACAGAATTGGAATTCTCTCCCACTCTGGCTTAAATATTTAAACTTTTTTCACTTGGTAGATGCATTATTTTATTTTATTTTATTTTTTTTTTTTTAAGATGTCTGTTTTTAAGTAACAGTCAAGATATCTTATGCAGTGGTCTCTTTCTCTAGTGCTTCCTTAAACGACTTCCTTTGCAAATATGTCTGGTCATCATAACTGGAAGGTTTGCCATTTGGCAAAGACACAGCTTTGCATTAAGGGTTAACTGTAGATCATGAGAAGGGTATATGTTAAAGCCACTGATAGTCCAAAACAAATCTCCAGTGGACACTCCAAGGTTTTATTAGTCCTATTTCCTCTTCCAAAAAAATCCACTGTTCAAGCCTATTATCCATTATATCATTTTGTTCATCTTAAGTTTCTTAACACAGAAACAGGAATCAGTCAAAATATACATTTTACAGCCCGTTAACTACAGGGCAGTTACAAAACTAGGCAAATTAACTGAACTAAAATAGGCCTACAACAGCACTTAAAAATCTCTATGTCTGTAGAAACTGTAATCTCAGAATGCTTATGAATTTTAACAGAGATGTAGTGAAGATCCAGATTTGGAATCGGTGTTCATCAGTAACCCAGCCACTTTATAGAACCTATAGCAAAATATTTGAAGGTCAAATACTGTATTTTATTTAAGGAATCAAAAAAACACCACCACGCTGACATCTGTAGACTTATACTTGCGCATATTAAGTGTGTTCTATTTTAGGAAGAATCTAAAATGACATCTTACCTTTAAAGTCATCTCTTGGGCCTTGCATTTCCTTCTTGTTCATTTTTCTGTCAGTGCAGGAATTGTTGTGGGCACCTTTGGAATTGTTTTCTAGGTAAGCTGAGCTCGTTCCTTTCTTGGAGGGATGAGGATCACAGAGTTTTGCATTAATCTTATAAAGCTCGAGGGCCTTAATGGCTGCTGCATTGTTATCCATACGGAGAAAAGTTGGACAGGAAGCACAAAATTCATTCGTGCAGGCTTCATTTCCACAGCCCTCAGTTAACTGGTGGTAGTAGCGCTCTATTAGATGCTTTGCAGCTGCTCGCTTCCTGTAGCAAACATTCAAACAGTAAGTACAAGGATTAGTAGAGCTTTCACATACGAAGCTCGTTCAAAAAGCATCAGCAAGGCAGAGATTAGTCAGGCACTGAAACACAAGATTTCTGAATCAGAGGGAACATCAGGAGATTTTTTTTTTTTTTTAAATGTAGGACTCATCTTGACAAACGCAAGTATATTTAATACACAGCTTGATTTATAGGTCCTATGCAAACGAAAGGTAAATCCTCTTTATGCATAGTTTACAGCTTTACACTCTAGTGTTACAGTGGACGCAATCTCAATTGACAACAAAAATAGAGCAGTGCAGATGCAAAGCAAGGCTGCATGTAAAACAGAACCAGATCTACAGGTGATCACGTCTTTGTTGCATAGTACTGAGGTACAGTTGCCACTGAGAGGGAAGCTGCACAACAAACAAATGATCCAGGCATTTATTAATACTACAGCAATAGAATGTAAACTTAAAAAAAAAATCTAGGGCTTTTTTTAAAACAAGATTCCAGATGACTGGGTTATCTGATATTTAGTCTATTTAAATCAGTAGGAAAAGTGTTGCTTGGTTAATTAAACTGCTGACAAAACCATGATTAAAGATGAGCTCAAGGCCGAGTAACCTCAGCCTAATAAGGTATAGGGCTCTCCAAGAGCTGTTTGCCAAATCCTCCCCTTTCTCCCACAGTAACATACAGCAACTTTGTATTTTGAAGAATTACAACTGTATCTGTATACCACTCAATATGCTTTGTACTATACAGACACACAAAAAAGCTAACTGGCCAGTTATTGAAGTCAGACTTCTATAAAAACATGCCAATGGCAAATAAACTACCTGAAAGCTGCTGGCAATTAGGACAGAAAAAGCTGCATGCAGCACCAAGAACAACATATTTCACCACATTTTTGAAATAAACCTCCAGATTTTTCAATTCATTTAAGAAAGCTAGTTATTAAAGATACCAACTATGAAAAAAACATTTCAAACATTTTAAACAGGTCTAATACATAGGCTTTTTATCCAACTTTAATGATACAGTGCTATAAAGATGGGAAGCAAGATATTCATCAGGAATTGCGATGATTAACTTGAAATTGCTTTTCTTCCACAAGTTGATGCACCTTCTCTCCATAACACAAATACTTCAGAACTACAGCACCAGACCCACTGGTACTGCTCAGCATTTGCTGCACTTGGCTGCTTGTATGGGCTGGTCAAGTATCAGTTTCAATGCAGTGGCTTCAGAAAGGAAAGCATCCTGAAAGTGACTATTGAGGTGTGAATTATTCAGCAATAACACCCTTGTACCTTCTCTACAAATCACGTGAACCATAAAGGTGTAAGAGAAGAAAGAAAATATTTCTTACAAAGAAAATTATTACCTTAATGCCTACCTGACTTTCTAAAGTTCCACGGCAGAAAAAACAGAAAGGTTTCCCTGACACCCCAAGACAGAGTTGGAAGACCACAAAAAATGAAGCAGCACCATCAATATTATCAAAACCACTACTGTACAAATGGAGTAGCTGTATTTTGATCCAGGGAAAGAGTTACAGCTTTTTCCAGATTTTATATATGTGGTCTTCAGAACACCAGCCTCTTGTGTACACACATGTAGGTGTACATACACAGAGAGAAATGTAATTATTTTTCATCTTCTCGTTAATACTTCAGCTTTTAGAAGTTTTTAAAAATAGTCTTCTATACAACTTAGACCAGTACACAATTTTAGACATTTATTATTGAATGCTGAGATTTCATGCTTTGATCATTCTTGAGTTTGAATCATTCCAGACCTTCAAATTTAAAGGGTAAAATATAATTTGTAAGCACATGTAAATGTAACACATGAAAGGCTTTCTTAACTAATATTGAATTCTTATACCTGAGATATGGCCACCTGACTCACCAACATGCTCTTTACTGCTCTTGCAGTCCCTCCTATGCATTACCTTGACACCTTCATGAAAGTTCCTTCCACCTCGAGTTGAAGCTCACTGCTCTAATTTTCCTCTCTCACTGAGCATGTTTTCCACAGCGCATATAGAACGGCAGTCATTTCATACACACATCCTCTTTTCAAGCTTTGTCCTTCCTCATCACATTTTCCTTCCGTCTTATTTCTCCATTGCAGTCTACATGTAGATTACAAGTTCTCTGCCATAACTTGTTTTCTGACCTGTGTAATATAGCTCTGAATGCCACAGAGAAGCTTATGAGACATGATACATAAATGTGTGCATACATGTTTTTACCTAAAGCAGCTAGAGTTGTTATTCAGGTTAACTACATTGAGAAAAGCTGATCAATTCCCTAAAAAGAGGTAACTTGCATTTTCAAGCTGGACAAGTTATTAGGCAGCATACACACCCTTCTAGCTCATTAACATCTAGCTTTAATTAAGTTATTTCAGTGTATAAACACTGATTACATTAATAGCAATATTAAACCCTACACTTCAAGCAGGTCATATCCGAGATGTTAAGAGATAAAGCTAAGCTTAGAGTTGTCTCTAACAGCTAACTCCTAAGGGATTCATTTTTTTTTTTTTTGTTTCCACGTACATCATGACGAAAAAGGATTTCACAAATTGATTTAAGGATAACTTCCTAAACAGGGGGCCTTCCAAAGCTCTCTTAAGTGAGACACTACTTCAGCGAGGGCAAGAGGAGCTCACTATTACCTCTCTTTTTCCTTCCCCAAAGCCCAACAGTTCCACAAGCTCATTTCCCATTTTAAAAATTAGTGTTTACTGACTTACTCTTATGTACTTAAAGAAAGAAGAATGCCCTAGGCTTTTTAATTGTTCTTTAATGAAAAGCCAGCTAAGTACTTTGCATTTGTAATTGGAATGCTGCAAAATCTGTGGCGTATCACTAGAGACTTGCATCACGGTGCTTTCTGGATACGTAGGCGAAAGCACACTGACTTACAGAATCATTTAGGCTGGAAAAGATCACCAAATCCAGCCATTAACCTGACCTACTGAGCCCCGTAACTAAGTAGTGTCCCTTAGTGCCATATCCACACACCTCTTAAATGTCCCAACAGATGGAGACTGCACAACTTCCCTGCCTGTTCTGATACCTAACCACCCTTTCTGTGAACAAATTCTTCACAATGTCCAGTCTAAACCTGCCCTGGAGCAACTTGAGACCATTTCCTTGTGTACTATCTCCTGTCACCTGAGCAAAGAGACCGACACCCTCCTTGGCACAACCTCCTTTCAGGTAGTTTTAGAGAGCAAGGAGATCTCCCCTCAGCCTCCTTTTCTCCAGACTAAACACCCCCAATTCCCTCAGACACCCCTCTTAACTCTCATTTTCTAGTCCCTTCTTTCGGATGCCTACAGCATATACAAAACAAGGAGTTGAAAGTGCTGCTTCAAAAGTTTCTACACTACAGAACCTAATTTGCCTTTTTCAGCTATCACACTGAATGAAGAGAAATGTTACATTAAAAAAATAAGCAACACTTGCAACAGAGAAAGTCAGAAGTTTAAACATTTAAGGAATTTTAAAAAATGTGGAGAACATATTTTAAAGTCTACCTGCAAAGCAAAGGATTTCCATCTAAGTTTAAAAACTTGTCTGAAGTTAAAGATATCTGCATAAAATAATCTTCACTTCAAGCTTACCTACATTTAAGAAACAGCTATGAAGGTTTCATATTTCTCTGGAATTATCAGCATGGATTGTTGTTTCCAAATAGCTGTTCCTTAGAACACAATTTTAAATTTATTAATACACCAAAGCCTCAGATTGCTCTAACATGTCCAATATTGATAAATGGGAATTTACAATGGCCTGTCTTAACAAAGCCATTAAGAATCCAGAAGTACCAAAGTATTCACAAACTCTTGTCTTCCTTGATAGAAAAAAAAAAAAAAAAAAAAAAAGAAGAAAAATAGACTAACACATGAAAACCAGAGAGAAATTTGTTAGACATTTTTCTACCCAGAAGACAAACAATTTTTTTTGGGTACTAATAGCAAAACATCTTTCAGTCTATGCCTTAACAAACAGAAGCATAAGCAGACTTACATAGCTGCAACAGTAATACTGCACTTTGGAAGTAAGATCACCAACAGATGAAAAACAGTCAAAAAAAACCTCACCTACTTGCAAATTTAAATATTGTTTTTTTATGAGATTTTGTTTTAAACTTTGCACACTGTTTTCCTTCTTCTGTTTCGTAAGCATAATAATGGCAATGCTTGGTGGGAAGTTTCTAGTAAAAGCACTGCCCACAAAGCCCCCTTTGAAGGGACCCTGCACACTGAAATGCCAGATCTTCCACCCAGAGCTGGAGCCGAGCAATGTCCCTTGGTTCCACTGCTGTTTTAACACCTTTTCTCTGCCTCAGCCACTGCCATCCCAGCTAAGGTAGGCCTGCAAACACACACGCATGGAGCTCACATTTCCAAACCTCGATCCTTCCAGTGTGGTGTGCCTCAGGCTGTGAACCCCAGTGGCTAGGTGCAGACAATGACCCCTGGGACCATATTGGTCAACCCAGGGTCCCCCTCCCCACCACGCATTCTGGATCCACTGTGCCTCCATGAGCGTTGCATGCTGGCAGCCTGATACAGCACTCCCTCAAGAAGGGCGAGGCTGAGAACAGAAGTCATCCTGGCTTCATGGAGCAATGCAGGAAGACAGCTGGAGAGATGGAGTCAAGAATGTGGTCAGCGTGTATCTCTTGATCTTGTCTCACAGACAAATTACCTGGTTGTAGTCCTATTAGGAAAGCGCCCTTCGTTACTGCCCTTTCCTCTGCTGATTATTAGCTCTAGGACTCTACAGAGATACCATCATGCCACAGACTAACTGGTTTCATATCCTGGTTCCTATCTCTCCTTCTTAAAAAAGCATTTCAGCATTCAATTAGTCAATACATTTAGAAATGAGTAATATATCAGTTGCACCCTGGCTTTTCAACCCAAGCAATATCAGAAGTGCCTGATAATTATTTATTTTTTTTTTTTGCTAAACATTTCAGGCCAGAAGGTAATAATCCTTTCCCCTAAAATAAGTTATTAAACAATTATTGTAATCAATCAACATATGTAAGTAACAACCACAGGCATATCATGACACTTCACTGTGTTTAAAAGTGCTGTGCTCAGGTTTACAGAATTAATGTCTTTTGAAAAAGCTGGGAGGAATACAGCTTTCACAGAAAACCCCACAAACATACTCAGCTATATTCCAGCGGTAATTCAAATTATTTTTTTTAATAGTTAAGTTTAGGACTAACTAAAAGCTTACAATGTTTTACCCTCTTTGAACAAATTTGTTACTGAAGTTAAAAGTACAGACTTGTTATCAGCTGCTAAACTCCTTAGGAGTTTATCATGTCTATGCACAGAATATTTCTGCAGTTCTCCAAATTCTATTTTAAGTTAAGGAGTCCTAAAAACTAGTACTCTGTACTGGCTGTGAGACTGTGAAAAGGCCAGCTTTGTCTTTATTGAAAAGAAGTGAGACAACAATAACTTCACACACTAGCAAGAACCCTTTGGTCTGTGTAACGTTCAAGACAAAAACAAACAAGGAGTATTTTATGAAATATTAAGCAAAATACATATTTACTATGTTTTGTGTTGTTCTCCCTCAGTTAAAAAAGTCCCAACACTCAAGCTAAAAAGATTAAACTTCACGTTGAACTGTATTGAAATTTGTCAGTTGTGAAGTTTACAGCTGTGTTCTGCAGCCCTAACGAACAAAAGAGGTTGCATCTCATTGCAGTGCTGCTGATAAAACATATAAAGACAGTAACTCGGTGACACTGGTTCTCATTGTCTCCTTCTAGGCCACTGCTGTGTTCCTGTAGCAAGCCTGCCTGATCCACAAGACAAGCTATTTTAGACAAAAGAAGTATTGATATAAGAAGAGGACTGACATCTAAGACCAACCTGCAGGAAAGGACCTAAACAGTGATCACCACGGACTCCCCTTGTGAAGCTTGAAGGAAAGAGGTCTAGTACAGGAAAAGGACAATCCTACAACTCTGTTTTCAAGTTAAAAAATAGTTCTGGAGTTTGTAATGAGTTAGGTTCCCATGGTAGCATTCTTTTACTGTGTGTTCATTCCATCTGACACTGTCCTAAAACAGTGCCTGTGGTCATGCAGAAACTGACTGCAAACAACATGGGATCAGAAGACCTGAAGACCCTAACTTCCAGTTTAAGAGCAGTCCAGCACCTGCGGATTAGAAAGCTCCAGTTTCTGCAAATCCACCTGTGGTTTCAGCTACGAGGAAAATAATTTCAGACATTAGGTACTAGGTATGATGAATCACTAATACTTACATAGTCACTGTATATATTTGCAATGGCTGTAAATTATTTTTCTGGCATACTTTGGAGGCTGCTGCAGGATTTTCATGTTGCCATTCTTTGAAGGGAAACAAACCAACTATGAAATCCACTCCAAAGCGAGACAGCTACGCATCAAATAGAACCGTAACAACACTCTAAATGGGGATGGGTGGGGTTAAGCAACTTCAAAACAAATCTGACATTTCAAAGTTACAATGCATCCTATCCTCAAGACCAAAATGAAAGCTGAATTAATAGAAAACCATCATAACATAATATTCAAACCCTGGGATTGATGTGTGACAAAACACAATAAGTGGAGGGAAAGTACATGAACTTAGAAGGGTCTTCAAGTTACCGTTAGACAATGACAAATTCTGTAAATTAGTTCTAAAGGGGTTTTTAGAAAGCTGCACCAATCAATGCCAGAAATTATTGCAGTCCTGTGGCAGGAGCAGACAGGAGAAGGTGCTCATCTTGAAAATTTAAGGACTTGAATGAATGCTTAAGGAAAAAAAGGACTCCTAACTCTGAGCTTGCACTAAGATGTTTGTTCATCAGGATTAGAGGCAGAACTTGAAAAGCTTGGGATAAGTAAGACTCTTATCCATGGAAGCACATTGCAGAGTCCAAGAGAGTCAAATTTTATTGTCTTTTAATTAACATGTGAAACATGTGACCATGCTCTTGGTACGGAGCTTTGCAATGCAAGACAGGAACAAATAAAGCAATTATATCAGCCAACCAGAGCAAAACAACTTAAACATTCATTGTGCAAATAACAAAACACTTGCGTAAGTCCCCGAGTTTACTAATGAATTATAGGCATGTTAATAACACAGCCAGTATTTTAGCTGCACGGGAGGCTTGCAGGTCAACCTCTGTTACCCAGCATGCTATTCCACCTGATGTGGGGAGAGCAGCTATGCAGCGGGATTGCAGAAATTCTTCATTGGTGATGTACACATCACACTGTCCTGCAGTTTTACAAAATTTCCTTTTGCAAGCGTACCATTTATTAATGCCATATAACTGCCACTCAGAACACGATCCCTACAGTTTGACTGGCTTGCATGTATTTTAGGGAGATGCATAAAACCTACGTAGAGCAACTCCTATCATCATTCTGCATCAAAAAAAATAACAGCTTTCACAGAAAAGCTTGCTACTGGGGATACTAACTTTTCAGCTTCAGTTTTAAGGAGAACACGCATAAATTGTCAAACTGCTAGAAGGGAAAATAGTTGTACTGGCTTTCCCTTCTGATTTATCATAGGTCTTTATGCAGTCTTCATTTCACACCTGTCGAGGTCCTTGTTACGTGACGTATCTGTCCTTACAAAGGGTGAAAAGCAGCAGTCCCAACTTACAATATCCAGAGCAGATTACAGCCAGACTACAGCCTGATTCCGCACAATTGGCTACAGAGAAACATAACTCAGCTTGCTCCAGGAACAATAAAACAGGCTGCTGCAAAGGAGAGAGCATAGCAGGATTTTTGCTCTGCAACCTCTAACACATGCCATGCAGTGGTAGCCAGTCACCTCTCAGGACTGGATCTCTGCAACCTGTGCCCTTAAGAAATCAGCTGAGAGCACTTCTGGTGCTGGTGGCATGAAAGAGGGTGAGCAAACTCGCCATCCCAGGAGAAATATTCTTAATGCAAGAAGATACTTTGCTCCAGTGAATCCCTAAAAACCCATGGGGAAGTGTTCCTTGCTTCCTCTTCTGCTGTTAGATATGCAAACCAACGTGGAGCTGCTCAGCTCAGCTTTGCCCCTCCACAAGTTGGGCAGCTACAGCAGGGGAGTCCTTGAGCCATTCAGACCATGTCCCTAGCCTGCGAGACAACTCCTGAAATTCGCATCCAGCCCGTGGTGTGTAAAATACTAGACCACTTGGGGTGAGGGAGGGAAGGAAATGGTCAATTTGTTTATGGTCACAGAAGACATTTCAGACAGAAGAGAAATGAACCCAGATCTTTTGAAGTCTAGGACAGTACCCTAGCAACTGGGATACACTCCCTCTATTATTTTGGAACTTCTGTTCTAAGCCACAAGAGCAAAGCTTGTGGTTTTTCTATTCGAATTCTAGAACAGGATGGTTTGAATAGCTAGAAAAGAATCTTCATTTGCTAACTTACATAAGAATAAAGCCTCAAGTAACTTTTTTTTTTTTTTAAATGGTCTCCTCATTCCCACAACCTTTTGTAATTTGAAATAGAAATGAACATTTCAGTCTAATATAATCTTGTTTCTAGTTAATCTTGGCTTCTGGACTAATGAAGACAGACCAAAATAAGGTTCCAAACTGCTAGCATGATGCTATGTGAATACTGCTTAGTGAAAGGAAGTTAGTTTGCTGTTTCTAGTAGTACCTAGCATATGAATTTTGCCAGATCAGACCTTTTTTTTTTCTTAGTTCAGCAATCCATCCGCCAAAATAGATGCTAGCAAGTGTTATGCCTTTAGTACTGAGCTGTCTTCAAACCCATGCATGATGTTAGCAAGTAGCAGGTACAAATCACACCCCTACCGTCAAATCTGAATACAGGCCTGAAGATTATTGACACTGTATTATGCTACCATCTACTGGTTCACATTAAATTAAACCTCCAAACTTTCCCTTCAATCTATTCACTCAAAAACCCTAGTTTTTACAGAGACCTGAGATAATTTTTCACAGCAAAAGTATTAGTTTGAATTTTTCTAAGGTGATTCCATAGTTCTACTTAGCTTCTGCCTTTCTTTTTATGCAGGTGCAAGAGTAATTGCTACACATTATAAACATTTTCACACAACATACATCAAACTCATCTACTCGTGTACTTACATTCGGCTAGTTTCAATGTTTTCAGAGTGAGGTTCTCCTGGTGATCTGCAAATACAGATATAAAGTCTTAAGCACTCTGTTATTTTAAGTTGTTACAGTATGAAGAGTTAGAAATGCAAAGTGATAATTATTTTGTAATTAAAAAGCATCAGCTTTTGTGCACTTGTACATTTAACTTGTGACCAAACTGTAGAAGACAGCTTTTAACATAAATCTGAGAACACAGTTAAGGCAAAGGATGGTGTTTTTCCCCAAAGCTTATGCAACAGCAGCCAGAGGAGACTTCTGCTGGCAGTACCTCTCTATGCAGGCTGCGTGGTGCACCACTTCTGGGGTAATTCTTCATAACCATTTCTGTAAGCCAAACGTATATTCCAAGTTTATCAGTGATCAACAGTTGGATTCAAAGATACAGCTACAGCAGGTCAGAAGCAGGTCTGAACAATCTCTAAACAAATTTCATGTCTAATTACTCAGATTTATGCACATAATTTCACAGAGCAGAAGAGCTACAGCCAGTTTTCTGTTTACTCCAACCAATGGATCCACCAGTAATATTGAGAATTAGGTGTTATTGCCTGACATTTTTGAACACAAGCAGCAGTTCTGCGCAGCTTGCCTATCACTTTAATTTAATTTAGAGAGTTATTTAAAGGGTACAGTTCTATATTAACTTAAGTCAGCTAAATTACAGCTGCTTGGCTCCTTCTTATTCCCATCTTCTTCGTTATGCCAGCAATGATTCAGGAAGTTAATTTATTTTTTAGACATTAATTTTTTCCTGTCTTCTGGGCTTCCCCCCTACCCAGAGAGTCTGAAGCCAGATGAGACTTCTGAGCCAAGAAACAAGGCAGTACGAAAGCAGCAGTTTTTAACTTCAGTCACCTTAAGCTGCCTTGAAGTTGTATCGTGAACTGTACCCAACTTTCACTGTGATACAGACTTCGGTACAGTTGACCAGAACTGTTAAATTGAACATATTGTGTGAGAGTAGAAACACAACACAGCCATCACAGCAAAACTCTGAAGCTTACATGAACTAAAGTGTCTTTCACAACAGAGCTTTCTCTAAACAGAAGTGAGCTAACATCTGTAAATACAGCTCACTTTGGAGGTTTCAACCAAGTTTGCTAGGGGACTCTGGTTAGCACAGCTAAGCAGGATTTCCCATAGTTTTACTAGAATAGCCTTTGTTCACAGCAATTTAATTTTTCTTGATTTATTACATGGCCACCCATGCTATTTTACACATTATTCCACCATAGCTTGAAGCACTTCTGCTAATCCTAAATTTCACTGCATTACCTCACTACATGGTCCCTGCTATCACAGCCTGGAACGTTCTCACAGTTTTCTACTAAAACTGTGGCTCCTTTTACTGACATACCAAACCTTAGTAGCTTCCTAGATTTTACCAAACTGTACTGTATTAACAGATTGGGTGCCTAGAAAGCATTCCTGGTAGACAAGTTAAAATTCCTAGGCTAACTGGATACTGTGCAGTGACAGATGATGCAGCACACAGGAAGTTATTTGTTTACATTTCACTAAGTTATAATATTCATCTGACGCTAGAGGTGGAACTCCGACCTTACTATCCAACTAAGTTTACGTTCCTGCTTAAAACGCAAATACCTTCTAGCTCAAAAAAAATAACAAAAGCTACCCAGTCTCAAAATATGATCTGCTTAGTGCCTCCAAGTGAACTTTACCTTACTCAAGGAAGTTCAGGACTGACAAAGTAGCTGCTAGAAAAAATAATGCTCAACGGGAAAACAAATGGAAGTTGCATTTCCCCTTTGACTCCAGTGTACAAAAGTCCCCAAATACTTAACGAGTAACCTCTTTTTTTTTTTTTTTTTTTTTTTTTCTAATTATTCACCAGTACACATAAGTGTTAGAAGCCATACAACCTGAGGATTGATGGGATGTCTTTATATTCATACTGGCTAACTCCTCTATTGACATCCATGGCTTCAGCAACCAATAGCACAGAAACACCTTCGAAGTTTGAGGCAGCTGCTATCTTTGAAATCTCATGTGAAAACTCACATGAAATGCAACACAGTGAAGCTTTGGATAAGAGCAATGCTTTAAATTGCTATGAAAATACAAGTGAAATAGTGGTGTTAAAGAAGTCAAGTGTTAGTCACTCTGAGACTTTAAAAAACACAGCAATATGAAAAATTACAGAAAAAGAGCAAATTGACATCTAAATATACAAAAAAGTAGCTGGTAGTCTGCAGTACAGACATGTAAATACAGCAAATACAGCTATCAGTATATTTAAGATCTTTTCCTACCCTTATGATTTATGTATAATGTATGAGAAAAAGTTCCAGGGAAAAAACCAAAAACATAGTTGAGTTAAAAAAAAAAAAAAAAAAAAAAAAGCTTTTTGTCCTTTGAAGGAAGTGGTTCTACAAAAAAAAAAAAAAAAAAAAAAAAATGGGGGGGGCTCAAATTCCTTCACATTCTTATTTTCTGTAACATGAGCAGATCTACCATAAAAATGAGTTGCAGAAATATTAATCCATGCAGTAACTGGATTTTAACAGGTTTCAAATGACAATGTAAGCACCAAATAAGATGATCTTTCAGTATTCATTAAAACAACACGGAAGATCAATCTAATTACAGGAATTGTACTCATCTGTTGAGAAGCTGTTTTGTAAGAAGTAACGATTTACAAACAAGATACCTTGTTATTCCTCTAAGCAGGCAACAGTACTGTAAAACAACTCTATAGTACAAGATGTCCTTTCATCACGCTTTAAAATCTGAAAAAAAGTTCTGTCCAGAGAAAAATCTCAGAGCAAATGCTCTTACAAATTTCAGCTTTGACTTAGATGGTAGAAACTGATCATGAGACACCATCTAATCTGAATACTGCAGTATGAGCTAGCGAATTCAAATGGTGGCTCACTTCCAACAACACAGGGAGCAACTCCTCCATTCTGCAAGCCCCTCCTTTTACCTCCACTGTAACTCCCTAGGAGAGAAAAGTAAAGGTATGCAAGTCTACAAAATTTTCATCAATCCTACTGGACAAACACTTAAAAACAACAAGTTGCTTAAGTAAGCACATCAAACAATTTATACAGAATTTTAGTGTGATGGTAAAAGTCACTAGAGACTTTTAAGTGATGGTTTTGCTCTTAAGAGCACGATGGAGCACCACCATGCTTGCAATTTAAAAAGCAGGGAGGAACAAGGTAAGCAAGCTTTGAAATTACTCTGAGTAAAATAGTGTAAGTCAGCTTTGCCAGCTAACTTATCTTAAATAAACAATATACTTGAGTACTATTTATAGAATTAACTTCAAGTAATACAAATTAAACATACAAAATAAATATTATTCTAATAATAACCCTTAGGAAAAAAACACAATATGCTTCAGCCTTACCTTTTACAAGCTGTGGCCATTCGGTGACATCAGGGTGATCACAATTTTGAGTCACTGATTAAAAACCAAGTTGTCACACCAGTCCTGTGTCACGGTGGGCTAAGCATAAGCTTAACAACTCTAAATAAGTAAAAATAATTTAGTTAAAAGTCCTTACAATCTATTTTCAGCCAATATGCTACACAAAAATGCAAAAGATGTTAAGAATTAGTTCATTCACAAAATTAAGACTTACTGCACAAAGATTTGTTCATTTTTGGATAGCATTGTATGATTGCTAGAATACCTTACTACAGTACACACAACTGGTGAACTTGAAAATTCATCAACTTATTTTTAGTCTCTAAAAAAAAAACAAAAAAAACACAAGAAAAAACATCTCTTGGATCAGCAGAAAGCACTTGATATCACGACAAGAAGCATTTACAGATTTGGAAGGATGTATGTAAACATGAACTTTAGGTTCTAACTACAATAAAATTTGATAAATTGTTTCCCTACTACAACTTGATTAATACTGGTGCCTTGAAGAGGCTCTGAGTTTCAAAGGGAAGAACACATAACCTACACTCTGCTGTATGCCTCTCCCTAAAATGAAGCGAGCTAAAGCTGTGTGAAAGTTTCAGTGGAGCAAGTTTTGCCACTGGTGGCCAGTCTGTCAGGTTAGTTGCTCCATTTATGCTGCTCGGACTCTCTCCTCTCCCTTATGGTTTCAAAAGGGTCCTTTACCTGTCAATTGTTTCCTGTGACCTGGCTCCACTGGCTTAAATTGAAGGGTTGGTCCTTTACTTTGTCACGCAGGTGGCAGCCAATGATCACTCAGCAATACACGTGCCCAGGGCGCCCTGGGACCACCCCAGCTGATTACTTCCATGGCTGAAAAGGAACCAATTAGTCTCTTACCTACTGCTGTTAGCTACTCTAAACTAAAATTAACTGATAAAATATCTCCAAATGTAACCCTCAATGCTCAGTATCACCCCATTCTCTCTCCCACCCAAGCTCCTAGGTGACCTGGATAGTCTGCAAAGAAAACAGGCCTCTGATGGAGTCTGATCACAAAAAGCATTACTCAGTTTCTAGTGATGTACAATGTTTAATTAAACTGAAACATTATTACTATACTTAGTAAATAAAAAGTATCTTACTTTCCCTGAGCAGCCACTAGCAATGAATACAGGCCTCTTTATAGTCTCTGAAAATTTATATTTGTTATCTCTTGACACAGGTGAGAATCCACATTTTTAGATTGTTCTGCAGATGGTGCCCAAAGGCTAAGGAGCTACTGAGGACCAACACAGCTCTGCAACACCTGCACTCATCACCACCTGGTGCAAACACCAGGAGTACAACCCATAGCATTAAAGGTTTCATCAAACAATGCTTTCGTGCTTCAGTCCATGAGAATCTTTCAGAAAGGTCTTAGGTTTGATGAGCAATCAAGAACTCTCAACACTAATTTGTACCTGTTGACTCATCTGAGATATGAAATTGCTGAACAAGTCCTACAATTTTCTGAAGTTTGTCAGAGCTGCTGACTTTTGCCTTTCTACTATGATTTGCCATTCCGCTACGAACTGCATCCTTAAAATGGAGTAAAATCTATATTAGTTTGGAAATAATGCTTTTCAGTTTTGTCAGGTACATTTCTTGACACAGGTAAAGTGCCATTTAATTTTGAAGTCAGTAATACTCGAGTCTTCACAAGTGCAGTTGATTTAAGGCAAGTAGAAAGCAAGCATCTGAAAACCTCCTAAACAAAAGGAAGGTTCTCCAGTACCTACAATTTATTTATTTCTTATTTCTTATTCTTATTTCTTGCTGCTTTCTTAAGAACCGAAGTGAAATGGCTCTGTAAGACTGCACTTAGATATGAAAAACCAAGCTCTTTGCCCAAGTAACTTTTTGTACGCTGGTGAAAGAGGGCAGTGGTGTAAGCTGTAATGCCTCATGGCTTGGGAAACCTGCATTTTGTCTGTCTGCTCTAAGCACCAGCTGCTGTTCTGGGGAGGGCTCAGTCAATCACACCCTATCGAGACCTGTGTCCTGCATCACCAGAAGTTAACTGCAGCTGTTTTCCATTGGAGTAAAAGCATATTATTGTAACAGGCTGACAGGAACCTTAGCAAAACTGGATTTTCCTGTAGCTGTTTCATGTGGAAGAAGCCATGAACTCGATTGTCAACGGTGAAGGAACACACGAAGTGCTGCTGCTGGATTCAAAACCATCCGAGTTTGGAACATTAAAAAACAGTCGGAGATGATGGCTGCACAGTCATGGCCAAGGCAAGTTTGTGCTCATGCTTGACACAGACCCAGCTCTGTTAGCCAGACTTACTGAAGCACCAAACCAAATTTACAGTACCCACATTAAGAGACTATCTGAAACAGCATGACAGAGTTGACATTAACTTATCCAAGCTTTGTAATGAAATTAGTATCTACAAATTGATCTTATGATCAGAACTCTGAATCATGGAGCTGCAGCATTTCAAATCTGTTACATGGTACCTTAAGACTAGATTTACTGTACCGAGGTACAAAAAGCTCATGGTCCCTTTCAACAATCCGGATGCCAGGAGCAAGAAACTTCAGTGAATCACTTTCATTTTCCCTCCTATCTCCTTCTCATCCTATCTTCCCCACTTTTAATCACTGCCAGTCCTGTGGATGACAGCATGGATGAAAATTCATTTCACTAAAACCTCTCTTGTTCACCCATCAGCAGAGTACTGTCTGCTGGCATTAAGAGACCAGCACATTGAAACACGGGGTGGGCGTGAAGGAGGCTACCAGAGATCCCTTATGCTGAGTATCTGTTCAAACACAGCACATTTTGACTGCTGGAACCAGACAAGGCAGAAAAAAAATGCTAAAAGAGTCCTGTAGAGGACAACTTGACTAGGAAAGGGAAACCACACTAACAAATAAACTAGCATATTGGAAAGATGCATTGGGAAGAATGACTAGGAAGCTCACCTAGGACACCTGCTTTTCTGTCATAGGTATTCCTGTACAATAAAAACTCTGGATGTAACTTACCTTCTGACTCTAAAGCAGCTCCAGAGCAAATATTTATTCTCAGAGCTGAGTTACTAAAAAAGATTTCTCCAGTCTTCACTGTCATAATTAGCACGGTTTAAGGTTTAGTCTTTTACAAACACACAGGGCAGCTGAAGGTATCGAGCATAGTGTATGCCTGTGGAATATATCTGAGAAACCTGAGATGGCTGCTGGAGGCTCTTCGGGACTGGGCGTGCTCCAGGACAGACACATCTATGTCTGCCGAGTGACTATGTAAAAGGCAAAGACTGAAGCAGGACTGTAGCGCCCGATATTGCAACTAACAAGAACCATGCCCTCAAACCACACATCTGAAGAGCCCTGAATGGCCCAGAGTAGCACTCTGCAACAGTGAGCAGGATAAGTAATGTTTATGCAGCACTTGGAAGTGACACTCCTTTCTCTAAGGTGCAGATTTTCTGAAAAGAATACTCCTGGCAGCTGAAGGAGGAGGAGGAAATAAATAATAAATTGCTCAAAGCAAGCAGTGAAACCATATTCAGATGCTTCAAAAGCAGGTAAAAAGCAACTTCGTTGCATAGCCTGATGAGACCTTCTCCTTATACATTTACCTGAATCTTAAGAGTCTGGAAGCACAAACATGAGTCAAGAAGAGGCATGCAGCTTCAACAAACATAATCCAAAGCCACGCCATGGAGAACACAAGTACATGTTCATAAGTAATCCAAGCGAGTTGTCACTTGCATGCATTTCCTACACCTACTGTTTCCCTGTGTTATTTGACTTCCAGGTGTCCATTAGCTGGGGCAGTACAGCTAGGTGGTGGCTGACACTCAGTGTCAGAGGTCTAGGAAAACCCTGGAGCAGAGGAACAATTCTGATCAACAGCTGGGAGGATGCATGCCCTGAGAGGTGGCATTGTTAAGAACGTAAGTTTCTTTTAGAGAATAATTTAAGTTTCCACCTGAGTAAGCTTCTATCCATTTTTTAAGACCATCTTTTTGATGGATGATCTAACAAAAAAAGGAGTTGATCCACCAATACAAAATGTGTCATGACCTTCCTTAACTTCCAGTGCTGAAATCTGACTTGCTTTTTTAAAAAATAACCAGCTCTCTGGTTATCTCTCAGGATGACACCATGAAAGGCAGCTTTCATACATTTACTGAAGGATCCCTCTGAATGTCCTTCTCCATAAGACTCCAGACATTTTCTCCATGAAACTTCTAGCAGGTCAAATTAACAGCTACCTTAAAGTAAAATAAAACAGCCACTAGTTTACTATTATTTAAATGTTGGTTTATTTTTATTTTATTTTTATTTATTGATGGCCTGATTATATAAAACCTAGAAGAGCTGCAAAAGCCAGCAGTAAGGCATTTGTATAAAAGTTTTCTTCACTACTTCATAAGTTAAACCCATTTAATTGCAAGAACAGAATAATAGAAAACCACGTGGTTAGAAGACCAAAATAAAAAGAGATTCTATCATGGAAAATGCCAACCAAAAGTGACCACAGAAGTCACAGCTGAGAATCAAACACACATATGCTCCCAGTATTAACAGCTGAAGACACACAATTAATGAACAGTTTCTGGAAAGGTGTTTGTTCATCTGCCCAAAGTACTTCAAACACGTTAGAAGCTTGAGCCTATCGTCCAGTTACTCAGTATTCTTCCAAACCATTCCAGAAGCAGCAGAAGAGAACCACAAAGCAAGCATGAGAACAGGAGAAAGCTCCTTGTGATGGACCAATGGAAAGAGTTTGAAGTTAACCAGGCTAATCAATGAGAATATTGGAAGAAACTAAGTCCTCTCACGGCACAGAAAATCCTCCAATTAAAATGTGCTTTTGATAAGCTCTATAACTAGAAACTACAGGTTGAAAAATTCAAGTTAGTGTAGGTACACAAGCATGCAGGATGGTGAGGAATAAGTTATTTGGAATGGGGATCTGAATTCATTATCATCTTCAAATTAAGGCTGGTACCATTCTGGAATTTACACTTCAGTGAAAACGTAAGATCCTGAATTTAATAAAGGTAGAATCTGGAGCATTTGGTACATCTCAAAATAAAGAAATCAACTACAGATTTATACAAAAACTTCACCCCATGCTATCTGTATACTTGCTATACCTTAATAAAAATCACATAGTAGTAGTAAGAGGTCTCACATTTGGCCCCATTTTCCTTCTAAAGCTAAAGGCCTGTTTGTTACTCTCATTTTCTAAAACCATCCCTACAGCTCTGGACACTAGATTTCCCCTCCCAGCATTCTTTTTCCATTTTATATTTTTGTAAGATAACAGACATACTTTATTCACCTTTGTAAAAGAGGGAAAGAAGTACAATTATCTTTAGGTCCTACATTTTTTGCTTGGGCCATAGCTGATGCTTCTTCCACCACACAAACCCTTTTTTTTTTTTTTCCTGGAAGAACCATTTGTTTCTATCTCACTGATGTATGCTACTTCAGGCTCCCTCCAAAATTATATGTAGTTTTGAAAGGAAAGGCCCTCCCACCTGGAAAGGTGAAATAAATACAGTTGTCTACTTAGATTTGTTTTAGCAGACCTCTGTTTACTGGGCTGGTATCAGCCTAAGTTCTCTTCCAAACAATTTTTACAGCTACATTCCAGCTTTAATATTTAAACTTCTATTCCAGCTATCCTTTTGCTCAAGCTTGGTTATTTTGCTTTCTTTTTCCATCCTCCCTCTTCCACATAAAGTACCTTCCTGTTCACCAAGTTCTTCAGTATCACCAGCGTGTTTGTTTGTATATAGTTCATATTGAAAGCAAACAATCGTGCAGTTCTGTAGCACAACCTTTAGCTTTTCTCATGTTGTTAGTATTCATTACTTGCATATTGTAGCAGATTGGGGATTCTTGTTCATTGGTTTATGAAGTGCACATCATTACAAAGACTATGTGCATACATACAGTTCCAAGTACTTAAACATTCAGGAAAAAAGCAGTCAGCAGAAGTAATGGCAGTAAAGAAATAATGGCTAGATTTGAAGACCTGTCATACACACAACAGGTATTGAAACTGGAGAGCAAGAAGCAGGTGGGTGGTCCCAGTGGTGCTGTGGGTGCAAAAATGAATATAGATGCCTGCTGGAGTAAAGGACCAATCTATAGCATTCTCTCAGGAACATCTGGATTGTGATAACGCAACTTTTTTTTTTGTTTTAAAAAAACGTACTGGTTTTAATTAGCACACGCTATATTTAAATTTTCAGTTTAGAATTGTTCCTCTCTCCTGTCGATAGCTTCCTATGAAGTAGAACTATACAAAAAAAAGACACTCAACAACCCCTCTGTAACGTTGAGGTTTAAGAACTTTAAATATGTTTTTATATTAGGTATCTTCAGAAGAAGGGTCCAGACAAACACACAGGTATAAAAATTGTCTCAGCAGTTACTGAGTTCTTCCCTGCATTTAAAGCACTTAAAAAGAAATAAGGTACATGCATAGCTTAGCCATAGCTGCTGAAGTAGCCCCATATGGTTTTATATGCACTAACAGACCTATTCAATAACCTAGAAAAGGTCTGAATTTTATAATATTTTTTTCTGAATTCAGGAAGTTTCCAAAAATCACTGTCTCAAGATGCTGACCTCTACAGAACTTGAGCCACTACAGAGTGGAGCAGATATTCTGTACTACCAGGTATCTCCATTGGAATATGCCAGTAAAAAGTTAGCAAATAGGAATGAGCATAGCTACAAGTTAACATTCCAATCCTGCTATAATGCATGTAATACTTCTGAGCTTGTTGGACACTTAAGAGTGTATACAAAAAGAGATACAAGGTACCACAGCCTGACATTAACACTGTTGGTGGAGGTTACATTTCTGTGTCTCCTAACAGTCCTATTGACAATTTTCACTTACAGTGATGTTTGGTTAAATTTTCTCCTTGTTCTGAGCTTATTTTTCAAGTTACACCTAAAAACTGCACAAGCCTGACTATAACTGTGTACAACAGCAAGGAAAAAGCCCTCAGAGGAACAGCACCAGCTCTTATCCAATCCATTGAGAAACAGACAAATGATAGTAGCATAATGTTGAGCTTGTAAAACAGACTAAAAGGTAATTCATCAATGTTGCAGCATCAGCATTTATTTTCTCCAGGAATATCAAATAATTTAGCTTTCTGAAAAACTATGCCTAAAAGTAACAGGCACCACAGTTGGAAAAAAATAAAAATAAAATATGGGGAAAAAATGAACCTGAATTTATTTTCAACTGTTTTTTAAATCAGGAAAAAAAAAAAAAAAAAAAAGTATAATAATATGTTGTGTGTATTCTAGTAATTAAAACAAAATTAAAAACAACATACCATATCTTTCCAGAGCTGCAGAAACTTGTTCTTCCAAATTCTACAATGGACTTCTACAGTTCTTGTACCTATAATGCAAAACATTGTATTTCAGTTTTTGCAGTATGCTCTATACTACCAGGAAACTCACTGTTGCTTCAAGACAACATATTCAAGAACAGCCATCCAATTGTCCATAAGTTCACAGCTAAAGGAAACATATACTTTCAAAATAAAGTACAACAGATAAAATACTTAGTATGTGAGGAAAACTGCAAAAGCAGAAAGTCCATACACAGCGTGTTCCCTATTCTTTCCTCTCCAGTGATGCAATCCAGTTTTATAATTCTGTTTATCCACTTCATTATAAATATCCATTTCCTTCTTCTCGAAGATTCTGGCAAGTTTTCTCCCCTGCCCTCCCCCTTTTAATTTTTTGTATCAAAGACACCAGTAATTATACCATGAAGAAAAACAATCAAGAGAATTCATGAAGAGAACCACATCTTTGTCTTTACTGCTTAAGTTTGATAAGCATTTCTATAAAAAGTTCATTTGTAGAAAAGCTACAATAAACAAAGGACTTATGCCTAAACTCCAAACTTTTTTTTTTTTTTTTTTAAACAAACAAGCAAACAAGCAACTAACAAGCACAGTAGAACCTAAGTGAACCTAAGTAACATAGAAATAGGCATATAATTAAAGAGCTCTACTGATTACTGTTTGGAAAGTTACTGATTTGGTGCAACGTATCACATTTTCAGTGCCATGAAATTGAATACTTAATTTCTTGGCGCTAGAACTCTTTTAAGAACAACAAATTCAATGTAGCTGATCCAGTCTGATTTCTGACACAGATCAGAGCGTCCCCAGGAAAGAAAACCTGATCTGGTTAGCTGAAGAGAACATTCAACTTTGTCTTGCAGTTGTCAAACAGAGGACCCATGCAGGACGAAAGGCCCAATTCCATACCAGGGATACGAAAAGGAACGACCCCGGAGAGGCACACTTGTGCCAGTTCAGCTCTACAGCACTAACAGTTAGTACATGACTTCTATATTTAAAAAAATAAATAAAATAAAACAGGGCAGCCTAAGTGTTCAGTGACACAAGATTCCTATTTCAACACACAATTACAATAATTATGTGGATTTATATATAATTAAAATTAATAACATCATGTTCATCAATGTGTCAAAAAACATTACTAATATTCAGAAGAATAAATTTATCTGAACAGTGAGAGAGTAACATGCTTTTCCTGTTTGGAGGTGCTGACACTCCATACCACGAGCAGAAATCCAGCTGTTTTACACCATGTTTCAGCACCAGCACGAAGAGTAATTGTACTTTCACAGTGAAAGCATTAGGCAAACTCAGCTAGAAGGTTTCTTACAAATGTGAACAGGATTTTCACATCTCATACCACAGGACTTCCAGCTTAAACTGTAAAATATGTTTATTTTTTATGCACACATTCTTGTACCCACCCAGAACAACGCCATCTACACGCAATTCACTCAGCACCCCCTAAGGTGCAAAGGCACCAACTTACAGTGAGCACTGAGTACCAGCAAAGAACAGCATGGAGAACAAGCACAAATACATTTATCAGGGATCTTAGGATTACTGCCCACAAAAGGAGACCAGAAAGCAAGGGGTCCCAATGGAACCGAAGCCACGTAGTTGAAGACAGTACAGGTTATGGCAGGAGCAAGACCCGAGTGGAGGAGATGGATAGAGAAGACTCACACACGTGGCTGGCAGCAGCAAAGAGTAACTCCAAGAGCGTGAAAGTGAAGCACCTGGACTGCCAGCTCTCCTTCCTCAGCCTTCCCACCACCAGCTACCACCAAGGCAAGCTCCAGCCCGAGGAGGTCAGCAGCCTGCGGAAAGGCTCCGTGAACACCAGCAAAAGGGAACGTGGGATCTGCAACGCTTCTCTAACGGGAATGAGAGTAACCTCACAAAATCAGATGTACTTCAACATTTACCTCCAGTGTATTTACTGATTAACACTAAGCCACAGCTGCTTAAAAAAGATGCAAATGGGCACGTGTGGCTAAAAGCAAGGCTAACGCTGCTGCTTCCACTCCACATGAAGAACCCTCGATCTGTCTCATGACCAGAGCCAAGAGTGCTGCTTTTTTGTGGCTGTCGTCACACATTTTCAGTAAGAAAAGGCTTCGAGTCGCACTGCACATTAACAGAGATGGCAAGCTACTGAATTAACCAAGTGTAGTGTACAGCACTGCAAAAATATTTAAGAATCTAATTATAAGTTATGAAAAACACTTTACAACTCTTGTTTCTTGCCTGATAAAAGATGTAAGAGTGTCACATCTATCAGGAGCTTGAATGATCATTTCTACCTTTTAAAACACACCGCACACATCAGCTGTCACAAGACAGGAACAGAAGAGAAGAATTTAAGCATGCTATCCTAAAGAAAATGGTAGGTGTTCTGCCTAGTAGTATAGATCCTCTCACACAATTTCAAATACGTAAGTTGAAATAAGAATTTCTTCTTCCACCACAGACATTCTTAGCACATCAGTCAAATAAAACAAGCCTTATTGAAAGGAGGATGTTTGGAGGTAGATATTCAGGTCAAAAGAACCACGCAAACAGAGTATTTAATCACCATCTTATAAAGGAAAGGACTTAACCTTTGCAATCAAGAACCAGGGTTATTTCAAGTGCAGCAATACAGTCCCCTAAGAACTCCCCTGGCCTCTGAACTGGAAGAATTTACAGTTCGTGTGGACAGCAAGAATGTATTTCCATGACCCACAACAGGCAAATTTTGCTACAACAGTTTGAGCGAGCATCTAGGTGCTGCTACAGTTGCCAGCACGCACTGCTGTACCTTGGACTTTCTAAACAAAGAATAGGGCGCATGTGCGTGTTAAGCCATGATAGTGGCCAGCATGACTTTGGGTATTAGATTTCACTATGGTTTAGGAAGTAATCATCATTTGTATGACCACATTCAGATGAAGATGAAAGCATCATATTGGAAATGGAAATTCTCAAGCACTGATAGATATTGTAAGATAGATAGATATCTGGATTGGTAGAAGTTTTTGATACCTTTTTTTTTTTTTTTTTTATACCAAGAAGTCCCAACAAGGGTCCTCCAAAGGGAGGAAGAGCGTGGTTGTCTCTGTGCAGGAGACATGAATGTCCAGCCTCACCCTACACTTTGAGCTCAGTCAGGACAGCATCATTCCTGCCACGCTACTACCAGAATGAGGAAAAAAACACATGGACTCAGCAGCAGCAGCAGACCAACGTACACCACCACCAAACCTAAACACCAGCTCCATGATTTCCTGCTTGTGAGCCCACTGGTTAACACAAGGCCCTTCATGACCAAAATTTCCAGCAGGTCCAGAACAGAGATGCTGTACCTTATAGTTTTTGATACACTTAGCTTGTCTTATTTCATTCTTTAGGCCACGACCTGCAAAATGACATCACGCAAGGATTTTAAGTATGTTCTTTGATACACTAATGAATATAACATGAAAAAAATGAGTAGCCTGCTTGTCAAGCAGTCAACAGGTACCTCACTTCCAGGTTGTGGTGAAACATCACTACTGTAATTCACCTCCGGTGTGTCCCATCCTTGGCATCCTACACAAGATGAGCATGATTCTTCCAGTACATAAGCACAAGAGCACGTTTGGATGGATGCAAGCAGTAATGCTCTTTGATGAAAAGCCTTGGAAAGCCACATAATACGAATATCCTTTTCAAACCACAAGATTGCAAAAAAGTCCAAGCCTCTGCTGCTCTACCTAGAAGTTCCTCTTACAACACACACATGCCTGCTCTAAGGAAACGCAAGTTGCTCCGAAAGGAGCAGGTCACCCCTCTTACCTAAGACAGAGGAGTGAGGGTCCAAAGGGAAGCCACCCATTTAGATCCACTCAGCTGAACAACCGCAGCTTCTCCTAATTCTTCACCACCCTGTAAAACATGGGTACAAAAATCCACGCGAGGCGGTGACAATGAGTATCAGTAAAGACTGATCTCCACCCCCTTCCTCCAGCCAGCAGTCTGCATAACACAGGGAAGCAGCTTCAACCTATTAAAAGTAAAAAGCAGTTAATGCTTCCTTTAAGAGGTTCATTCATAAGAGGAGTCTTTGTAAGATGATATTTAATTTATAACGCAATTGTGCAATCAACAAGTTACTTTGTCAATACGATCTGCCACGGAAAGGTGGAACTATTCGAATTTAGTGATTTAAAGTCCAACTCATTCCTATGCTACATTGCCAGGCAGGAATCCTGGATGTAAACCTCACTTGATTTTGACTATTATTTTCAAACCTCTCTACTCTGAGGTTGTTTTCCTGAAGAAACATCTCCCCAGTTGGTACAGCTGCTGAAGCGTGGCTTCATTACAAACTATTACCTTCACACTGCCTTTGCTGACTTCCAGCTAACCAGCGAGATATATCGCGCACACTGCTGCCCAGATGAGCCAGCAGCCTCCCAGCTTTCGTTCACGGGCCATACGTCGTGGCTTCATGAGGCAGTCAGGTGCTGGCTACATATACAGGAAGTTCAGGCAGTAAATGTTAGTTAAGGTCAAAGTGTTTAAGGTGGCAAGAACAAAAGTCACTTCAAACGCGCAATGTGCTCGTTGCTGTCGTCTCTGGGACACAAACATTTAAGCCACGCGTGCAATGCTCTTGGGGCAGCCAGTTAGGCAAAGTAGGAGAGTAATGGAAGTAAATACCAAATTTTAAATTATTTTGTATGGACCCTGACAGCGAACTTATTGCCCCTCTTCTTCCACATACAAATCAGAATTCGATTACTAACAGAAAGCCCTTGAACACTGGCTCTCCATAAAACTCATAGCTACCTCAAATATACTGGAGACTTCAGGAAAAAAAAAAAAAAAAAAAAAAAAAAAATTTATCTTAAGGAAAATAAATAAAATCAATATCAGTCATTAACTGAAGTTCAGCAAAGATCTGGACTACGGTGACCAGAAACGAAGACTGACACTTGAAATGAGATGTATGCCTACATATTTTAGGAATTCCCTCCCTTTGTCACTCAATTTCATGTTCTATTTTCACGAAATAGCAGGTTTTGCCTTCCAGTGGATGAATGCACTGGTGCAGGCGGAAGGGGAAAAAGACACTTCCTGCTTTTACAAAAAAATGAATACTCTCTGGACATTCCCTAAGTAAACTGAAACCAAAAGTAGTAGAGGCAAAAAAAAAAAAAAAATAGATCTTTCTTACACAGCAAAAACTACGATGCATATTTCAATAAAATAAGCACTTAATTTGTTCCATTAAAAGTGTCATATCATGTACTACGCTAATTACTGCTTAACAAGATGTTATACGCTTAAACATGTTTATATGTTTGGGACTACTAAAACTCGACTCAAAGATGCTCCTGCCCCTCCTCCAAATTATACATTCAGTAAGGCAGAACCTGTGAATTCATGGAAAAACTAACAAACACATCAACAAAGCACGCATTTAAAGTGAAACAAGCATGACTTCACACTGCAGGTACATATTTCATATATCTGAAGCATGTTTTCTCTTACAAAAAGTGAAGCTGAATGAAAACGAAGTGAATGTGCTGTATTTTCCTGAATTGATTAGCGTAGGTACAGTCTCAAGGTGCTCTAACAGACTCTGGCAAGTCCCTAGATATCTAACATGAAAAGTTTTAACTTCCATTCACACAAGATAATCATTGGCGTGTCTTTAAGAAGCAGCAGTAATTAAAAAAAGACTGAAAATTGTTTGCTATTAAAAAACGATCAAAACCCACACATTAGTTTTGAAGAAGCCCTGGATTGAGAGATGAGGCTTTGAAACTCACTGCTATGAAAAAGACAAACACCTCCACTATTTCAAGCTTTTTTTTTTTTTTTTTTAAATACAGATGCACAAAGAAGTGGAAAAAAAAGTGAAATCATTTATTTTGTCATCTAGCTTGGTGTGCTTTTATTTCTAAACACTTGGGAGAAACTCAGGTTACTGCAGTGAAGAGATATCAAACAGCTCTGGTAAAGAGAAAGAACTTATTAATTCTACTATGAAGGATGCCACATTAAACAGTAAACAGAGTGAAATGGGGCAGTCACAAGAAACACAGTATCTGTAATATTGCACTATTTTCATGTAATATTTCAATTAAAGGTGTTTTTTCTGCCCTGTAAACCTGAACAGTGGCATAGCTTTTTCTGCTGAGATTTGTGTGTAGTGAACTGACAGCACATCCCTGTCATGAAGACAGTAGTCATAAGCACTGCAAACTGCATCTGCTCTAAAAGGCAAACGCAGGTGAGGAAAACTACTGAATACCCACAGCAGCTTGGCGATGCACGCCTCATGTTTTCAGTCCAACACAATCACGAAACACTGAGTTCCACAGCACTTTCAGACAGGAAAAAAGTACCTTGAGCTGTTTCCACGCTGCAAGCGCACAGAGCGCTTAGTCCCACAATATTCAAATACTCTACCACCACCCAAAGCAAGTCATTTGGGAGACCTCTAAAGTACATTTTCCAGCTGCTTTCTTACTTTTTTTTCTTGCCATCACCTCCACCCTGCTCCCACCCAGCCTAACAGTACAGGTAGACTCGCACCACAGCTTTCTCCTTGGCGGGGAATTCCTCTCTACGTGGATGCTGCTAGCACGAATCTTTCAGGAACTTGATCTTTCAGGCCTCTCCTTTTCAAACTAGTTCAAAATACACATTAGATGCACTGACAACAGGCTTACAGGGGTTGTTCTTCCTTGCGAATCCGAGCTAAAAACCAGGTACAACTCCACGGCGACGAACTTTTTTGGCAGACAGGCAGGGGAAATCCCATCTGAGGAGCTGGATCTCAGGAAGCCTCAGGTCTGCCCGGCCTCCTGCCGAGGCAGCGAAGTTTCCACACGCACCCACCCCAGGCTGCGACAGCACCTCTTGCACGGAGGGACACAACATCAAAAAATAATTACATGAAGCGGAGAGAGGAGGGGGCAGAAGGCAGGGCGAGATTACGGATTATTTGAGGCAGAGTTGAGCAGCGCGTTTCGCCCTCTCGCAGCCGGATTTTAGGGACGGGCACGAGGCCTCCCCCCCCCCGCCCCAGCTCCTTCCCTTCCCCTTCCCCTCCCCACCGCGGCCCTGCCCGGCGCTACCCACCTGGGCCTGCTGCTGCTGCCGCCACCGCCGCCGGCCGGGCTCATGCGGGGGCTGCGGGCGACGACGCTGAGGAAGGAGGAGGAGGAGGAGGAGCCCCCGAGGCCTGTGCAGGGGAGGAGGGCCGGGGCGGGCCGCGGGTGCGCCGCCTGTCGCCGACGGGCTCCTCGCTCTCAGCCCGAGCCCCGCGCCGCCATCTTGGGACCGGCGGAGGGGGGAAGGAGGAGGAGGAGGAGGAGGAGGAGGAGGACCCGGCGCGTCCCGGCGTGCAGCGCGCGGGGAGGGGGGGAAACAGGGGAAAGGGGGGGGCGCGCTAGCAGCGCGGTGGGATCATAGAGTCGCGGCGCCTGCGCGCTGCGCGGGAGGGAGGCGGTCGCGGCCATGTTGGGAGAGGGCAAAGATGGGGGGAGGAGGGGATGGGTAGGGGGGATCGTGCGCAAGCGCTGATGGAGGGGGAGGGGAGGGGAGGGGGGGGGTCACTGAGTTGCTCGCTCGCAACCCGGTAGACGAGGTGGTTAAAAAAAAAAAAAACACATCTAATTTGGGGCCACAAACGCTTAAAATATTAAAATAAACCCTTAAAACCATGAAAATGCGTTCTCAAAGGCGTGAAATCGAAGCCAAATCTTTACCCTGCGTGTGTGTTTAAGAGCTTTAATAAAACGCAGCTCTGTTGCCGTGTTTGAACTCACTATTTCCCGTATTTAGCTCGAATTTTTAAAATTTCTCACGTGAGAGATTTTTGGAGCAGCACACCCAGCCCTAGCACCTCCAGACATATATATGGGGTATGAATCCTGAGCGAAATGCCCTCGGGCTTCAGCATGGTCCCAAAGCGGGGTGCGTCGCTGGGCTCGAGCCGGCATCGTGCCTCAGTGCTCCTCTAAAACTGCTCACTAAAACACGCAGAGTTTGTGTCTGGAAGCCCTCTGCCACCCAGTTGCCAAACCTGCCAGTTTTAATGAGTAAAATAGCAGGCTGAGAATAACGTTTATTGTGCCACGAGCTCCCCTGTCGCCCCAGAAATAGTAACACAAAGCAAATGATCTGTGAGATGTGGTCCCTTCCTGCTTCCCCTTAGCCCTGCTGCAGTGCCCCCGTGTCCAGTCCTCACCCCCTGCTTGGCTCTGCGGGTGTTACAGGGAGCCAAGTCACGGGCTAAAGTCCAAGCAAACACCATCGTCTGCTCTCCCCTTGCCCACAGAGCCAGTCCTCTCATCACAGGCCTACTCAGCCTGCTCAGGCATTATTCATTTTCAGCACATCCATGCTGGCTCTTCCCACCCTGCAAATAACCTCCCAAAGTTTTGGGTGAAGCCTATCAGCCCTAAGACCCCCAGATCTTCCTTGCCTTTGATCCCTGGTCGCCTCCTGTGAGCATCACAATCTTTCAGAGACGGTAGAAGGTGGCCTTGCAGTGACGTTGGCCACCTCTCAGTTTGCTTGGTTGTTTCCCATCTGATCCTCTGAGCTTTTATATGCACACTTCAAGTCCTGAATAACTCCATCCTCCTCTGCTGTGAGCAGCCCCTTATCTCCCCCAGGCTTTGCTGCTACCCACAGAGATCTGGGAACCCCAATAGCACACCTTGACAGTAACAACAGCACCGATGTAGTCTTTTCTGGGTGCTCTGCCACATCAGTCAGCAAAGCCACAATTTCCTTAGGCCTCCTTTTGCTGCTGATGGACTAATAGATGCCTTTATTGTCCTTCACAATCTTCAACACTTTTGATTCCAGCCTGGCCTTGGCCTTCACAATGTTGTTGCACATTTAGGTGGTGCTCCTAAAGTCCTTGCTGGGATCTGTCCTACTCAGTCACTGCATAAGACCTTCTCTGCAACTTTTTGGAGGCCTTTGGTCATCTTTGAATTTTCCTACAACCTTGTAGCAGGAAGGAGGAGGACTGCTCTAAATATCTAGGATAGAGATACCATGGGTTTATACAATGAAATGATCATTTTATCCTTTTTTTCTTTCCAAAAGAGTTTCTGCCACTTCTTTTCTTTTTTTTTTTTTTTTTGTTTTCTTTTTTCTTTTTATTTTTTTTTCCCTCTTTCAGATCATCAATTTTTTTTTTTTTTTTTTTTTTTTTTTTTTTTTTTTTCCTGTGGAACTATTGACTGCAATCCTGAGATCTTGTCCTGAGTTAGTAATGGTCATCTCATGGCCCATGACTGCTCTGAGGTAGTGCTTAGAAGTTTCACAGGTTTTCCTCTGAAGAAACAAGACCAATATTTCTTAGTCCACAAATGAGATTTTAAGAAAGAGGCAGATGACAGCAGGCAGAGGAAACGTGCAGTATAGAGCCAGCTGATGTGGATGGTGGGGGTGGAGGTGCTTGTGTACTGCACTGACTGCATCCAGAGGTATGGGAAAAGCTTCTCTGAACAGACCATGGATGGGAAAAGTCTCAGCCTTGCTTCTGGTTCGAGGAGGTGTGGGACAAATCTTCTTGGCTGTGAACATACAAAGGACGATACATCACGGAATATACTTTGAGCAAATTGTTCTGTAGCAGTAGTGCACGGATGACCAAGCTGTGTGATGGATTTTGCTTTGATTTCTGCTAGGGATAAATTGCTACTTTGGGGGAAGTACTAAATCATTGTTAGGTTTTATATCACGTATTTGAAACTTTTTTTACACTGGAGTAGCTTGACTTGCCATTGATAACTATGGCCATTGGCATCCCCAAGCTGTTTCTGCTAGGAGGGGGATAATTGTACTCTCCTGCCTCATTTAAGTATTTTAAATATTCCACAGGGCTCGAGTATTGGGGCATAGACATGCTTTTGCTGCCTTGAGTGCTTTCAGCACTGGCATAGCCAGCTGGTGGAAAGCAACAGTATCTTCCCAGCTGAGCAAAGCCTGAACTTGGAGAAATGTGAGTGGAATTCCCGGTGGAGAAGCTGCTGCTGCCTGCTCCTCACTAAGCTGTGCTGCAGCTTTTGGCATGGGTGTGGGCTGCAGCTGCGGGGAACAAGTGCTTTGGCTTCCAGCGAGCCCCTCCACAGACAGGCTGCAGCGAGGTGCTTCAATTACCTGATGCAAATAGTGCTAGGTTAAAATATAAAAACAATTACAGCTAATAACCTGGTGGCTATGTAGAAGCCCTCTAGAAAACCTATTTTTTAGCATCTGAACATTTGGAAATAAGTGTCTTTTCTTAACTGCTGGAGAAGAACATTAACAACCTGCCTTGTACACAGGTTGTATGGAATAGGCAGTGGTTTCCAGCAGGAGGAAAAGGAAAAATTTTCATTAAAAATAGCATTCCAAGCCCAGTTCACCATTCATGTCTGATGCTGGAGAAATGCCATCGTGAACCAGGTCTGCTGCATATTAATTTCAGTAGAGGTTGATGTCTCACTTTGGAGCTTTGTAGAAGAAAGTTTTCTTGAGAGCTGGCTTAGTGAACATAGGCAGAACGCTGCATGTATCCCTTTTTCATTTCATGTGAAAACCCCAGTACAAAGGACTCGATAATACTCTTTTTTTATGTTGATTTCAAAGAATTATCAGAGTGAAAATGAGATCTTGAAGCCTTGTAAGTGTAACCCCTTAGATGATAGGCATCTTTTTGTGAGCTGTCTAACTTAGTTAATCCTCTTTAGACAGAAAAAATACACTGAAGTGTTAAGAGCCTTTGGGAGCCAAGCCAAATGCTTCAGCTTGCTGATAGCTGAAGACTTTATGCCTCCCTTTGCAGTTAAAAGGTAAGGAAGGGGAAAAGATGGTCACTAACATAAGGAAATAGTGACTTAGAGCCTCGTATGGGTAAAAGGGAGATAAAAAAATCTCTGCAGTGACTGGGTGACAGGGGTGGAAACATAGGTTGTTACTGAGGTAAGAAGTGATGGTCTGTCATCTCATCTGCTCCTCTCTTTGTCCCTAGAGGAAATTTGGAGATGGGGACAACACTCGACTCAGATCTCCTCATTTTCAGTGCAGACAGAGAGACTTGAACTCCTAAGGCTGTCTATAGGGGAGTGCAAGTCGGTTGGCGTAATGCAGCGTAATCCTTAGCTGAAGGGGGAGATGAAGCCAAGACAGCATGGTGGAGGTAGCATGGTGAAGCCACCCTTTGCCACTTGCAGTAAACGTGACCCTCCTTGTGCTAAGAGCTGTGGTAAAGCTCTCGGTAGAGTAAGATGTGAGTGAAGCGTGTGGAAATAAGGAAACAGGCACTTCACTTTTCAAAGTCCTCTGGAGACTGGCCAGACGTGTTTCCCCCACATCCTGCATGCTTTTATATAGATGTGGTTTTATGCCAGCGTTAATTTTTAATGTCTGAAACTAGTCTTAGCTTTTATTATTGGTTTGGCACAGAGGAATATCATGGAGAATACTTAAACGCTGCCAGGTTTAAACGCTGCTCTTTTTATTTGTGAGACATAGAAACGTTGGTCTGAAAAATACAGAAGCTCAATGCAAGCAATACAGAGTAAAGTTTGATTCCTTGCCTCTACTCAACACTTGTGTCAGGCGTGCTTCCGATTACCTTAAATTCCCACTGGAGGAGGGAAAAGTGAGGGATGCTTAGTGAGCAAGCTAGCAAGAGTGGTGTTTAATATTTCATTCTAGGACCTGAGCTACTTACCTCTGCTTCTTCATTTTAACCTGAAGGATTTATTTTTTCCATAGGCATTTCTGAAAGGCGGTGCACACTTCTGAGTCCTGAAACACATACCTGTTCATACCTTCTTCATGCTGACTGGTCTCTTAGCTAAGGTATGACGTGGAGGTTCACGCCACCTTGAAGTCCTTCCCACTTCTGCCTGCAAGGCTGGTCTTGACCTGTGACAGTGTTTCAGTTCCTCTCTGCAAGATGAGGGAGCTTTCCCTCTGTGCTTCACTGCAATTCGCCCAGCAGGGCAGAGGCTGCTTCACCCAGCACAGTGGCATCTGGAAGGAAATACAGTGCAAGGAGAAGCAGCTCATGCTCACCTCTTCATCCCCAAGTCTTTGTGTTGACCATCTTTCTGCTCACCTCATGCTGACCTTGTTCAGTTTCCTTGCAGGGTCAGATTGTGGACACAATCATTCTTCCCTGTGAAGTGCAGGGCTGGTGCTGTAGGTTTCCAAAATATTCTTTGGTCACCTCTGCAGATGAATTGGAAATGCTCTTTTCTGCCACTATCATTTTTTTTTTTTCCTTTGTGCTATGAGGATGCCAGCGCTGCAGGTATTTCCAACCCATTTTTTCCCTGCCTTTTTTCTCTCTGCTGTGCTTACACTTCTATACCTTCACAGCCCGGCCTGAGCTCCCGACAGGTCCTCCAGTCTCAGAAAGAAGCCTTTGAGTGGCTGCAGTAGGTTGTGAAAGATGCTCAGAAGCAATACTTCTGTTTACTCAGAGATTTCACGGGGCGATCTCAGTGGCTTCTGCAGCACACAGCTGAAACTGTCTTGCATCACACAGCTCTGCAGGTTTGGGTTAACTCTCGTTTCAGTTGTAAACGAGAAGCCTGACTGACACAGCTGTTTTCCTGACCACATGCCTACATTATTTTTCCTAGATATATATAGAAGCCTGACATGCTGAGCAGAGCAAAATGACTTTGTGCAATTAATGTGACATACTTAATAATGCCTGGAAGGGTGCAGGCATCCACATTTATCAACCTGCCACAGCTAAAAAAAAATCTGCCGAGCAATCCCAGCACAAACACAGCACAGGTTTTCCTAAAACAAGGGACAACACAACGCCCAATTGGTAATATTGCTTTTGCGAAGAGACACTGTATTTTTCCAAGAGAAGCTTATGTCATGCCAGCAACTCACTTTGCCCTTGTGTTATACTACATGGTGCTAAATTCAATTTTTTTTTTTCCCTTTGGCATTTTAATGTCATAATTACTTTCCTATTTAAACAGCTTGATCCTTGAATACAAAGCATGGTTTGGTTAATAGCACTGCAGCAGCACTTTGGTGAAATCAGGTCCAACTTGCTATCCATATATATATATTTTTTTCCAGTCAATAAATGATTTTCAAAAGGTCATCCTGACATAATTGAAAAGTTGAAGGCTTGAGTAATTAGCACAGAATATGCAGCTTTCCACACCTGGTGCTTTTGGTACAGCTGCATTAGTAATACTGTTGTCTGGGGAGGTTTTAATTTGGAAAGGAGGGTGCTCCCGAAAGGTGTCTGCTTGAAAACAAACCCTTATTTAGCATAAGAAACAGTGTCAGCCACAGCTCCAGCTTGCCTTGGTTTGAGTGTTAGGAGATGTGAGTGTGAAGCCTGGCTTCCCTCCTTTCCTCAGCAGCAATAGTCACCTTACTGTAGCTCTTCCTTGTCTGCTGCAGAGACAGCAAAACCACAGAGGGAAGAAGGAGCAGAGGAGAAGAAGAAGGATTTAAGCTGCCTCTCGTGCCTTGTCCCATCATGAATTGCCTGGTTTTGGTAGGAGGTGGAAATGTAATTCCTGTGGTTTGAGCCTTGCTCCATGCCTTACTTCCAAGGAATGTCAGAGGACGGGGCAGAGGGACAAGGACGCTGGGGGCACTGGCCATTGAAAGAGCCTAGCTGGGGAGAAGAGGATGAAAATATTAATCTATTACCAAGGTGGGGATGAGCTGTGTTTGGACACAAGAGGTTAAAAGAAGTGCAGCCAGCGTACCTACTCAGACTACCTCTACTCCAAGCGCTGAGCTCACCATAGAAGTGGTGGCACCAAGCTGGAGGACGCAGTGCTTGGGGCCTGCTGGAGAGTGTTGCAGGCTGTGTCTGAGCCCTGTGCCTGCATCGCCTTTCTATGGAAACTCCTGTAAAGTCCCTGTCTCAGCCCCACCTGATGCTGGCATGCGGGCATATCACACCTCTGGATTTTGGGGCTGACGGACACCCTGGGCTGGTGGTGCACACGGAGCAGAAGAGATCATCCAGGCCATTGTGTACCCAGCGAATGCATTCAGCAGGTGCTTTGTCTGGAAAAGCACAGGACATCTAGCCCATTTGTGATTTTGCTTTCACAGTTCTTAATTCTGCATTTGGTTGTGTAGGAAGATAATACTTTCTGTTTGGCATTCTGAAGAAATGCAGCACAGAGAAGGTAAAATGCTTCACGGCAGAAGAAAATCCAGTTTAAATAGTCGGGATTTTAGCATGAATGTGTACTGAAAGGCTTGGCCCTTGGGATGGAAATAGACCTTGGAACAGTACCAAGGTGCTTCAGAGCTCCTTGTTCCCATTGCTTTTCTCTTTCGGATATAATGGCTGGAGCTGTCTGGATCCAGAACTCATTTGAACTAAAAATCAGTATATTTTAAAACAGAATCTTAATTCTCCTATGTCTCAGAAAGTCTGCTCAGGTATGAAACAGTGTGTTGCTTTTAGTGCTGTTTATCTAGGCTCATGTTTAATCTGCGTGAACTGTGAAATCCTGCTTTTACTTTACTAATATGGAAAAGGCCAAACTTGTGATTAAATTGCTATGTTTGTAAAGAATGGACAAGCTCCTGTGAATTAGTTCCTTTAATAACCTACAGTGATCATTTATTGCAAGCACTTAAAAAAACAGCAGCTACTTTGCACTGTTTGGAGTCATTGAACTACAGTGGTTGTGATGCACATCAGAATCAGATTCAAACATACAATAAATGTTAATTGTGATTTCTTGACAGTTTTTCCTTTGTAAGCCCAGAAGGTCCTGACAGCCTTGCAATTATGGAAAGAAATGTGAAAACGAATCACAGAGCGGATGTGGTTCTGTGTCCAGGGATCGCTCTGTAACCCCGAGAGGTTGCGGTGACATTGGTTTTTCTAAAGGAAGCAGCAGGTCAGAGGTTTTTCACCAGTGACATCCGATTGGAGAGGTACCTCACCTGGCATCAATATCCTGCGGAGGATAATGAAAATAAATGCCATTGCACGCTTCCAGATTAATCAAAATTGATGCAATTACAGGCATGAAGGCATTGTAAATCCAGATGAGCACTCACAAAGCATAACTTTAAGGGTACGACCCCTGTATGATGTGGATTCTCTAACAGTGGCCATCATTGTGCAGCCTGTTGCTTTTCAGTTTCATGTCCTTCCTGCCTGAGCCAAACATGATGCTCGTCTGTTATTTAGTGCTTCTGATCTAGTGCTTCTGATCTGTAATGACCATCAAGGAGGTGAAAAGGTGCAGTATATTTTAAATTGGTTTGCTGTTGAAGCCAGAGTCACAAGAATTGCATTTTAGTGGCTCAGTCACCACTAGGAGCTTCAGTGCTGGCATGATAGACCTTCCTTTCAGCATACAAATCCACCAAATCTCACTCTCCAGTTTGAAGTTAATGACTGGAAATTGCTGGAGATTCTGTTCCTCAGAATGAGGGGAAATGTGTTAAGAAGTATTGTGTAGGATTGGGGTTTATCTTCCATTAAAATACCGATGCTGATGTTTCCAAGACTGGCGTGTTATACTCTAGAAGGAGCATCCTTCTGTTTTCATCTTCTAATTTGGTTAATTCCATGCTTGCAGACACTATTACTCTCTTTAATGTTCAATTAAACTAATGAGCTCCTAAATATAGCAAGTAATCCCTGTTTTTTTTTTTTTCTTTCTTTTTTTTTTTTTTTCCTTTCTTCTCCATAAAAATACTCCTATTGAACCTGAAAGAAAGATTTACATGATAAAATCTTTGCCCTGAGAGGCTCCTCAAAAGCTTAGTTATAAGTGTGTAGGATCTTCAGCTAAGAGTTGTGTAACGTGGTAAGTGCTTGTAATCATTTATGACCTGGAATCAGCCTAACTTCTAATGCTATAATGCTTGTAGTGCTTCAAATACCACCTTCATACAGTGCATCAGAAGTGTACCGTTCACCTAATTACTAGTTAAGACTAGTAACTAGTTAAGTTAACTCTGAAACACTGGCTATTATGCTTAGATATTTTTTTTCTCAGAATAAAGCGATGCCAAATCTGTGAAATCATGTGCTGAAAATGGATGAAAATAGTATAAAAAATAATTTGAAGACACTCAGAACTAGGTGTGAGCTCTGAAAATTAACACCAAGTGAGGTTCTCACCCTCAGTCTTCTTGTGGCAAATATTTGGGTAAGGTGTAAACAGGGCACAGTGGCACTGTGCTTCATGTTGACCTTTCCTAAGAAGAAATGCTGTGCCTGTACAGACAGAGAGGTGTGCAGCCTCTGCCTTTCTCAGCCACATGTGTCTGTGTGGAGGGAGAACTGAAAAGGCTGCCTCGTTCAGTGAGATGCACTGACGATTCTTTTGTGTTCACATCTTTGTTTTTACTCTCTTATGTTAAAAAAACAAAAACACACAACATAATTTAGTGCAAGATGAGTCCACTCTGCATACAGGCTGAGCCACAGACTATACTCAAGTCATGTGACTGGTGGAATATTTGCACTGGAAAGTCTTCTTATTACTTTTACATTAAACAATATCCTAGGCCAAGTCTTCCTTGCCCTACTTGAGCAAATAATTCTTTGTATATGGGGATCGTGCTTTGTCTCATCGGTAGGTGACCACTGCTGGCAGCGGTTGATTTGGAAGGTGCTTTGCTTTCCTTAGCTTTTCTGTGTGTATTTCTCTGTGTGTGCACAAGTACACTGGTGCATGAAAGACGAGCCCAACATATGATAAAGGTTAACATTTGCAAAGGTTGTTCTGGAGTATTAAAACCTACCTGTATGGGTTTATCACGCAGCTGTGAAAAAGACAATGTGTACTACCCCAATGAAAAAAAATGGCAATAAAACAACAGTAGCATAATTTTAATTGTAAATAAATAAATAAATAAATAAAGATTGCAGGGTTTAAATTGCCCTTCATATTGTCAATATAATCATTTCTACAGAAGCGTTGTAAATCTGAATGAGTGTTCATAAGGAATGACTTTCTGATGAGACCCTTATGGGATATCTATTCTACAGCAGTGGGCATCACTGTGTAGTCTGCTGCTTTAAAATTTTATTTATTAATATTATTATTTTTTATCATATGAGGAAGACTTGATGCTTGGAATGATGTGTGATATTGTTAGCTTTGTGGCTGTGAAAACATTTTTGTTCAAGGCAGCAAAGATAAAAGGGGTGCAGGGAAAACATCAGGGAAGGATGTCTTTGCTCCACAGGTGCTGGCAGATATTGATTATTGAAATAGGCTTTCTATTTGTGGCAGGTTTTGATAGCTGGAAAGAGTGATGATTACTGTAGGGTTGTCTGTGAAAAACTAAATTTTATCTGTAAATCTAAATTTTATCTGTAAATAAAGCAATTATAAAGATAGTGCCTCCCACTTAATGGGAGGCATCTCAAGTGCAGTTAGAATTTCAGCTTCCATTTATATTGTAGGAATATGGTTAAAATCAATATGCTGATTAGTTTTATTACTTTGTTATTTAATTTAGTGCATCTCCGTACCACCTCCAGATACATTTACACTTACCACAGATATAAACCGAACAGTAAAGTTAACCAGCACAACAACATGCAAGCAAGTAGTCAGCAAAGATCTAAAATACCCCTCAAGATCTCTGGCCCTCCAACTAGGACCCTGGAAATGGTCTGATTAAATAGCTAATTATGCTCAAAGCATCCTCAGAAGTTAATTAAAATTGGTCTTTGCCAGGGGAAGGGATGGTGTATTCTGTGAGGTATCAGGCATCTAACTGGGGAACCATGAGGATGCCTCTGAGCAGCAGGACCTGAATCCTGATGGCACATCAGAAGGAGACCTGATATGTCACTCCTCCCTCACTACCTACCCTGTTTTCCACTGGAAGAAAATCTGTAAGAAAGTCAGGGAAGAATCCGTGGTGGCCTTTACCAGTCCCTTTATCTGGATATTGAGGGACTGAGTCTTTAGGACATAGCTGCAGAAGGCATTGCATTTGCCTCGTGGTTTGTGTGTAGCATCAGAGCCCTCCAGCTGATTAATTGCTGACTGAAGATTAAAAGGAGGTGTTTTTTCAGATGTAGAGGATGAATCAGAAGTGTTTTGGCAAATCAAAGTCAGTTGTTGGACCTGGAAACGGAACACTGAAGCCAATGGAGTTTATGCAACACAGGATTTACATGGCTCCAGGGAACAAAACAGAGCAGACACATTGCACCTCTTTTATTTCTCTGCTCTCTCAGATCTAGGTTAAGCACGTGGCATTCACACCTAGCAAAGTTAAGCACATGGCATTCACACTGCAACAAAGTCTACAGCTCCAAGACAGGCTTCTAACTCCTCAGACAACTGGAAAGGCAGGAACAACCCTGGCAGCTACTGCTAGAAGTCAGATCCCAAAACAAAGTGGGATTTAAGACGGAGAGGTTACATTCAGTGGCAAATTCTTCAGGGAAAGTGAACCAGCCCCTCCTGTCCTGTGCACTAGGGCACCCAGCAGGGATGGTTGGCACCAAGCAGAAGAGAAGTGGGCCAGAGCTAACCCCTCATGGCAGCTGCTTAAGTAAATGATGCAAATAGGACAACATAGGTGAGGCTTGCTGGAAGTTGGGATAGATGTCTGAGCCATGGGAGGTTGTGAGGAAGAAGGTCCTTTCTCAACTCCCATGGCCTTTTGTTCTCAAAGCTTTACGACAGGTTTTGACTGGCTAAACCAAGTGGCTTTTCCAGCTCAGTCATTTAAGTCTACGGGGCCCAAATTGAATGGCCTTTAACATTAGTCTTTAAATCTTTTAATGTAGTGATTAAACATGACAGGGATTATGCCTCTGCCCAATAGCAGCTCACCTAGGTGTGCTTGTTGGCGAGATGCGAAGCACAAAGCCAAATGCTCTTAAGCATCCAAGCACACTGCTATTTCAAAACCTAACAAGCCCCATCATGTCTTCTGATTATGAAGCTTTTCTTTTTTTATTGGCGATACAGTGAAACAAAAGGCTGATTAAAAGAACATATATAAAAAAAAAAAAAAAAGAAGGTGGACAAAGGTTAGAGCAGAAATTTAAGGTTATCATCCAAAGTACTTTTAAATATATATGGTATATGTTTTAGACCTAGTTATGAGGACCGTTCTATTGGAAAAAGAACATACAGAGACATGATTTCCTCAGGTATCCAGGCGAGAGACTAAATTACACATAACAGGGCACATCAAATTGAGTTTGACACAAACCCCATTAACTAATAAAAACATTCTCCTGGTTGCCAAGTCACCTAAAAAACTCCCCGGAAATGTAGAAAAGAAGGTGGCTGTGTGAGCCGTGGAGCCTTTAGTTTTACCAGCAGCTAGTGTTTTAATTCCTGCAGGATTTCTGCCTCACTACGCAGTCCAGGATGGGCAGGGCCTCTGTATGTTTTTTTCTCCTCATCAGTTCTTGTGGGTCTTAAGGTTCATGCAGGATTTAAACCCTTTTCTGAAGACAACATCCTCTGTTTTCTTGTAGGCCTTTTCCCATGATACTAATTCCTATGGCAACTGAGTGCTTCACAATGTTTTATTTTCATAACATCTCAAAGAGATTAATAGGTAGCATTACCATGTTTTACAGATCAACAGTAGAAAGTTTCAGGTAAAAAAATGAAGTTTACTCATTGAGGAGAAAATCCCATTTCAACAAAAACAGAAACAAAAGAAAAGAAAAACCCACTGATGGTTTTTGATTCACCTGGAAACCCCTCCGTGAAGTGAGGCTGTGTCGCTCTGGGAGTGGAATTCCTATTTTTCCTCCAGCAAAATCAAATTAAAATGCTTCCCTTCAACCTGCATGAACTTGCATGAACTATCAGAGGAACAATTTTTTTTTTTCTTTCTTTTCCCTATGGGCTCCAAATATTTCATTTTAAATATTTTATCTTAAAAGAAGTAAACCGTGTTTATTTGTGGTACACTGTAGTAGGGGGCAGATTTTCTAGCCTTCTCCTCCACCAGCAGTGCAGAGTCCTTGTGGGCTGTGTCTCATAATGCACACTTAGAGGAGTTACATGCTGCTATGTGCTGTGGCAAATGGCATTTACACCAGGAGTTTCTAAAAAGCAAAAAACATGCATTTGTCATGCTGCCGGTACCCGCGGGCATGCCATCAGCCCGGACAACAACCAGGATTTCCCACAAGACCAGAGCTGGTGAAGGACACAAGGGAGAGCAGCTGCCTCGTATGGGGTGGGTGCGGTGTCAGGAGAGCTGGGACGCTTTGTTGGAAACTTTCATGGCATTTCTTGACAGAGGAGAAAGCAAGGAGAGTCTCACCGCCTGTAAGCAACCGAGCACGGATGTTTTTGCTTTCTCTTTTTGCTTTTTCTTTGCATGCTGCTTTGTCTCCTCCTGCGCTCGCCTTTCTCTGCGTTCCCAGTTTTCTCCAGGCTTCTGTGGTTCCCATACAATGTTTTATTTATACAGCACTCTCCCTACTGCCAAGCTGCATACCAGTCTCTGCTTTGCTCTTTTATGCTCTCACTAATCAGTCAGCCCCACTTTTTCCTTTCTGCTCTCCCTCCACGCTTTTTTTCTCGTCAGCCTCCCCACCTGTACGTCCCCTGTTTCGACCTGCCGTTCCTAATCCTACCCCTCCGAGGGAGCAAGAGCAGCTTCTGGCCACCGCGGGGTGAAGTCGTGTCGATGAGATTATTTTAAGCAACGTGTGCAGGCAGGGGTGGTCAGGGCAGGCTAATTTCAAGGTTGTCCAAGGAGGCCTGAAGAAATGGGGAAGCGGTGCATAAACTGAAGGCAGTACACAGAAGCCACACAGGCTGTGCTGTGAGAAGGAAAGACACTGTCTATATGGCAAAGAAACTGGAGTCTGAACTTGCTGCTCTACTTCTCTGTACCTTATTTTGGAACCTGTTCATCTGTGTGGATAGCACAGCCGAGTTAAGCTAACAGAAACAAAGACCTTGCCCAAAGGTATTCTCCACCCCAGCAAATGAACTGAAAGTATAAAACATCCGGGGCAGTCTGAGCTTTAACAATGGTTAAACAAAACAAGCAACGACAAAAAAAGAGCTTTTACTCTGTATTTTGAGGAGTTTCAAGGACAGCAAAAATCACTGGTGTGGTTTAGCAACCCATATCAGGAGGGAATTGCTTAACACCTCTGGGCAGGCTTCCTGCTGGTGGCATCTGCTGGGCTTCTCGGCAGCGTGACAGGCGATGTGGGGGGGCCTGGTGGCCCTGCACTCTTCTCGGTGACCCTGTCATTTCTGTTTGCCTCATTTGCTGATGGTTACCAGCTGGGTCCTGGCTCTGGGGTGGGCTCTCCCACCAAGTGAGCAGGCACATTTCAGCCCATGGTGCTTCAGACCCCCAGAAAGCACACGTAGAAATGGTGGAGGCCTTTTCCGCAGCTTCATATGGTGTATTTTGCTATTATTTGTATTTCTTTGGGGCTGTGAGGCTCCCCAGAGGGGATTTAAGCCCCCTTGCACTCTGTTTTCCAAAGTAAAATAATCACGAATAAAAGGATCTGTGTCCAAACCTAAGTGGAGAGAAGCAGGGGGCAAGGACAGCAGGTGCCTCCAATGCTGCAGCAGTAATGGTTGTTGCAGTAAGCAAAGGTCCCAGAAAGCATATAAGCTTTTAGGAAAAATTTTCCAGTGAGGGTAAATCACTCCTGTGGCTGACCAGAGCTTTCATCAGCTTACTCTCAGCTTAGGATCCTCCCCAAGCTCTTACAGCCTCTTCTATCCTCCTCCATACGAACAATCCGTGCTAAAGGGATGTGGGCCTTTGGTTGTGGGTTTCTTTTCCAGAGCTGAATTCTTTATTGTCATAGTATGTTCATAACCTTGGGATACCAAAAGCCTGTTTTAGGGTCTGTGAACTGGCTGTGCATGGCTCTTTTACAAGATACCACTTTAAAGCACTTTTTCTTCCACTGGTTTTAATAAATCTTACTGATAAGTGAACCAACTCAGTGTGTGATTTGCCAATAAGCTGCATTATTAAAACAATAAAAAAGAAACAAACACATTTTTTGAGCGGTGTGTGTGAAGGGAGGGAGGGAGGAAGGAAGTCATGAAAAATATGTGAGGATGTATATCTGTGTGCACGTGTGTGCAAATTTTCATTCAGAAGTGGAACTGATGGCAGCTAACACTGACAAAATACAAGCTTATTTGTAACTCCTGCCAGTTTTATTTTTATTTCATGAGCCTAAAATGATGTCACAGGATCTATTGGTTGCTGATTTTCAAACATGCAGTGAAGTTATGATCTTGTGGAAATTTTTGTGCATTTTAATGGATATGAGCTATTAAGACAGTGAATAAAACTAAAAAGACCTAGCTTTTCAGTCCTCTATTTGAAATACTGTGTTTTATTATTGTTGTTGTCATTCCTGCTGCTGGTCTGAGGTGCTGATGTTAAATTTCAATATTTTTGAAAGGCTATCCTTGAAATAAAAGTATAAATAAATAAAAAGAATTTTGGGTGACTTAAGTTCTGCTTTAATTGGTGCGTTATAGTTTTTCCTTTTCATATTTTCATTCTGGTTTTCAAAAGTACTTTTTAGTTTATCCAAACCACTATATAGATTTACATTCTGGCTTAGCAGGTCAATTATTTTATTTTATTTTTTGTATTTCAGAAGAGTGAAGTCAATTGGGGCTGGCAAAGCAAATTCGTCTCCTTCACATAAGAGAGTTGCACTGAAGCCTTCGTCCTGAAGTTACACCGTCCCCTAGCCTGTGAGTGGCATGTATTTACACAGATAAATATACACACCTGCCCAGCTGGAGGAGTTGTTACTTGCAAAGGCACAGGCAGGAAAGAAAGATATTTTTCCACCCATGTTAGCTGTATATCCGAGTGCAAGTACCAGCCGTTGGGTGGGGTTCCCACAGGGCAAGCCTAAGGATGAGAAATGATGCAGCTGCTCTTTTTTTTTTTTTTTTTTTTTTTTTTTTTTTTTTTTTTTCAGCTTTCATGCATGCTCAAACATCATTTGGGGCTCCTTCGGATGAAGTGTTTGACTCCAGCTGCCAACCTCAGCTGAACTTCAGAAAAAGAGGGAAGTACATCAGCTAGTGTTGGGGATGAACAACCAAGTGATAACGCAGGCTGCTGTGTGATTCCCGCTTATGCCACTGGAGGGGCTGAAGCAATCAGACTTGTCTTGCTTCATTTTATTGCTTTAAATTTCTTCTGTAGCCCACCAGCATCAGCAGAGAAGCTGGAGCTAGAGATGATCACACAGACGAGCTTGTCCTCTCTCTTTCACTGACTTTTATCTTCTGTTCAAAAAGTTGCATAGCTGTGAGCTGCATAAAGATACTGACTTCACTTTTTTTTTCACTGAAATCCCTATACCTGCCTCTGATCAGCTTAAGAAGTTGTAAGCTTGCACAGAACTGTGAGAGATCTGTGCAGAAGTTTTTCCCTTGGTTAATACTGACTGACCAGTGCAGAAACATGTATTTGTATATGTATTTAAATGTCAGCTGTTCTGATCTCCGTCTTGAAGCTTATATTGCTTACTGCAAAACCTCACAAGCTTTCTGACAATTCTTTGTGTAGCAGAACAAGCCCTCTATGCAAAAAATAATAGTCAAGCAGTGGGTCAGGTTGGTGTTACTCTCAGCTGTATGCATCAGTAGGTGCTGAGGGACTGAAGGGCAGAGATGTGTACGTACCTCATGCTTGGCTATTTTCCCCTGCTGGTCTGCCCTGCTCCCCTCTTTACCTAGATGTGCACGGAGGAGGATTTCTTATGCAGAAATGGGAAGAGATTCAGAGAGGGTGCATGGTCCTCAAAGCAGTGGCCTGTCCTGTATAGAAAAAAGACTGAAAGAGCTTGTAGCAGATGATGATTTACAGGTCTCTAGGGGAAAGGAAAACTACCTCAGAATGTGTTTTTCTAATGCAATGAAATTTCAAGTTACCAAGCAAAGAGACACAGATAATGCATAGATAGAGTTAGTCTTTTCCCCTGGAGCTTTGGAAAGCCCTACCCAAGAAAAATTAGCTGTGTAAAAGCATGTGTCGTGCTTAACTCTTCAAGCAGAGGGAGTGTGTGATTAACTGTGCTAGCAGAGGATGATGCTGCACTAGAGGATGTGGTGAGAGACGCAGAGTTAAAACAGCACAAAAATAAGAACCATGGGTCAGAACTCATTCTGTTAGGAGAAAAGCAATTGGATAGGAACTGCCATCCATTCACATAAAAGAGTATCTGTTGTACTTTAAATTCAAGTCATAGCAGGACTCAGAACTGTGCTACTGGGAAAGAGAGAGCATCTCAACAAGATACTGAAACATGGAAGAAGATGGAACATTTATGAAATACTGAGAAGTTGTGTGTGATTTATACCATATCTTTTAAGCCACAAACCTTTGTTCCTCAGCTAGGCATTTTTCCTGCCTTGGGTTCCTCAATAGCGAGGGGGTAGAGGAGAACTCCTGCTTGGTGTCATTCCTTACATCTCAAAAGGTAGCAAAGCATCACTGTGTGTTCATACAGTGCCCACAAGCAATACTGTGGGTCTTTGTGAAAATTATAACACAAAGAATGATGAAAGAAATGGGATACACCACATTTGCCAAATCTGGTAATATTTTTCTATTTCATATATTTAATAATAATTAAAAAAGAGCCATGAAAGATTCAGTTTTAGCTAATCTGCTAATGAAAAAGAAATAATATATCTGTTCTTCTGGTGTGTTTCAATTACAGCAATGGCAATGGAAAACCATCAATAAAAACAGTAAAATAAGTGAGTATGAGTTGCAATGTGTGACTACAGGGGTGAATGTGAAAGCGGTTAGGGAAGCAGGGGGTGTTGCTGGTAGTCTGTAGGAGCAAAGACACTCTCCAGTTGTTACTTGGACACCAGCCATCTGAGAAATTATTTCCATTAAAATCAAATTAAAAATTTATTTTTAGAACTTAACATTTTGATGTTGTTGTTGCTATGTCATGTTTTGTTTTGTTTTCCATGCACACTTCCATTCCCTTTTAATTTGTGAAATTCCTGGCCTCAGTTGCCTACGGTGGGAAGGAGCTCCGCCAGACAATCATAGGCTGTGGGAAAGGCCTGCTTTTCACCCCTCTGCCTTTCCTTTTCAGCAAATGCCCTCCTGCTCGGGTAGGATGGGAAACGATGAACAGGGCTCACTTTCTTTGGTGCCATTCATTATTTTGAACACCATCATCTGTTCCCTTCTCTGAAGTGAACAGGCACAATTATATTATTCATCCAGAAGTTTTCCATGCCTCTAATTATTTTCATTGTAATTTCTGAACTCATTTTATTTCTGCTTTGTCCTTTTCAGGGTGTCTAGAACTGGCTACAATGCACTAAGTTGGGATAATAGGAAATACTTTCAGCATCACTTCTCTGTTCCATTCTTCTTCCTTACTAACTATTCCTGTTTTTACCACTGAAAGACATCTTCTTCAAAATGCTTACAGTGACACACAACTGTTTTTCTGACTCTTTACAGTTGCGTTTAGAAGCCAGAAGATGTAGTTCATATTATTCCTACCAGAAGGCACCATCTTCTGTTTGAAAATGCTGCATTCATCTGTGGTGGCATCTTGCTTGGTATTCCATACAAGCTCCCCTCTTGGTTTATCTAAATGTTTTTGCCTTCTACCATTTCTGCTCTCCTGTTTCCTTGTTAGTTTTCCAACTCTCTCAGCCAAAACCTTTTGTCACTTGACTCTCCAAGATTGTTTTGTATCTGCATTTTATCCCTCTCCATTCCCAGAGCCAGAGTACACCTGTGCTTCTTACATTACTGTTGTCCATCTTTTAAATACTTTAAATCCGGGTCAGATCAAGGCATTACTATGATTTATTATTGGGTCTGAAAATATTTGGCTTGACTAGACTGTACTTATGGCACATCAACTAGGATAAATTGCTGCGGTTCACTCTGAAAGAGACACCAACCAGCTCATCAATCATACAGGCTGCAGAAGGCCATGGTGCAGCAAATAATAGTAATTGATGGATAATTTCTGGGCTTTGCATTTTTCATTAGAGATACTGACCTACAAACAAGGCAAAAGGAGAACAACTTGGTTGTGTATGTCATGATTACATCAGCTGCCACAGAAGCAAACTAGCTGAAGAGAAAAGAATAACATCCCAAATATTTTATTTTATTTTTAAGTAAAAATGGTTATCCAGGAATTGCTAAGGCAACTCACATCACCAGAAAATAGTAATGGATCAAAAAATGTAATTATGGATTTTTAAAGCATTTGGAAAAAAAAAAAAATACAAAAAAAAACCTACAAAACCCAGTTTCTTCTCTACAAATTGCCAGTTTCTGACTTCAGGACTCTGTTTCCAGGGCAACAGTTGATAACATAACAAACACTGAAGAAAGTACATGAGAGAATTCCCTGTTCTATTTTAGGGGAGAGTTATTGCTAAGGGAATAAGGAATATTTTGTACTGCGAAGTATTTGTAACACGGACTGCGAAGAGCCCTCTCAGTCTGTTATCTGGTGCTTGCCAAGAGATGGAGCTGCAGAGTCAGACACCTACCAAGCCCGACCCCTGTAAATCAGGCACGATATTACAAAATCCTTGGCAGCAAAAGCCTGCAGCCTCTCATACTGATGCATGCTACTCTTCCCCCAGCGACAACAGTCTTTAAGGCATGACTTGGGCACCTAGCCAGCTCTTCCCAATTTATTTCATTTAGCTGTGGTTCAGAAAAGCCAACAAGCCAGCTACATTCATCTTGGTGGATCCTGGCCTCTAGTCAGATAATGCTGTAGAAAATGCTCAGCAGCCCCACAGTTGAGCAGTAACAGGATTAAAACAGCTCTCCTCTTGCACTTGCCTGGCAAAGCCTGTCCCCTGCACACACGCTTGTCAAAATGCCAGCAGTGCTGCACAGCTCTTCCTCAACTTCTTCCTACCCCATGTAGGTTTACAGACATAACTCCGGAAGCCATAAACCTGCATCAGTACGGAGAGAAGCCAAGCATTTTTGGAGCAGACCTTGGGTTCAGCTCCAGGTTAATGCAGTGGACCAGCAACTCTGGTCCAGCTCACATTTGCACCAGCTTTGCCCTCCCTGCCCAAGCAACCCAGCAGAACGGGTCCAAGTTTAAACATACCTGCCCCTAACAATCTGTCATTGCCGGGAGCTGCTTTGTGGTTATGTAGAGGCAAAATCACCTTCATGGTGAGCCTGCTGAGCTAATCTGGCTCCCACTCATCCCCAAGCCCCAGGGGATTCTCAGAATAAACATCCCTGCAAACCAACCCACTGTAGCCTCTTGGCCTTCCCACAATAGAGACCCTGAGTTCTCAAGCAGAGAAGAGCCAGGAAGGGGCATGAACACCCCAGTGCTCTCTTGTGCCTCAGAGTCAGGGGCATTTTTCTAGGGTACCTATTTTAAAATCCACATTCTGCTTCATTTGCATCATTGGAAATCCTCATGCTTACCTTTTTTTTTTTTTTTTTTTTTTTTTTTTTTTTTTTTTTGAGAGCCAACTCCTTGTGGGATAACTTGTACTTCAGTCTCACTCCTGGGTGAGAGGGAAGAAGGTAGAGTGGGAGAAGAGTAAAAGGAGGTGAGCCTGCCTGTGCCTTGGGCTTGCAGTTATAACCTAAGGCCTGTGCAAAACAATTTTTAGCCTTTCTTTCACCACAGTTTTCTTTCTTTGTGTTAGGCAGCATGCATAACAGTAAGAGAGATACAAAACTAAATAGATTGGAAGAAAGGCAACTTGTCTATTTGCTAAACAGGACTGACAAACGTCTTTTTTCTCCACATATTTTTTTCATGGCAAAAGGCTGACCTGGATTATATGCCTATTTTTTTCAGAAATATTTTGGCTGAGAATACTGAACAGAGATAGGGTTTCAAATACTTTTGGGATAAGGATCCTTTTCGGGATAAGGCAGGGTGTCCTGTGTTGATATTTCCTTATGGGTGTCTAAGGGAACTCTTCACTTCCTAATTTCTGAAATTCCTGTTTCTACAAACTTTGGGCTATGACTGGCCCTAGCTGATGGATAGCTTGAAAATCTGGCATGGCAACCCAAAGGTCTCTTTAGAGTTTTAGACTTTGTAGTGGGTTTACGTGGCAAGGTTTTGGTAGCAGGGAGCCATAGGGGTGGTTTCTGTGAGAAAGATCTAGAAGCTGCCCCATGTTTGGGAAGGGCCCCATTATTTTCCAGATCTGAGCCAATAAGCGATGTTGTTTTGCGCCTCTGTGAGAGCATATTTAAGACAGGGAAAAAACGCTGCGCCAGACAGCAGCCGGGAGTGAGAGAACAGCCTTGCAGGTGCCAAGGTCAGCGTAGAGGGAGGGGGAGAGGTGCTCCAGGCGCCGGAGCAGAAGTTCCCTGAGGCCTGTGGTGAGGACCATGGTGAAGCAGGATGTCCCCCTGCAGCCCATGGAGTACCACGGGGGAGCAGGGTTCCATGCTGCAGCCCGTGGAGGAGACCACGGTGGAGCAGGTGGCCCTGCACCGACGGAGGCTGCCGCCTGTGGAAGACCCCTGCCGGAGCAGATTCCGGGCCAGACCTGTAGCCCGTGGAGAGGAGCCCACGCAGGAGCAGGTGACCTGGCAGGAGCTGCTGCCTGTAGGGGAGCCAGGTTGGAGCAGTTTTCTCCTGAGGGATGGACCCCGTGGTACGGACCCATATCTGGAGCAGTTCTGAAAGAGCTGCTGCCTGTGGGAAGCCCACGCCGGATCAGTTCATCAAGGACTGCATCCCGTGGGTGGGACCCCACAGCACAGGGGACGAGAGTGACCGAGAAGGAGCGGCAGAGAAGAAGTGCTGTAGACTGACCATAACCCCCATTCCCCCGTTCCCCTGCGCCGCTCGGGGGGAGGAGGTGGAAGAGGGTGGCTGGGGGGGAAGGTGCTTTTGGTTTGCTTTTTCCTTTGTTTTCTCACTTCTCTCGCTTGTTAGTAATAGGCAATAAATCTTACTATCTCCTTATGCCGAGTCTGTTTTGCCTGTTACAATAATTATTGCGTGATTTTCTCGTCCTTATCTCAACCCTTGAGCCCTTTTCACATATTTTCTCCCCATTCCTCTTTGAGGAGGGGGAGTGAGAGAGCGGCTGTGGTGGAGCTCAGCTGCCCACTCGAGTGGAACCACGACAGACTTCTAGGAACTTGGTGAAATATTTTTAATATATCTTCCCAGCAAAAAGCAGTCATGGTGCCTGTTTGTTAATCGGTTTGTCATTTGGTGACTAGATAGAGAAAGAAACCCCTTTAGACTTAAGGTTTTCTGACACATAGACCTACTGGTCCTTACACTCCAACTTAGCAGTGACTCCCAGTTTTCATAGGTCCTGAGGCCAGTGAGTCACTGTGAAGCCTTCACTGGACTTCTGGATTTGCTAGATTAGTCACTAGGCTGTGTTTCAGGTGCAATATCCTCATTCCTTGACTCTGAAGCCCATGTTACTGGTTAGAAACTATTGCTCCAGGTGAGCCCTGGTAACTCACTGAACCTCTGTGTTTCAGCCTGCCTGTGTTGGTTAACAAAATCCATCAGTAATGGGTAAACATAATGATGAGTTTTGTCATGGCTTAAAGATGTTTCTTCTGCTTTATACTGGTAGGTGATGAATTATTATTATCCTTGGTTTAAATGATGTGGTTATTGACAGAGGTGGGTCAGTGACTCACCGTGGAGCTCACCGGATTCAAAAGAAAGCTCTTAGAGATTTCACTTAGCAATGGAGAGATGCCAGTATATTTATGTACATATATCAGCTGATGAAAAACTGGTTATATGGTGGTTTTGATCTGTGAAAGACTTAGGCAAATCTGCTTCCATCTTCTGTGCCTATTTGTCTGAATTTGCAGGAAGTGAGTATGCCTAGGCATTGGCAACCAGACAAACCACATATATACGAGCTGAGCTGTATTTTAATTAAGCAATTAAGAGCAATATTTTTGCACCGTACAGGTAGTTCATATTCCAAATGATGTAAATTACATGCACATACTTTGTTTATTAAAGATGTATTAGGTATATTGGAGTGGTATAATTAAGTAACCACTTTTTTTGTTGGAGGAGCTCTGTTTTCTGCACTGTAAAACCACTTTCCCCCAGTATAAAACTTATAACAGCATTCAGTTGGCTCCTGAGGCAGTGGTTGAAATTGCAACTGCTCTGTTTCACCTTAACCAGAGCTGGATGGGTCTGGTGGTGGAAACATGACAACCTTTAGCAGAACAGGTAGCTTTGGTGGTGACTTCTGGAGTTAATTCTTGAGATCAGAAAGACCCTTCAACCACAACGGCTTTCTTCACTCACTATCTAACGTGCTACATGAAGTTGACATTAAATACTTAAAGAGTATATCAGGTCAAGCAGACCTCCCATGCACATCCTAATTTTGCTCCTTTGGAAAGCTGTGAGGTAACATGATGGAAACTTGAAGGACCTGAAGTCATCCAATGCTGGAAATATTTGAACCCCTGCTCCTTCCTGTGCCTACTCATTTGTGGAACAATGATTCAGTGTCAACTACAATAGGACTATAATGGAATGAGTATATACCGCATTACTTGAAAAATATTTTTTCTGTGTATTATTAACTGACGTCATACATAAGATTGAACAGTGGAAACAGAAAACCATAGCATGTTTGGGCTTTTATGAAGTAAGTACTGATGGAGAAGCTTAGAGTGGCTGGACAACAGATGGCAATAGTCCATTCATCTGGAGTGGTGGTTTTACCCTGCTGGGCAGCTGAACTCCACCACAGCCACTCTCTCACTCTCTTCAAAGGAAAAGAGGGAGAAAATATGATGGGAAGAGCTCAAGGGTTGAGATAAGGACAGGGAGATTGCTCACCAGTTATTGTCATGGGCAAAACAGACTCAACATATGGAGATTAATATAATTTATTGCCTATCGCTAGCAGACTCAAGAAGTGAGAAACTAAAAGCAAGCTACAAACACCTTCCCCCCATCCACCCTCTTCTACCTCCTCCTCCTGAGTGGTACAGGGGAACGGGGAGTGGGGCTGCGGTTGGTCCCTAACACTTCATCTCCACAGCTCCTTCACGGTCACTCCCTGCCCCTGCTCCCCGTGGGGTCCCTCCCATGGGATGCCGTCCTTCCCAAACTGATCCCACATGGGCTGTCCACAGGCAGCAGCTCCTCAAGAACTGCTCCCACATGGCTCTGTTGCATGGGGTCCATCCATCCCCCAGGAGCAAACTGCTCCAGCACGGGTCCCCCACAAGTGGGCGGCAGCTCCCCCCAGACCCCTGCTCCTGCGTGGGCTCCTCTCCATGGGCTGCAGCGTGGAGATCTGCTCCATGTGGGACCCATGGGCTGCAGGGGGACAGCCTGCTCCACCAGGGGCCTCTCCACAGGCCACAGGGGAACTGCTGCTGCCTGCCTGGAGCACCTCCTGCCCTCCTGCTGCACTCACCTCGGGGGCTGCAGAGCTGCTTCTCTCACATTTTCTTTTTCCCAGCTGCTGTTGCACATCAGGTTTTCCTTAAATCTGCTGTCCCAGAGGCCAACCAGCATCACTCCCTGGCTCGGCTCTTGCTAGGAGCAGGTCCCTTTTGGAGCCATTGGGAGCTGGCTCTGATCTGACATGGGGCAGCTGCTGGGATCTGCTCACAGAGGCCACTCCTGCAGCCCCCCGCTACAAAATCCTTGCCATGTAAACCCAATACAGTAGGCCAGCCATTTTCCAGTGCTGCACATTTCTGATAAAAAAGTTCATTTGGACCCATAGTATTTTATGGACACATCTGAGGGTCAGGGATTTTTTATTGCCCCCAGACACGGCAATCCCAGCCATTGCAAGGCTGCCAGCTGCTGGGCTTGTTTGCCCCGATGCCAGGAGGCAGGCAGCCCCCTGCAAGCTTCTCTGGATGTGGCAAAAGAGAAAATGAAACAGTACTAGGTGTTTTCGTGGCTGATCAGCACAGAGTAGTAGAAGGGAAAGAGCCAATGCCAGCAGAGTATTTTGTAGAGGACATGACAACTGCCAGTGTCTCAGTTTATGGCAACTTGGAGGAAGAATATGGGACATAACTGAACACCTGAGGCTGATAGTATGATAGACTGACTAAGATCATTCCTATGTCACGTCTTTCAGATTATTTGTATTAAAAGCTATTCTGTTCTGCTTTAAAAAACACTTCTTTTTTTTTTTTTTTTAAATTCTAGGTACATGATTATAGCGAGGATTATATTATGGGTTGCAAATGTCCGTTATCATTGTTTCATATCTATAACATCAGAAAATCCCACTAACTGAGTTTAAAATGACAAAGAATTGTATGGGTATGGAGATCTAATTCCTGCCTCAGCTTTTCAGGGATCCTTTCAGGACATCATGAGTAACATTTTTCTAGAATAATAGCAATTAACTTTCTGAGAGGCTTGGGGCAAATGTTAACAGCTCTTGGAAAATGCCAGTTTGGCTTCATTATTCCCACATATTGGCATGAACAGCTTGAAAGACCCACAGAGATCACCCTTCCTCTCAGGCTCTTCTTCTGATGTTTGTTAACAACACTGTTGTCAGATTTAAGACTCGTCATACTATATTCAGCATGGGTGTCTTTTTATTCAATAATGTGGGGTTGATGGGGTTACACATGTCCCACCATTTGTAACGGTGAGTACTGGAAAAGATGCATCCAGCCCTTCTGCTTCTGGAGCTGTCATTCACGATACTTTTTGCAAGCAGTACATTCACTTGAAAAAAAAAATTAAAAATCACCAATGCCTTTCTTCTGTGCTCATGGCTCGAGCTGTTCCCTCTGAGACTCCTGCACTGTGTTGATATGGCAACAGGCTGCCAGATATTACATCAAGAGCAATGCTGCAGCACTTGGCCCTGGCAATTTAAGCTTGTTGATTCAAGATATCTAGAGGACTTTATTCACTGTTTCACTTACCTCTCCGGACCTTCATGATCAATTTATTTTTTCCTCTCATGAAACCATCAGGTTACTTCCTTTCCTATTGCATTCCCCTCTGGAGCACTCCAGGCATCTCAGCTACATCCATGCTTGTAGGGATCAGGGCATAGGTTTGAGCACTGCCCTGTAGTTTCTTACACAGCTTGGCTGGATTAGCCCAGCTCCAGTGCAGTTTTGGCTAGTACCAACCACCATGCCCCCTGGGCAGGCTAGGCTGTGCAAAACAGTCCTGTTCAGATGGCGTAGGGATGGTTCCCTCCAGAACAGGCTGGGTGCAGCCTCACAGCCCAGTGATGATGATGGTAGTGATGAAGATGTGTGACTTTTTGAATGTTCAGCCTCCAAAACAGATTGAAGGCTCTGCTTTAATCTGCTGCAACAATGTCTTAATGGCAGAAAACTGAGACTACAAGCTTTGTGCCTGGGGCTATGGCATGAAAACCTGTGGGAGGATGTGAAGGTTGGGATCCTGTGGGGAGGGTGCTTGAGGCTGGCAGAAGGTGGAGAGGTGCCAAGGTGTTGCGGACATTTCCATACTGCCTGTTGGGAGCCACTCCTGGAGCCTGCAGCCAAAAAAATTACAAACATTTACACAGTGTGGAGCTGAGGCCAGAAGGAGAATGGAATTGTCTGAGAGCAGATGTACCCTCAGGGTTTAAACTAGCAGTCATGAAGCCACAGCCCTGAAACTTCTTGTGTAGTCAGGGCCCTCAGGGCTGTTGCTTGGGGTGCATCGCTGTGCCGCCTGACCCCAGGATCTCTTCCAAGTGTGTGGGACACTTCCTTTAAGTCTGACAACTGTCTTGACCTGCCTTTCAGTAGGAATCACAAGGCTGTGAACATGGGGCCAGGTGAAATGTGTCTATGCCCAGGGTGGAGACAGACATCTAGCTCCCCATCACGCACCATACATCAGGTCAGGCACTTTTGCATTTGTGAGAGCAAAAGCTGAGATGCTCCTCACTGCTCCAAGTGCAGGTGGCAGGATGGATGCTCAGCGGGAAGTGTGAGGGCAGTGAATAGGGCCAGCAGCAAGCAGGCATTTTGCAGTTTCCTCCCCAAGACTGACAGGCATTAAGTGTCTCAGTATTGTCTTGTGTGATGTCCAAAATGGCATGGTGGAACCCTGGCTTACAGCTACAGGTACTGGCAATATTTGTGAGATCTCACAGTGGGTCCTTCCTGACTGAATGCAACCATTCATTTTTTTTCATTATAACTGGCTTAATTCAGTATGAAAAAAATATTTGAAAATTTTTTATCCTTTCATTTTTTCCCCCCAAAAGAACATAAAATTTCCATATAATATGACCTTTTTTTTTTTTTTTTTTTTTTTTTTTTTTTACTTTGAGGATTTGCGGAAACTAAGTTTAGGAACATAGCAAAGTCTCTTGATTTAATGAACCAAAGCTTCATGGATACACGTTTTTCAGGACGAATGGCTTTAGAGTTCTGGTGGAATTTCTACTTTTAATTAAAAACAAGCAATTTGAAGAACACATTACATGCATCTTGAGTAAGAACTATTCTAAGAGCTTGCAAAATAAACCAGAAATAGTTATCTTTAGACTTAGCTAGGTGATTCATGGCTACAAGAAGTCAAGAGAGGGTGTAAGCCTTTCCATGAACACATGTGTGAGTTTTAAGTACAATATCCTTGTTATTTTCTCTTAATTGATGGCAAAGACAGTTAAGTAATTTGTACATACCAACACTTTCCAGTTGGTGCCATGGTGAATGTCTAGATCTGAAAGTGGAAAAAGGAATTCAGGCTTAAAAAGGCTGCACTGACTCGTGAGATATTCTTGTCACAATGCTATAATTATCATTTAAAATAACAAAACATCAGTAGAACAGTTGCTGTTTCCTCACCATTATGATCCTATATATATTCTCACTTCTATACCTGTGCTAAGACATCATCTTACCACGGAAGGAGCTAGCAATTTGTATATTTATTAGTCACACTCCTCAGCCACCCTTAATGGAGCAAAAAACCATGAACTATTTCATGGTTTGCTTCATTTGACATATGAAGAAGAGGACCTCATAGAAGTGTGACTCTAGAATCAATTATGAATGATAACATCGCTGAATTTTCTATTACTAACTGTTGTCTTACTGATATGTTTTTTCCTCAGGATTATCTAAATAAGGGTAAAAATATATGTTTAAAAATACATTTAATATATTAGCTAAGACATTGGAGTATTTAGACCATGCAGGGATAGCTGAACCTTCTGTCATTAGTTGCTTGACATTCAGTCTGGTGTTAAAAATATATCTTCAATGAAAGACCAAGTACTAAGTGCTGCAATGCCAGTATATTTTTCAAAGATTTAAGAAGATTTTTTGTATTTTTAAAGACAGAGTATGTTCTTTTGTCATTCATAAAAGTAGTCTTCCTTGAAAGACACAATAAAATCCTCCGTTCACTCACTGATAGAGGCATACTTATGCATTAGTTACAAGACTGATAAATCATGGAGCTTGCAGTGAGTTATGTATCCCAATAGGAATAAATATTTTCTTCTCCCATATTGAATGAACTCCTGTTACTGGAGTCAGGTGTGAAAAAGGGAAAGAGAGGTGACATACATTGGTTATATGATAGAGTAAGTTGACCTTTATTCATAACACAGGAGTTAAAATCTATAGGATTGTCTTTCCAGCCTTAGGTTGATAGGTGATGTTACACAAGTGTCCTGGTTTCAGTTATAACAGAATTAATTTTCTTCCTAGTAGCTGGTGGAATGCTGTGTTTTGGCTTAGGATGAGAAGAGTGCTGATAACACCCCGATGTTTTAATTGTTGCAGAGCAGTGCTTATACCAAGCCAAGGACATCTCAGCCTTTTGCTCTGTCCTGCCAATGGGCAGGCTGAGGGTGCAGTAAGAGCTGGGAGGGGACAGACCCAGGACAGGTGACCCAAACTAGCCAGAGGGGTATTCCATACCATCTGACGTCATGCTAAACAATATATAGGGGTGGCTAGCCGGGGGGAGGGGGCCGGACTGCTCGGGGTTAGGCTGGGCATCGGTCAGCGGGTGGTGAGCAATTGCATTGTGCATCACTTGTTTGTACATATTATTATTACTTTCCTATTATCACCATTGTATTATTATTACTATTATTATTATTATTATTGTTATTGTTATTGTTATTATTATTATTTTCCTGTCTTATTAAACTGTCTTTATCTCAACTCACGGGCTTCACTTTCCATTTCTCTCCCCCATCCCAGAGAGGGAGGGGGGAGGGCGAGCGAACGGCTGCGTGGTGTTTAGCTGCCGGCCGGGTTAAACCATGACAACAAGCATGCCATCTTACATTAAGTTTGAACTTCATGGGATTTTCTGAAGGAAAACACAATTCTGTTTGGTCCAAGTAGTTCCATTTTTTAAAATTCTTTTATTCTGCATTTATTTCATGGCATCACAATGAGCAAATATAAATCAAATCCTTCTCATTGTTTTGCTGATGAGAGATCTTTAATGAAATACAAAGTGTCTTTCTATTGTCAATGAATTGTTAACAGCTTTAAAAAAGATTTATTTTTGAAACAGCTATAGTTGAAGACACAGGAATTGCTTTAAGATGAAGCAGTTGCCTCATCCACCAGAAGCACCATATAAATGACTGAATATTTCATCTCACATTGATAGTGAACTTGAAATACATTTTTTTTTCCTTTTTCTATTTAGCCGTAGAAGTGATCACTCACTACTAATAACAGGCAGGCTCTTACAGTGCACATTCCTAGTTATAGTAGGTTTAGGTTTCATTACTTGCATGCAAAAGCATTTTTTGAAAAATGCTCGCCAGATGTTTCTCACTCTTACTGCCTGTGTTAAGAATGTGTATTAGTTATACCTGGATATGATCCTCCAAAAGACTGGGAGACGTCTCCAGCACTTGAAAGCCATGAGAACACCCAGACATATCATATATGACTGTGCTTGGACAACTGAGTGGGAGCGGAGGAAGAGAGAGGATAACCCCACCAAGTTGCTTCATTATGTATGGATAGCCACAACTCACACTCGTACATATGCTTCTGCCTTTAGCTTGGTAGTCTTTTCCCTGTGCAGCTCCATGTCACTCTGCATCACATATTATGAAAGCTGTTGAAAAGCATACAGGCTGTTACACCACGAGTGTTTCCCCACCTAAGTACTGTCTGCTCATTAGCACTGAAAGTTGAATCCACCATCTGAATTGCTTGGAGGCAGCAGAAACAAGATGCAGAAACATGATGCTTGATGCTTACGCTTATTCAAATCCTTTGTTGAAACCATTCTATCCTTAGGCTTAAAGAAAACAGGAGCCTGCCATCATTTACTATTGGTTGTTTTTTAAAAAATATTTGGTCTTAGAAGCTGCTAGAATCACAACAAATGCCTGAGCATATGTTGTTACATTTTAAAGAGTCTGTCTTTCATGTTTAATAGGGAGAGCTTGAAGATATGAAATGGGTGTCCTTCCCTTCCCTTCCCTTCCCTTCCCTTCCCTTCCCTTCCCTTCCCTTCCCTTCCCTTCCCTTCCCTTCCCTTCCCTTCCCTTCCCTTCCCTTCCCTTCCCTTCCCTTCCCTTCCCTTCCCTTCCCTTCCCTTCCCTTCCCTTCCCTTCCCTTCCCTTCCCTTCCCTTCCCTTCCCTTCCCTTCCCTTCCCACTAGCAACAAGCTTATGCAGTCTGAGATGCTGATACAAATACAGCTCCTTGTGCCTCTGGCTTCTTCTTAAGTTTGGTCAAGAAGAAAATGGAAAGTGCTTGCCACTCCCTGAGTACCTTCTGTGCACATTGGCCCCATAGTTTAGGGGGGAAAAGAACAGCTTGAGTGCTAACAACAGAGGAACTTGTTCTTGAGCAGTCAATGCTCGCTTTGAAAAAAGAGAAGAAAGCCTACCCAGACAGGGTACCCCTCATGAAAAGATGCTACAGAGCAGAGGAGAGGAATAAAAGAAACTTGTTAGTGCAACAGCCATACTTGACTCCGAATGTTGCCACTACCTACCTCATTTCTCTTTATCCAATCCACCTGTACAGCGTTAACATCTCTAATAGCACTTGTTGCAGTGGGAGGAGGTTGCTGTGAGGCTCATTATCAGCCTGTCTAACCTTGCCTTGTGGGAACAACAAAATTCCTGAATTTCAGAAGAGCGTGGTGCTCTGTGCAGTGCAGGGAGGTAGTGCTGAGATGCGTAGAGCTGTGAAGGCTGCAAAAGCACCGTACTTGTGCTGTGCCTGTGCTGGTGGGGAGTGCGGGAGAACTTCTCTTTTGGTTCTTTTAAGGCTTTTTTTGCATTATTTGGCATAGCTATCTGGGAGAAAGCAACACCTGGGAGCAATGAAGGTGTTGCTGGTAGGACTTGCATCAAGCTTCTACTACGGACGTTACTCAAGGGAAAACCTATTCTTTGTATGGTGAACTGTGTGTCTGGAGACTTGGTGTATCCACAGATGGTGCTCACGAATTGAAAACACACCTTTGGTCTTTCACTTCAACCAGCCAGCCCCTTGAGCACTTAGCAGCAGTAGAGCAGCCCCGAAATGAAAAGCAGAGAGAGAGCCTGTTGCAGTCCTAGCATAAATACTTTTATTCTTAGTTTCATGACTCCAAACATGCCAAAGCAGAACATGAACACAACCAAGCTGTATTTAAGGTTGGACACAATGGGATTCTACAGGTGGCACAGCCTCCTTGTGCAAGTCCTCAGAGGTTGCTCCTTACACAAACTAACCTGGAAGTGCTGCCCATGGGGTTTCCTTCAGGAATCACTAATTGTAAGAGGTCCCCTATGACGGAGGACTGGAGAAACATTTACTCCTTATTACACACCACGTTTCAGAAGTGCAGCATTTTACCTTTCCACTTCAGGTTCCCCATGGTGTTGCTTTGGGTTTTTGTCTTGTCCAAGATCAGGGGAGGCTGTTTCTTGTTTCTTTATCTTTCTGGTCCATTGGTGAAGTTGCAGCATTGGCCAGCTCCATCAAGGAGTAAAGGCTGCCATTTCTCCCTCTCAAGTCACCAGCTGGCAGTGCTCTCTCTTTATAAAGCTGCTAAAATCAAAGGAAATACCACAACATTTCTGGTTTCATTAAAAGAGAGTCTCCCCGTTCTAGTTCTGGGAAAAGCCTGAACACATGAGGAAGGCACAATACGATAATGGCACAAAGAGCAGAAAGTCTCCCCAGGGTATGTTTTGAACCTCATTTTTTTTTGTGTGTTAACTTCAAGATTTTGACCACTTGGCAGTAGCACTATTGCCAGCACGCTAAATTTGAATGCACACCCAAACACATGCATGCATACACAGTCCCTCTGGGGCTCAGTTACTCAGCCTCCCTCTTGGTGTAGGACTGTGTGGTAGTCCTGCTTGCTGTAAACAGCAGTGTTTGCCTGGCAGATGTACAGTGATAGCTTCACAGCCAGATAAGTTAGTCCTTCTTTTCCAAAATATTTATTTGCTGGTGCTTTCTTAACCACTTTGTTCAGCTGGCTTTTCTCCCATCAGTTTCTCCTGCCTCAATGCAGGAGTGAGGAAGGTTTCCTGGTGCCTGCTGTGGCTGTTCCAGCTCCGTGGTCTAAACCAGGTGAGGCTGCATCTCTGGTCACCCCAGCCCTCCCTCACCGTGCGTGATCTGGGTGCTTACTCCTCCGAGTAAACTGGTGATTCATGTGAACATGCTCAGCTATGTGGGAAGAGTAACAGAGGAGTAATGTGAAAATGAAGCTTTCTCCAAAGAATCTTTCACGAGTTTTTACTTTGATTTTGTCCTTCCCCAAATCACAAACAGAAAGGCATGTGTTTTTTTATTTGTTTGTTTATTTTTTACTTATTTTTTCCACAGTTAAGAAATAGTTATGGTTTCATGTGTAATTTCAGTTACAAAGTTGCCCCACTCCCAACTTAAGAAAATAAAAAATGAGCTTTTAGGCTAGCCCCCGTTTCAGTATGTCTTTCTTCTCCATGGGCTCTCTCTTCCCCAACATCTCCCAGGTTTTCCTCTCTCTTCCCTCACCCTGCCTCTCCCAAGCTCCCTCACATGCTTCCCATCTGCTCTTCCTGGCTTAGGACATTTCGCCTCACCTTGGTGTTCACCTTGGTGCAGTCCTTTCCCTAGCTTCCCTGGGGACATTTTGCAGCTTTCTTGAGACACTTCTGGGTCTTTTTTTAGCCTGGGTTTTGATAAGCAGAGCAAGAAGGTACATTGCCCTGTGTGATCATATCTCCCAGTTGCAAGACGCGGGGGCTACAGCTGGCAGTCATCAGAGCTACCTTCCCCAGCAAAACACCCTTTCAGATTTGTGCTTCACCCCTAGCCTGTGCCTCTTGGGGGATGCCCTGTGCAGAAACCCAGCCAGCACAGGGAGGAGGAGGACAGCATGAGGACATAGCGCTGTGTTGGATATAGCGTGTGTATCCCTGTCTGGGCAAAGTCCACGCCTGCTGGGAATTGCTGTGTGCCCCCAGGGCTTCCAGCAGCACACTGCCAGGGTCTGCCACAGGAGAGGAAGGGCTGGGAGATGGGGCACTGCACAGGGAGCCTTTGGGCGCTGCCCACCTCCTGGCACTGAAGCTGCTCTGCAGCAGCTGTGCAGCCCCCAGAGGAGTGCCAGTGCCAGCATGATTTAGTCCCCAGCCTTCGCGCTCCTCAGGCAGCAGCTCCTTCAAGTTCCTATTGCAGCAAACGATTTGCCAAGCCAGGCAGCTCGAGCTGAAGGCAAATCCAGGCATATAGCCTGGGGCACCGCATGTCTCTCTGCAGGGGAACAAGTTCAGATGCTTGGCATCTTCCTCTCCCTCCTGCTGAAGGTGAGCACCTCCCACACCAGTGCCTTTCTGTGCCAGAAGGAGCAGCCCGGGCTGGTGAGCAGCCCAGATTTTCCTGCAGCAGGATGTGCTTTGGCTGGAGGCAGAAGTGGTTTTCTTTTTAAAAGTTATGCAATGGTCATCGTGAGCTGATAACCCTTAAATTACAATAGCTCTTGCAGTATCAATAACATGGGAAGGCTGGCTCAGAAGCCCTCTGAATAATACATACAAGGTGTATCTCTGGTGCCCAGTGCTGGGCTCACACCATTCTCCTCTCCTTGGGCACTTCTGAAATACAAGGAGAAACTGCAAGACAGAAGTCACCTAGCCACTGGCAGGTAGTCTGAGGGCTGCTGAGCATACTGAAAGTCTGATATGCTGCCTGGGTCTTGCATTTACTCATTTTAAACTCCATAATATTTTGGGGGAGTGCATCACTGACACTTCAAAGAAGCCAAGAAAGCACACGGTGTGCTACGTCACGGCCCAGTGCTGTTCTTGGGGTAGCACATTGTGTTTTTCCTAACATAAAGCTCTTTTTTTTGCTAGTGTGTGTGTGTGGGGGGGTATTTTAAGGAGAACTCGATCGACCCGATGTTGTACTATTTGTACAACCCCGCCAGGGAAACTGACTTTCAGATAAGCCCTGCTGAGAACATCTCACAATAAAGTGGGGAAAGCAGAGGAACCCTGGCTGGGAGGGAGGTGAAGAACTGACACACACATGGGGTGCACAGACAATGCTATTTATTTCTTTAAAGTCTGGGATGACTGCTGTTTTACACACCCAGCTCACTGACAGAGTCAGGCAGGTCATTATTGCATAGGCTTTAATTTTGCCTGTCCAGAATGAACAGGGGCACCTAATGAATGAGCTGAGCTGGGGCAGAGCCCTCTCTGCAAGCCCTGGTGGGGGTACAGGGGATGCAAGGGGGTGCTGCGTGCCCCAGGCTCCCAGTCCTCGTCCCAGGGACTCACCCAGCAGATGTCACTGTTCACCCACCAAATAAACACGCTTCCAGGCAGTGAAGGGCCCTTGAAAAAAACTACTGCAGGCTGGCATTTAAAAGTGAAATAACGCTGCCACAGAAGACCATTTTCGTTGGGGAATAAGAGTACGAGCTGCTTATTTTCGTGAAAGTGGCAGGGGGTGCCAATTTGCTGTAAAACCAGGGAAAATGTTGCTGTGTTTTTGCAGCTCCCTCAGCCCCTGCCCCTGGCACACAGACTGAGGGCAGGCTATGGGGCCGGGCAGGCACATCTAAGGGTGGAGACAAACTTTAGCTGGCCTTATAGACACTGCTGCACTGCAGTGTTTGGTTGGGTTTAGTCATGACAAATAGTTTAGTGGTTTAATCACAACATAATTGTGTAGGATTAAATCATGACTAGCCATACCTACGCTTTATTTATTCAATGTGTAGGTTCATATGATGCTTATCACAGAATCACAGAATTCACAGAATCACAGAATTTTCTAGGTTGGAAGAGACCTCAAGGTCATCGAGTCCAACCTCCAACCTAACGCTAACAGCCCTCCACTAAACCATATCCCTAAGCTGTACATCTAAGCGTCTTTTGAAGACTTCCAGGGATGGTGACTCCACCACTTCCCTGGGCAGCCTGTTCCAATGCCTCACAACCCTTTCTGTAAAGAAGTTCTTCCTAACATCTAACCTAAAACTCCCCTGGCTCAACTTAAGCCCATTCCCCCTCGTCCTGTCACCAGGCACGTGGGAGAACAGGCCAACCCCCACCTCTCTACAGCCTCCTTTAAGGTATCTGTAAAGAGCAATAAGGTCACCCCTGAGCCTCCTCTTCTCCAGGCTGAACAATCCCAGCTCCCTCAGCCGCTCCTCGTAGGACTTGTTCTCCAGGCCCCTCACCAGCTTCGTCGCCCTTCTCTGCACCCGCTCAAGCACCTCGATGTCCTTCTTGTAGCGAGGGGCCCAAAACTGAACACAGTACTCGAGGTGCGGCCTCACCAGAGCTGAGTACAGGGGGACGATCACCTCCCTAGCCCTGCTGGTCACGCTGTTCCTAATACAAGCCAGGATGCCGTTGGCCTTCTTGGCCACCTGAGCACACTGCTGGCTCATATTCAGCCGACTGTCCACCATCACTCCCAGGTCCTTCTCTGCCTGGCAGCTTTCCAACCATTCCTCTCCCAGCCTGTAGCTCTGCTTGGGGTTATTGCGCCCCAGGTGCAGGACCCGGCACTTGGCCTTGTTAAACTTCATGCAGTTGACCTCAGCCCATCGGTGCAGCCTATCCAGATCCTCCTGCAGAGCTTTCCTACCCTCAAGCAGATCGACACACGCACCTAACTTGGTGTCATCTGCGAACTTACTGAGGGTGCACTCGATGCCCTCGTCCAGATCATCGATGAAGATATTAAAGAGGACCGGCCCCAGCACCGAGCCCTGGGGGACGCCACTAGTGACTGGCCTCCAACTGGACTTGGCTCCATTCACCACGACTCTTTGGGCCCGGCTATCCAGCCAGTTTCTAACCCAACGAAGCGTGCGCCAGTCCAAGCCAAGAGCAGCCAGTTTCTTGAGGAGAATGCTGTGGGAGACGGTGTCAAAAGCCTTGCTGAAGTCAAGGTAGACCACATCCACAGCCTTTCCCTCATCCACCCAGCGCGTCACTCTGTCATAGAAGGAGATCAGGTTCGTCAGGCATGACCTGCCTTTCATAAAGCCATGCTGACTGGGCCTGATCGCCTGCTTCCCCTGCAAGTGCTGCATGATGACTCTCAGGAGGATCTGCTCCATGAGCTTTCCTGGCACTGAGGTCAAACTGACAGGCCTGTAGTTTCCTGGGTCTGCCCTCCGGCCCTTCTTGTAGATGGGCGTCACGTTTGCTAGCCGCCAGTCGATTGGGACCTCCCCCGATAGCCAGGACTGTTGATAAATGATGGACAGTGGCTTGGCCAGCTCCTCTGCCAGTTCCCTCAGTACCCTTGGGTGGATCCCATCTGGCCCCATCGACTTGTGCACATCTAAGTGCCGTAGTAGGTCACCAACCAGTTCTTCATGGATAATGAGGGCCACATCCTGCTCCCCATCCCCTTCCACCAGCTCAGGGTACTGGGTATCCAGAGAACATCCGGTATTGCCGCTAAAGACTGAGGCAAAGAAGGCATTGAGCACCTCCGCCTTTTCCTCATCTCTTGTAACTAAGTTTCCCCCCGCATCCAGTAAAGGATGGAGATTCTCCTTAGTCCTCCTTTTTGTGTTGATGTATTTATAGAAACGTTTTTTGTTATCTTTAACGGCAGTAGCCAGATTGAGCTCCAGATGAGCTTTGGCCTTCCTAATTTTGTCCCTGCACAGCCTCGCTACTTCTTTAAAGTCCTCCTTAGTGGCCTGCCCACTTTTCCAAAGCTTATAAACCCTCTTTTTCCTCCTAAGATCAAGCCACAATTCTCTGTTGAGCCAGGCCGGTCTTCTTCCCCGCCAGCTCGTCTTTGGGCACGTGGGAACAGACCGTTCCTGCGCCATTAAGACTTCCCTCTTGAAGAGCGCCCAGCCTTCCTGGACCCCTCTGCCCTTCAGAACCGCCTCCCAAGGGACTCCACCAACCAATGTCCTGAGCAGCTCAAAGTCAGCCCTCCGAAAGTCCAATACAGCGGTTTTACTGGTCCCCTTCCTGACCTCGCCAAGAATAGTGAACTCCACCATTGCGTGGTCACTCTGCCCTAGACAGCTCCCGACGATCACGTCCTCCACCAGTCCTTCTCTGTTTGTGAAGAGAAGGTCTAGCGGGGCACCTCCCCTGGTAGGCTCACTAACCAGCTGTGTCAGGAAGCTATCTTCCACGCTCTCCAGAAACCTCCTAGACTGCTTTCTCAGGGCTGTGTTGTGCTTCCAGGATATGTCAGGGAAGTTGAAGTCCCCCACGAGTACAAGAGCTGATGATTTTGCAACCTCTGTCAGCTGCCTGTAGAATTCCTCATCCGTCTCCTCATCCTGGTTCGGCGGTCTATAGCAGACCCCGACCAGGACACTAGCCTTGTTGTCCCTGCCGATCCTAACCCAAAGGGACTCGACCTTGTCATTCCCAGCCTCGAGTTCTACAGCCTCGAAAGACTCTCTAATATAGAGAGCCACACCACCACCCCTTCTATGCTGCCTGTCCCTTCTATAGAGCTTATAGCCAGGCATTGCAGCACTCCAGTCATTGTACTTATGTACATACAAAATTCATAGTAAGTGCTAGAATAGCTGAACATTTTTCCCTCTGTATCTAAGTTAGCCAGGAGACTCAAAAATTTTTAGTAGAAACAAGTTGCATCCTTAGTCTTTTGTAGAGATGTTGTGTGATGCTCTTCAGCCTGGAGAAAGGCTACAGGAGGGCTTTGCTCTACATGCAGTGTGATGGTGCGAGCTGTGCCTGGCACACAATGAAGCACCACTGCAGAGAAATGCAGACAGCACGATAAAGAAGCACAGACACCGGTGTGGCAGGCGAGCCTGAGTGCTGCACTGCACCCAGGTGAGGACAGGCAGCCAGGGAGCTTGCTGGCCGAAGGGCAGGGCTGTAAACGGGGTGTGCTCAACTGGGGACATCAGAAATGGCCACAGCTGTACGGTTCCAGATTTCAGCCGTGGTGATTTTGTGTTTTAAAACAAGCAAGAGGGCATGGACAGAGGGAAAAGTAGTCACCATACCACTGGGATGTCACTAGGTGTCCTGGGAAGGAGCTGGGGAAGGGCAGAGGCATGTGCTGCCCTGCTTCTCCAGCCCGCAGTGTCCTCCTGAAGTTACAAAATGCCTTCAGGAAGGGCTTCTCCACCTGAAAACTTGGTCACCGCTTTTCCACTTATAGCATATTGAAAAAATACTGTCTTACCCTAACCTCGCTCATCTGCTCACCCCGCCGACACGCTTGTGCTTTCCCAACACTGCAGGCTCCAGCTGAGCAGCAGCTGAGGCTGTTTGTCCCACTGTCCTGTGGGAAGGTCGCTGCCAAACCCCTCTCTCCGACTGAGTTTCCAGATTGCGTTATTTATGGGCATTCATCCCAATGCCAGCATTGTTTTTTGGGGTGAGGAGCTCTTCTGGCCTGCAGCATGCGTTTCTAGGAAAACAATCCCTTCCCCTCTCTGCATCTCTCCCATGGGATGGACAGGCCAGGCGCTGGCTCTCTGCTATGGTGTTGGCTCTCCATCACTGGAGCAGCCCTGCACTGTACCTGCCCTTTCTCAGCTTCCCCAGGGTGAGCAGAAGCAGGGTGCTGTGCTAGATGTGGTCTCACCGGTACATCAGTTCTACCAAGCATTTTTTATTCCCCTAAGGAGCTCATGATGGGAAAATTTGAGACATCATCTATGTCCAGATTGAAGACCGCTGATAAGATACTCCCCAAGATGGTCCAGACCTGAGTTCCTTGAGGAACTTCACCACTGATTTCCAGGAGCAGTCCTTGCTGAGCTATTTCAGTCTCCCCTTTAAATTGTGCTCTTTGACTCTGCATGTCCTAACAGCAAACTTGATTTCTGAAATTATGAAACAATAACAAGAAATGAAGAGATGTACAAAATATGCTGTGGGTGGGCTGAACCCATTTCTTATTTTTCCATTGTTCGTGAAGCCTCAATATAAAAAAAAAAAATAAAATGGTTTAAACAAAGGAGTCATCAGGTAACCAAACCCCATTGAGCCCATGTTCATATGTGGGGTTTGGCTTCCACCACAAGCCTTCATTCACCCTTCTCTCTAACTCACTGCAGCAGATTCGGCATTTCCACTAACTTCAGCAGGAGTGGGAAGAGTTTGCTAGAGGAGATGTTTGAGGTGCTACTGTCAGGCAGGGAGGAAAAGCTTGAGTTCAGATGCATTTTTTCCATGCCGAGGAGGAGATGCCTATGAGACTCTGCCAAAGGGGTGAGAGCCAAAGTAGGGCAGGGGGCAGGAGGAGCCAGATAATGCTCCTGGTGGACTTGGGGTCTGGGGAACGGGGATAGTGTTCAAGGAAGCAGCACTGGTGCCTCTCAGGACAGCAGGATGTCCACCAGCACCAGCCTCACATAGGGATGAAGACCCCATGTCAGGACGCCCTTCAGTGAGCCGGGTGGCCCATCTGAGAGGTTTCCTTCCCAGAAAGTGACCGTGTGTTTTCAGAAGGCTCCTGAATGACATGGCACTTCCTCATCATCAGATGCTCTTTCTGCTTGCAATAAGGTCACCACACTTGCTGGCTCTCAGCTCGGTGGAGAACCATTATAAATTGCCCCTCACCAAATGCAAAACGCCTGTCTGACAGAGTTAGAGGAGACATATTCTTTTCCCCGGGTTTTATTGTGACTAAAATACACCACGGTGAATAGATCAGCTCTGGGAGAGATCGCTGCTTGTGAGAGGAATTTATCAGTGTCAGGGGTGTAAATTACACCTGATGCAGACCTGGAGTAAGAGGAGAGGGAAAGCTCAAAATCTGCACATCCCACAGATGCAGCGTGTGCTCCTTCAGCAGCACTGGGAAAAGCTCGGATACCCAATGAGGCCATACTGAAACTTCCTAATCTGCAGCCCGAGTGTCACTTGAAATAGGGCAGCGCAAACACAGGTACTAGTAATGTCATCGGATCTCACTGTCATCAGAGTAAGGGCATAGTAGGGGCTTCAGCTCTGAAGTTTAACTACCTATAGTTAAATGTGGGCTTGCGAACATCTGGCTGTGAACCAGATGTCCAACCAGCTGAAATCAAGGGCTGCATTGAGGCCTCTTGGTGTAGGTATCTGAGATAACTTCACTGGCAGATATGACACTGGGCCAGGGGTACATCTGTGTCCTTCATTCTGGAGTGGCAGCTGACAAGTGGCACTGGATAGCAGTGACACTAACCTCACCCCTAGCATATTTGGGCACTTGGATTTAGGAATCTCACCCATGGTGTAATCAAAATACATTGAAACAAGACCACTGTTGCCTCCTAAAAATAAATAAATTGCTTTCTGGATACCGACAGGATTAAAGCAAGCTGCCATGGGCTGAACCTTTCTGAAGTGCTCCAGGCTCTGTGAATGGGTTTGGCTGGAGGCAGTCAGCTCACACCTGGACCTCCCATGCATCCCCATGCTTTTCCTTCAAAATGCCTTAAAGGAAAGATTTTGGGTCTAGGAAATTGGTGAAAAAAAAATGTATCTAAGCTGTTGTTGATGGAAAACGCATGCTTTGCTGGATTACACTTTTTCTTGAAAAATGCCTCCTTCTCCTTTAAAAACAAACTAACAAAACAAAACAAAAAAACATACCACAAAACAGATTTATGTTGTGAAAAGGCAGGTTCTAGATAATGGCAGTTCCTGATTAGGACAAAGTGCTGTGGTGCACCACAGGGATCACCCCGCCTTGTTCCATGCCCGGTATGCTCCTGAGCTCCTCAGTGCCCTGGGTTGCCTACAGGGCTCCACACAGTCAGGTTGCAAAGACTTCTTCATCTGGGACACTGCCTTATCTTGTGGGATGGATCGTCTCAGCCGGCAGCTCATGCCACAGAAGAAGCAGAAAGAAGAGCAGAAAGGGTCAGCTCTCTTGTGAAACACAACAGTACTCACAGGCAAGGTTTCAGCTTTTGTCTGAAAGTCGAACATTTCCATGGAAATGCCCATAAAGACTTTTCATTTCTTTATACCTAGATGCTTTTGAGCAAAGCTAAAATGAACTAGTGGGGGAAGAGGTGGCCTTTGAGAGGCTTGGAAAAGCGAATGAGGGGGTTTGCAAAGCCGTGTTCTGCCACAGTATGCAAAATGTTTCTGTGGATTCATAGGCATGAAGGAGAGAAAATATCAAGGTAAAGCTACCAGATCAAGCTAAAAATGGCTGAACTCCTCCTGCCATTCCTCTATGGCATCATTAGCAGGATTTCTCTGATTTTCTTTACCACCTGTCTTGATGAAATGTCTATGACATACAGCTGAGACCACTACTGCCTCTGTCCAGTGGAAATTGCCCAATGTGTTGGATGTTACTAAGGAAAAAGTGGACATGCAGGCAGACAGCATGATTGTGTTAGGCTTGTTTCCTTCAGAGCAAAGGCTAATAGCAGAAACGCAACTTTGACATGAGTAGATGGCCCCTCCTGAGCCTTCCACTGGAGCACAACGTGCTTTGTGGATGCTAAGATGTCAAACCAGGTCACAGTCTTGAGGTGATAGTTAAAAAGCCTCTTTTACAAATGGTGCAGAGAGGCGGAGGAAGGTCACTTTGTTCAGTGACAGGCTGAGGGCATTAATATCCCTTTCTCTCCTGCTGTGACCACTACATCGTGTTACAAGGAGTATTTTAGTTGTATGATACTCGGTTTTACAAACGTGAACACCTAAGTAGTCAAAATTGACAGAAATGGAAGCTTATTTGAAATACTCGATCTGCACAGTGTTTCTACTTAATATTTGCTTCTAAAAATGAGCATAGCAGTGACACAAAAATCTTGCCCAGCATTTAACACCTGCAGATAGTAACAGCTGCATAATCTCAGTATCACAGTAATTATGCAAACTACATCCTAATGAAGGAAACTCAATTTAACTTTCCCCCATCCTTTTCCCTAGCTAGAGTCTTGGTGCTAATAAAATAGTCTGTCTGTGTTTATTTTTAAAAAAGGAGAAATGTTGGCAACACCGTTGACACCAAATGAAGAAAACACAATTGCAGATATAGCTCCACTGACTTAATGGCCTCATACCCTTCCTTGGAGCTATTGGAAGACTGGTAAAAATCTGGATTGACTTATTAAAAATATGGGATTTATTATTTTTTTTTCAAGGGAAATCCACACACACACTTCTTCACCACTCAATTTGAAGAATTTGATTTCAAACTCCAAAAGCTGATTAAATCCATGTTTGGCAGTAGGAAAGGGAGGGTTTCACCCTTCCAAAGTTGCAATAACATGAAATTTGCCTGGAATCCATTCATCCTTCCATGTGTAAAGGCAAAGCTTACTTTTCACTGTGGGCACTGAAGTGTAATATAGGTATGATGATACACATAAGTACCAGATAATTTTCCCAGCAGAAAACCTAGGCTTAGTTTAATGTACATGGGGCTAAGCTGCTCTCGGTAATTCTTCTTCCAGCAAATACATTCTATTGTTCCTTCTAGCCAGGAACATCTTTCTTAACATAGAAATTATAAGACTTGAGACGGAAAAGCTTAATGTTTCAGATGAGGTTCTAGACTTCTTGAATAACCCCTGTAAATAAAGGTGTTCATGTTAAGACTTCCATAGCCCGGATAAATTCCAGCAGAACCCCATGAAATTCAAGATACTGAAAATTCAATTTTGTGTGAAGTAAACCAGAGAAAGCTGCCCTGCATCTCTTTAGAGAGTAAAAATGACTTTCTTGGATTTTGTGCTCACTGTCTGTAACCACACTGGCACCCTGTGCTGCCCCATGGGCAGGCTGAAGGAGGGCAGGAGGAGCACGTTGCCCTTCGTCTTCCTCTCCCAGCACTTGTTGTGCCCTGGGAGGACTCGTGTCAGAGAGGGGCTGCTGATCAGTGCCACCCCATCAGCCAATGCTGGTAACAGGAGGTTCAAGAAGGTCGTGCCCAGGCACCCTGACCCCATGCTGCTACACCCCAGCCTGCAACAAGCACACTGCTCATTCTGTGCATTATGTGGTTATATGTGGGTTATTGAGTTAAACCTGCACTTTATTGGTAGGAAGGGAAATTCTGGATTAGACAAGTCTCACTCTGCACATCTAGAAATAATAGGGGCACTACCTGCCAGCGGTGGCAAATTGCAGCTTCTTATTTCTGTTTACTGCTTGAACTTGGTGCTTGCCAGCCAGCATGTCATCAGCTTTGTTTCTGTTTGCTTTGTTTTCTCCTTTTTCACATAACTGTAGGATCTCTCCTTTGTGTAACACTTCTCCTTTGCTTAGGACAGACTTTAAGATCTCCACGTGGGTCTGCCTGGTCCCATCCCTCCAACCACTTTGTGCTTTGTCGTTCAGAGTCTTCCACAGTTGAGCAAAGTGGTTGTTGATATGTGTGATGGGCTGTATTATATCATCCTTCTCAGCTGGAGGTAATCATAATTCAAGTTTTGGTGATAGGGTGTTGCCTTAGAAATGCAGGGTTGCAATATGGACTTCCAGTATTTGTCGTTCCCCGTTTAGAGCTCTTACTAGTAAAAAAATCGCTTGTAGGTCCTTGTTGTCAAACACCCTCTAAATCTATGTGATGATATTTTCATTTACTTTTTATTTACTAGTTAAACATGCCACCTTCTGTGATTCATGCCTTGCAGTGTTCACCAGCAGCGTTTAAATATATCACAGGGAAGATTTATCAACACTTTCAACAATTCCCTATTGGAAACAAGGTTTTGTGTGAAAAATTAGGAATTTATACCAATCTCTGTCACACCAGGCAACAGCCTCTCACTAATAAATTTTGCACACAGACATATTTCCTACTTTTTTAGTGTATAAACAATGATCGTTCCTGTTAATAAGGCAGTGTTAAAAATAAATAAATAAATAATAATAATGAACAGACATAAATAGCTTGCCAGAATGTGACTAAATAGTGCTGAATGCTTTGTTTCAGTATCCAGGACTTTGTCAGCTATTACCGGGCAGCAAATGAACATTTATTTAGCTTCGAGAGGGCACAAAAGATAAATGATTAAGAAGACTTTTAGTGATTAGCTTCCACTGTGTGAATGTCTAGCAATACAGTGTGCCTTCAGTGCAGTGCCCTCAATTTGAGCTGCTATTTTTTTTCCTGTCCATCCACATGTAATCTCTTTGCTGGTTGCAGAGGGCACTATTAGCCAAGTTCAAAGGGGAGTAGCTGTAAGTTAAGACTCTCTTTCACTTGTTAGTCATCAAGATGAAATTAAGCACAGGGAAAAAAAATATTTCTATGACTGTCTCTGGCTCATAGCACCTTAAAATTATGTCTCCAAGTCAGACAGGCTCTGTAGGCATAAATGCTACTCTGCTAGACTGTTCCTGTTGTGGATGGAGAGTGATAGGCAAACCCAACAGGGATTCAGCCAACATAAGGTCTAAATGGCTTTCAGAAGTTCCTCTCCAGTGCCTACAGCAGGACCTGGGCACTCTCTTTTTCTGTCATGACTGTGTTAAGTGAGGTGAACCCATGCCTTGCTGTCTGTGACTCCCTTTTCAGCCTTTTTTCCCTCGGTACTCTACCTGGCTTCAGATATTCAGAAAATAGCTCCAGCCTTTGCTGAGCTTACACTAAGACCAAAGTCTTCAGCACTTACTACACCTGCGAGGAATGTTTTTTTCTCCCTTTCCAGGGAAAGGCACTGGATTTTCTCTTTTCTGCAGCTTCCCAGTGCAAAATCACATCTGGGCACAGAGAGGAGGTAGTGCTCCTGAGGTCTTGTCTGGCAAGCAACAGACAAAGCCCTGCCTCCAATTGCCTTTATGGCTCATCCAGCTCTGCAGGTATTCATGCTTCCAGAGCACCAGAATGAATTTCTGTCAATCTGTAGAGCTTAAGCCTCTCAGTATTATTTCTCCAATTGGGCGACCTTTCCAAAATGAAAGTATCATCAGATTGTAATTGTTGCTGCATGAAGAAATGATGAGCCAAACCATCCGCCTGTATTTTTGAACGTATAACGTGAGCCAATAAGAACTATTATCTTGCACACTATTAAAAGGCCTCTTTCAATTTCCATGTGTCCATGACAGAGGATGTGTAAATCTCAGATACGGAGCTTGCTCTTCTTTATTGCCTAAATTGCAAGGAATTAATTGGTGCTGGAAGAGTAGTCACCTATGAAGTTGGATTAATTGTAGGAGTATGGTTGGCTGTAGTAGGCTTGTTTACAGAACAGGCAGTGTTTGTCACCTTCCCTTCCCTTCCCTTCCCTTCCCTTCCCTTCCCTTCCCTTCCCTTCCCTTCCCTTCCCTTCCCTTCCCTTCCCTTCCCTTCCCTTCCCTTCCCTTCCCTTCCCTTCCCTTCCCTTCCCTTCCCTTCCCTTCCCTTCCCTTCCCTTCCCTTCCCTTCCCTTCCCTTCCCTTCCCTTCCCTTCCCTTCCCTTCCCTTCCCTTCCCTTCCCTTCCCTTCCCTTCCCTTCCCTTCCCTTCCCTTCCCTTCCCTTCCTTTCCCTTCCCTTCCCTTCCCCCATAATATAGCTAGCTGATCAGATTCTTCCCACTCTTATAAACTGGGTCTGGCTGGACATCTTGCCGCTTGCAAGTAGTGAATAAATTCATCTTTTTGTTTTGCTTCTACGCACAGCTTTTCCTTTTCTTATCACACTGTCTTTATCTTAACCCAGGAGCTTTTCCACCCTAATTTTTCCCCTTGTCCTGTTGAGGAGGAGGAGTGAGAGTGCAGCTGGGTGGGCATTGGGCAGCCAGCCAAGAACAACCACAACATCTTATCAGCATGGCATTCTGCCAACAACTTCAAATCCCCAGCCTTTATGTGGTTTGCTGATTGGTTGTTCAAGTTTTTAACTACTGTATTACCAGTGATGAAATGAAAGATTCAGACTTACTGTAAACCATGCTGGGCCTTGGCACGAATAAGGATGACAGTGAGAGTAGGATGGGCCTTTAAAAGGAGTGGGAGAGAGAAAGCAAAAATGAAGGCAAATGCTGCTTATGATTAAAAACAAGAGGGAATCAATTCAGAAAAACATTTTCTCCTTTAAACTGATGTTAGTCACTCTTTGTCTCCAACTGTGCCAGAGCCCTGTGCTGATGCCGCACAGCTCGAGGGCTGTTGGCATACCCAGCTGCCCGTGCCAGCAGTTTGACAGCTGGTAGGTGCCACTGTGTCAGCACTATCCTCCTACCAGAATATATACTTCTTCCTCTGGAACTAGAAAGCAGAGAGCCTTGGTATTGGAGAGGGCTGGGGGAGCAGAGCCTGGAGCTGGGAGTTTTAATGACACGGTCTATGAATAGCCTGACAAATAAGATCGTTAAACCCATTCTCATAGGGATTTGCTGTTGCGTTTTTTCCTTTCTTATTTTTCACAGAACTTCAGTTACTCACCTGAAGAATTTCCTTCTCTATCAGCATCCTTTTTTTTTTTTTTTTTTTTTTTTTTTTTTTTTTTTTTAACATCAGATAGCTGATCTTTCCCTCATCCCTCTCCAGGACAAGACCAGAGGCAGGTGGCATTGGGTGGAGGAGCTGTGAGTGAGCCTATGCCCATCATGCTCTTCTGCTGGGCATTTCAGGTGTTAGGACAAGGAGTGTTCAATAATGCTTAATGCGCTAATAGACTTCACTCTTTTGTGCTACTTGTACAGACAGCATGCTGTCCTTGCTCATCGTAGATCAGATCAATAAAGCTCTTTAGGCATATAAAAATACCATCGTGTGTCCTAAACAGGATGAGAACATTGGATGTCCTGTGTCCAAAACACTGCTGTGATGGGGCTGTACTGCAGGAGCAGATCCTGCAGGAGCATCTTGTGCCAGGGGACCCAAGGGTGCTGGTGAGGTGGGTTAGAAGTGTGGGTAAAAGCCACACATCCAGGCCTGGGTCTTGGCTGAGGGTGGTTCTGGCTGGTGGCTCTGTCCTCTCTTATGACTTTTGTGTCCAAGACGGGCATCTAGCCACTAAGGCACACAGCCTGACCAGCTCCTGTCCTCTCTGTTCCCACTGAACCTTTGCTAGGCAAAGCTGAGGTTGTAAAGAGGGACCCTTCCTCTGCTGGGCCTCTCTCAGCAGCACTGGAACTCTCCCAGGGACACTGGGTGGCATGAGGTGGGTTAATCTTCCAGGGGAGGAAATCCAACCTGGAACCCCATGCCTTGGTGGGCTACTAGTGGGCTACTACAATAAATTAACATTATTTGTACACCTTTGAAAATTAACAAAGTTTTGCATTCATTCTTCCCAGTTACAAAAACTGCTTCGAGTGTAAAAAGTATCTTGCTATAAAAAGAGGAAGGGAAATTGGAACAAACTGTAAGATTTACGGGGATAAAGTACAATTTTAATTTTAACAAAACTCAACCAGTGAGAAAAAGTCATATAGAAGTATAAAGCTACAGAAGTTATAGGTCTGATTAGCTACTCACATACTCTCACCTTCATTAACCTGACTGCAGATAGTACATTCTGGCTACTATTTCAGAAATACTGCCCTTGGGGGAGTATTTTTTCTACATAAAAGTACCAGTTTTCACTGGGTTTTATACTTCTCTTTCTGCCATTCTACTGGCAGGAGTTTGCACTGTCAGCACTTTCTTTTATCTCCTTCTGTGTGTTTTTCTTCCTCATTAGATGCTGAATACCTGTGCCTTTTAATTTCTTGTAATTGTACATAAACTGTACATAAATATATTGCTCTGGAAACTGCTCCAGTATTTTAGTGGTTCATTAATTTAACAGGCACAATGTTCTGTAATTTTCAGGCTTTGAAAACTAGTACAAATAAATATGCGGCACATAGTTCTGTGATTTCTACAGAAAAAGTACCAGATGTATTAGATGATACAGAAAATTATCACATATGTAGAAGTTATAATTTGCAGTAACACAGTTAATCTTGTAGTCATACTGATGTACTGTCAGACTTACTAGTTAATGTGGCTTCTACATCCTTGAAAGCCTAAATCATGCTCACACACATATCTTGTTTACTTAGGATGATAAAAACGAACTCTTCTTTTAACTCTGATTTCTCATTTTGACTGAGCTGTTCATAATTTCCTTTGGACTCTGCAGTTTCACACATCTTGGTATCTGATGAATCTGACTCTGCTGAGCTGCAGAGGTTATAATCCTGTAAAACTGTATGGCCTCAGCAAAAGCTCAGTAGAAAAGGCTGGGAGAACTGGATGTTTCAGAAACAAAATGGAATTTTCCTGTGTATGCTAAAAATAAGGTAAGTGCATTGCCTGGTACAAGGACTCCTGGATAAGCTGAAGCAGCAAAGCAGAAATCTTCATTTGGCCATCAGAAATGTGGAAACATTTGCAGGTGAGAGTGGATGCTGGTTGCAAATCTCTCTGGCCCCTGGGCTTCCTGGTATGGTCCTTCACTGAGCTTCCCACAGGCAAAGCATCGACAAGGTTGGCCTTAAACTTTCACACGTAATTCCTCACCTTACGTGGACTTGCTCTCACCATACACCGAACCTCTGCAAGTCTGTCTTTCACTCCTTCCCCTCTTTGGCTTTCAGCTCGGAGACCTCCACTGGCTCAAGGCTGGTCCCCTCTGGTACAGCAAGCTTCATCTGGTCCCACCACATACTGCTTGGCACTGGGCTTTCCTCAGGCCACCTAGGGTACTCCTGTGGCTGTGCTTGTGTTGCTGTTGCTGCTGTTGATTTTAATTTAAATGTATTTATTTTTTCATGTAAAGTGCCTGGGGAAGCAGAGGGCTGTGCTGCGGCCCAGCAGAGCGATGGTTTTCCAGCACGGTGCTGGTGTGGTGTTGGAGGCCCTGGGGAACCATGTAAGAGACCGAGGGCACAGAGCCAGCTAGGAAAGCACAAGAGGGCTGCACAGGCTGGAGAGAGCCAAACCTGGTGTTACCTTGTCCTTTCTGCCTTTTTCTTCAGCAATCTCTGGGGTGCAGTATGCCTGCGAGATTAGTGTCTGTGTTTCAGGAGAAAATCATCCATTTAGTCCAAAGGAAAACCCAGGAGTAAGCTAACATTTGTGCATTTGCCTCCTTCCTTGACATCATTGAGACAGGCTTGTTCATAATGATTTGGTAGGGTGATATTAAATGTCAGGAAAGCAGACATCCAGCTCCAATGAGCTGTGATCCAGACCCCACGTTACCGGTATGGAAACTGTAGTCACTGTAAATGTGTTAGGGTGAGAGTGACTGTAGCAGATGAGACCTAGTGCCTGGTGCATGCTTTTGCCAGTCATCAGCAGCTGAGGCAAATGAGAGATGTAAAGCACCTGTGTGGTATTACCTGGTGCACTTTTCCAGCTTCATTCTGCCTGTGGTTGAGGGACTATTCCTCAGCAAGCAGCTTCAGACAGATCATCACGTTTAATAGCCTTTGGTGGAGTTTTGAGAACTGATCTAATCCCCTTTTTGAAATGATTGCTGTTTCTGCACCGCACATTACCCTGTGTCAAGGAGTTCAGCTGTACAATTATGTGCTGCGTGAAGAAGTTTTTCCTACTCTTTGTTTTAAACCTGCTGCCAGGTCATGTCACTGCTTCCAGAAAAATAGGAAGCAGCGAGCAGCCTTTCTCTCCCCACTTTAGCTGCAGTACTGCTGATGGTGGAGCCCCATGTTCTGTACCCCCTCAATCATATCTTTTCCAAAGTGAACTCCTAGTCTGTTTAGCCATTTCCTTACGTGGATGTCATATCATCCTGTTGTCCCCTCGGTGCTCTTTCCAATTGTGTTATAGTTCTTCTGAGGTGGCATGGCCAGAATGGTGCTCGATATTCAATTAATATATGCTCCAGGGATTTATACAATGGCATAATGGTATTTTCTGTTTTGTTTTATTTTCTCTATTCTTTTGCTAGTAATTCCCTAAACACCCCTTTGACCATTGTTGAGTACTGAGTTATTTTCAGAGAATTATCCACATGGTTTCAAAATTTCTCCTCTGACTGGCTGTACCTTCTTTAGACTCCATCAGATATAATTTAAGGTTCTTTTATTTTATTTATTTATTTATTTTTACCCCATGGGCATTCCTTTGCACTTAGTGACACTGAAATTTGCCTGCCATTACCTCCATGTTGTGCAGTCCCTCTGCAGCTCTGCATGGTCAGCTTTACCTCAGCTGTTCCTTGCAGTCAGGTCTGGCTGTTCTGAATCACTCTGCATCCCTGTGGACTTTGTTGCTTCAGTTTTCCCCTTTCCCTTTCCACGAATACGCTATTCAGTACAGGTCCCTCAAATCCTTGTTGGAGCCCACTGAGAAATTCATTCCACTGTAAACCTAGACCATTTTCTGTGTCCATTGTATAGTGTCTTCTCACAAGTTATGAATCCAGAAGAGTGTCTGCCCACAGGTATAACACAACTTAGATTCTGAGCAGTCTTCGGTGAGGAGCTTCCTCAAAGCCTTTTGAAAATCCAGATGTATACCTCCAAGATACTACCCTGTTGCTTGCATACAAATGTTTAATTTCTTTGGTTTGAACTGAGTATCTTGTATCTTACATAAGCCCTGGAATAAGGATTCCTACATAGGCATGTAGGGTTTGAGAGATGTTACTTGTGTGTAAGTGCCAGAGAAGATCATTTGCAAAGAGTAACTACAGCTATATGTCTATTTACTGAACAAGTTTAAGTGAATGCACATCAATCAGATTGGCCTTAAATTTAGTAAATTACTTCAATGCAATTTATTTGGCAAAAGGAAGAGCGAGATTTCCCTTTCACTACACTCTCAGATAGTGTGTGTTTTTACCAGAGAGCTCCTTGGGAAGCAAGGGAAGGGTATGTCCAAGCCCTCCTGTGTCATAATACTACTGAACAATTCACTTAATGACAAAGACTGCACATGAAGAAGCTGTACCTGGACTTTGAACTCTCTGTCAACACAGGGAAATAAGCTCATCCAGCCTCACTTCATAAAAGGACAGGCTGCAGGCTTTGGCAAAGCTCATAACAAAAGGTAATTACATAAAGATTTCAGCTTCATCTTTGTCATTAATTCATGAAGTATATTAGAGCCCATATTAAGGACTGTGTTTTCATGTTTATGTATTGAAATTATGTTTACTTTGGAGATGCTTCTGGGCCACACCTTAAAATGTCCCTTGGTTTGCCAAGAACTAAACAGGGAGGCAGCAGAAAATGGCTGGCATTATAAAGACTTCTCACTTGTCCAGTGCTCCAGCAGTTTTCCTGCCATACAAAAATAATGTTCACTAAGAAGTAAATTATATCATTTTATATAAAGAATGTATGCAGAAATCTTAGATGGGCGTGTGTTGAAGTAAATCTTAATTAAAATCAATTATTAGGAGGAATCTTTATATGAAGCAGTAGAGTTTGCCCTTTTTAAAAAAACAGAAGCTCTGACTTCCTTTGACACATGGCCACTCAGGATAGGGCTGCTTTTGGGTCATACCTTCAATTTTGATTTTTATTCCTCTTTTAGCTGAACTGAATTGTTAGGTGGGCAGAGCAGGAAGATCTTTAGCTATACAGTTGTTTTGCTTAGTGGTATAAAGGCCATCTCCTTACTGAACATGCAGGTCCAAGTGGTGTCTAACACCCAGGCACAGGCAATGAGGGGGAGGTTTCATAGGTCAGAAGTGAGCAAGCTGGCCTGTAATGAAGAAAGGGTCTGAATGCTCCTCTGTGTCACTGCCTCCTGGGGAGAGGGAAGGTAGGGGGACTGAGGAAAAGATGCAAGAGAAGGCAGAAACAGTCTCAGAATAAAATAAAATAAAATAAAATAAAGTAAAATAAAATAAAATAAAATAAAATAAAATAAAATAAAATAAAATAAAATAAAATAAAATAAAATAATAATAAAAAAAAAGATTATTTGGGAGAAATTACTGTTTAACCTAGGACAAAAAGAGGTAGCAGTTAGCTGTTATGGAGAAGGATCCTTGTTGTTCGATATGCCCTTGTAAAGACTATTTATTTTTTTCTTTTTATAAAGTTCTTCCATCATTGCATATCAATGTTTTAAAGTTAATATTATTTTATTCCTAAATCCTGACTTGTGTTCAACCTGACTGCAAGTGACTTGGCAGGCAGCCGGCATGTGTCTGGAGGTCTGGTGTAGGTAGTCCCAGGGGCTGGGAGTCCTGGCTATGTGCCCAGAATTGTCCCACAGGTAGACAAGGCAGCCCCACTGAAGTAGCATGGCTCAGGTTTAAAAGCTGGAATCAGAGCAGGCAGGAAAAGAAGAAATGTGTTTTACAAGGGAAAATTAGGAAGTTCTTTGCCGAGGAGGAAGATATTTGAGACCAGAAGGTCTGCAGGGATTTGGTGATATTTTGACAGACTTCAAAAACTGTCTTAGGACAGTGATCTGGTCAAAAGCCCTTTGTAGGACTGTCTCCATGGATTCCCCAGGATATTTATAAACAGAATCCCCTGTGTCAGACTTCAGAGTGTCATGAACCAGAGAATGAAGTCCTCCATGTCTGCAGTAGGCATATCAGAAGTAAGTAAACTACCAGCAAAGCGTCTCTTTCTCTCAAGAATTTTAGAAATAGATGACATGGAGAAACCTGCCCTTTACATTAATCCATTATTACATGTGTTTTGGGCCATGGGAATTGCCTATATGAAGTTATCAATTGGCTCCTATCAGTATTAGTCTAGGACGCATTCAGCTCATTGTGGGATTTTGATCTTACTGCCAGCAGCAAAAGGCCGTGCTCCCGCTGATACAGCCAACCTCCACCTGTACTGGCTCCAAAAGTTCCTACTGCTCTTCATGTTCATAGATGATGTGTATCACCAGGACGTGTTTGTGTTCCCAAGCATTTGAAGAGATTGGTTTCACGGAGATTAGCATTATTATTAGAATGGTGCTTATTTTACTAATCTCTATTATGCAACCGTTCATTCTTGATTATTAATAATCATTTCCTTTTGATAGAAACACTTCCACAGCAACCAATTATAGTGCTTTGTGCAAACACAGGATTATGAATTCCAGTGGGGAATAAACAACAAGAGCAGTGGAATTTTAAAAACAAAGAGCTTGTTTTCATGCAAATGCCTCAGTGCTAAAAACTAGGGAAAATTATATGCTGGAGCAGCAGAAGTTGCTTCCAATTAGACTGTTTTTCAACAATTTCCATAAAGTGCCTAAATTAAGGACTTAGCACTTGCTAGAATAGTACATCTCGTCTGGTATTCTCCCTCCAGCAGCAGCCAATGTCAGAAACATGTAATCACAACTCTTACCCAGATCCCATTCCCTCAGAAAGATGCACTGGATGCTAAGTCCGATCCTGTATGCCTAATTAGGCACCACGCCACTAATTTCCATATAGAGTTTTTTACTGAGTGGATACAACTGAAGGAGGACACCCTGACTTTGCAATTTGTTTCCTTGCTCTACACACTGCCTATCTTCAGCAGCACAGTGGGATAAAATGATGGCTCGGTTCTGCAAATACTTACGTATATGATTAATGCTATACATGTGACTGGTGTTCTTGTGTCTAATGATAAGCAGAGGACAAAGAATTTGCAGAACCCAGTACACAACTGTGCTTTGGTCTGCAAAGGATGGTCGATGTATGAGAGGAGAACTTTGCAGGCTCTTTGAAACAGCTGATAAAACTTAGGTTTAAACTGGAATTCCACAAGTTTTAAACATTTAAAAGTCTTCTGATTTAAATAAGACATGCTTTAAAAACATTTTAAAACTGCATCATTATATTTTTTAATCCACCAGAAAATTTTCTCTGACTTGCATTTAGCATTTATTGTTCCAATAGCATGTTTTTTTCCTTTTCTTTTTCCTGAACAAATACTGACTTGTACCCCTAATCTACAATAATGATTGGTACAAATAAAATTGACTTTCTGTCTGTGAAAACGGTTCCAAGGATAAATAACAACCTTGATAGTGCATGCCTTAAATAAGCTTTATTTTGTTAATGTCGTATATGGTTATTTGGAAAAGACTTCTTACTCCCTGAGAAATGGCTTATGCTCTGAGGGATCTTGATCACTTGAGAAATAACAGACGCAGGGAGTCACCTCATGTTAGAAACATGAGAGTATAACCAGCTTATGGACCTGTTTAAAAGACACAGACAGCAAAATTAGGAAGTGCCCATCCTCCCAAGGGCAACCATGACATCTAGAAAGGAAACAGACACTCCTCTCCTGAGATGAGCTCTACTCAATTAAAAATAAATAAATAAATAAAAAGAAACAGGGTGGTGAGGCAAAATGAGGTTGGCAAAATGTATTACAGAATTACAGGTTGGCTGAGGTTGGAGGGGACCTCTGGAGGCCACCTGGTCCAACCCCCTGCCCACGCTGGGCCACCCAGCGCAGGCTGCCCAGAGTATATAGGCAATCTGTACCTTGGTCTGGATCCTGAGCTTCAAAACACAGGTGTTGGACTGAAATCAGCAGTGCTAGAGTACTCATCCAGGGCTGTGACACTGTGAACATCTAAAAGCTGAGCCGTAGTGCAGTTGTGAAGCAAATGAAAACCTCACAGGCCCTGTTTATTCCAAGTGCAACATGACTGAAGTCAGTGTGCTTGACCTCGTATTTTGATGCCCCACAAACAGCAGTGTTACAGCTGCAGCTTAGCTGCTTGGCTTTTATTAGTCTTGTCAGCTTTGCTCAGCTGTCCAAAGTGATTCAGAGAGCTTAAAAAAAAGGAACAACCACTGTGGCCATAAAAGACCTGCACCTTAACCTGCCAGCCCTGTCCCTCCTGGGGCAGCCTTGGAGTTTCACAGCCACCACTGTCTCATCAAAGGACTCCAGGAGCAATAATGCAAATAGAGGTCTGCTTTCCCCCAAAAATCCCCCCAGGGGATTACTTCATGAGTTCCGTATGTGATTCTATTTGGTAGGCTCTGATTTTCTGCACTGGGATAGCTTTGCCTTTCTCACGAGAGAGCATTTGATCCTGTTGTAGCTGAAGCCAAAGGCAAGTTTGGCACTTGTCGCAATGGGAGCAGATGCAGGCTCGCACAGAAGGTGGTTTGGGGACCTGGCAGGTGGATTTGCCTTGGGTGCTGTGGTGCTTTGGCCTCAGTGGAGTCACTTTAGTGATGTAAATGGCCCCTTCCACTTCTTGTAGAGCAGCAGTGTCAGTAAGGTCAAATTTCATTGATCTGGGCCTTTGGGGGAGAAAATGCTGACTTCGGAGCAGGACTGGTCCCCAGGCACAGATGCTGTAGCATGATTTGCAAGCCCAGCACACATTTGCAGGTTGTGCCTTAGCAGTGTGTGGCAGAAGTATAAAACCAAGGTTTATTTATTTATTTATTTATTTTCACAACTTCTTCCTGTGAGTCTTTTTAAATAGCCTACCATCTTAAGCATGAATTGGTTTTGATTCCTTCACTGAGAGATGTGTAGTGAATGCCTGTGGCAACTGAGCTGGCTGATGTTTTCTTTCTACCTCTGCTCTGCAGTGGCCCTAGCAGTCCCACGTCGGGCTCTTCATAAACCCTTTTGCTTCTCCTCAGAGCAGTTGTGGAATTTAGTTTTTCTCTTTCCTTCATTCATTTGAACCCCCCCTGACTGCCCTAAAGCTCTGCTGCCTCTTGCTATTTTTGGAAGTTTCTGGCAGCTTGGCTGTGGTGATGTCTCAAAGAATATGCTCAAAGGACTAAAAGTAGTTGCATATTCTTTTTCGCACAAGGCTCCTGTGGGAGAAGGGAAATATTGTATGCACCAGGCATGAATCAGGCTCTCAGGAAAACCATAAGTGCAGGGGAAGAGGATTCTCTGAATACAGTTTGCCCATCCCATCTTCACCTATACACTCATGGGCTAGTGGACGCTATTGTCTCACAATGAATACATTTGTCACTGCCAGCCATAATTACACTAAATCTGTGTCTGTATTCAATGGTGTGGGGTGGAGGAATCTTCTACTTAAAAAAAAAAAAAAAAAAAGAAAGAATGTTTTTTTATTTAGTAGCTGCTAGTGTTGTTTTTAAATACACTTATACACTTTTTATTGTAATAATTATGCTGCACTCTGGGCAGTGTTCATTTGAACTCGAAGTTTTAGCAACAGGAAAGAGATCACATACTGGAGCTGGTCAGGAAAGCTGAAACCATGAACAAAGAGCCTGATATTTTCCCACTGCTATAACCATTTTTTTCTGTTTCTGCATTATTATTTATTTCCCGCCCTTCCGACTCCCACCAGGGATAATCCTACTGACCTCATCAGCAGATATATTTTTAGATGTATTGTTTCTAGCTAGAAGGTTGCATTAGGAGTGGGATGTTAGCATTTGTTACTTTGAATTTGCAATTTTTGTGATTCAGAATACAGTTAACTTCAGTCTTCAGTGTCTTTGAAATGGGTGGCCTTGCTGCTCTTCCATTGCTCTTTTATGAAGTCCCTTGACAGGTCAAAGTTATCTCTGTCAGTGAAATAATCTTGGTTTTGGCCATTTGTGATATGCAATGAATCAGATATTGCCCATAATGCTGATAAATACACAAAATGTTTGCTCTGGCTATGACTCCCTAGGAACACGAGAAAAAAAACATGGAACATGGAAATACACATTTAATAATTAGCATTTATTATACAGCATCAAACAGTTATTTGTCCTCAGAAAACACACTGACACTGATCAGCTGGCTAATGGTTTTTATGTGCACAGTTTCTTACTCAAGCAAAAATGTTACAGTACAAAAAGTGATGGGGAAGCTCGGATGCTAGCTCTTTCCTGGAACACAGTCGTCAAATCAAAATTAAATTTGAGATACATATGCATAGAAAAAAAAAAAAAAAGTGAAAAAGTTGATACTTCGTTATAGAGGGCTGGTTTGTTCGATGCCCTTCTGTAACAGAGTGGGACAGAATGTGAATAACTACCCCTACACCATACTTTCCCTTTTTCCTCTACCGTAAAAGTGTGCCCTTACTTTACCACCCAAATGTACCACAAGGTGGCTGTATGTGCCAGCTGTGCCTTCACAGGGGTTTCAAGGAGAGCTCGGAGCAGCCAAGGCTGTCAGGTTGGAAGGAATGATGTCTGCATGCCAGGCTCCCCTCTGGTAATGTAATTGTGGCTGCAAAGTTAATGGGAACCGAGAGTAATTTGTTTTAAACTGCCAAGAACAACGTCAGGACAAAAATGGTGACAAAACTCAAAGAGAAGGACACAAAAATCGGTGTCTGTGATTTAGAAACTTCGGACGCTCAGGGATTCAGCCCTTCACTGTAATTAACTTTTCTCCAACCTCTCTTCCAGGGTTATTTATTTCTGATATTTTCAACAGTAAAACAGAGCACTTGTGTGGAGCAGGGCCCCCCTGGAAATCCTGAGGGACAGCCCTCGAATAATCAGATCAGGCGACAAAGGCTACTAGCAGGAGGCTATGCAGACACATGTGGCAAAATGCCTCCCCCTTTCCTTCTTCAGGGCATGGTCCCCCTCATCTGAGAGACCCCCCTTACTGAGGTTTTGGGTACATAACATAAGGAAAGCACACATGCAGCTGGGGTCCTCTCTCCTCTGGCTTTCCTGAGGTGTGATAGATTCAAAAGTGAGGTGACAGAGGATATCTCAGCAGATGTGGTGCCACCTCCTGCTGGCCCAGCCCTGAGCTCCGGGAGCATCCTCACCCCATCCCTGCTCCAGGGAGATCCCTGGGGCACCTGTACCTCGTCAGAAGTGACCCACACCATGGCCAGGACCCTCTGTAGGGCCACTGGGAAAAGCATCATCATCTGCTGAGCGACTTCACCTCCTTCTTGTGGCCCTTATCTGCTGCAGAGAGAAACTCCCTTGGCTGCTTTGTAGATGGTGCTATATATAGCCCAAATGCTTATTGCCTGTGCCTGTATGGATACCTATTGTGCAGCAAAAATAAACAGCGGAAGATAATTAATCCTGGAGCCCCAGTTCCCTCATGAAAAATCAATAAAGAGTTTTCCTTGCTCTGCTTCGAGCTAAGAGAGGAGAGGAGAGTCTTCATTACAATTGACAGTCCCCCTTCCCCAGAGCAAAAAGGCTTTCCTTTACATCCAGCGGAGAAAACGCAGTGCTTTGCACCTGCCTGATGCTGTTGCCATGGCAGTCAAAATTTGCACTTAGGTTGGGGACCGCGAGGCCCCGGTGGCACAGACGGAGCACACGCAGCATCTGCTGGGGCCAGGCCCAGGCCTTCTCCTCGCTGCTTCCCCACCCAAAAGATGGGTGTCTGAAGTTTTTAAACAGTTCTGGCATTAGCCTTGATTGAGTGGGTGAAGCTGGCTTGTGCAGGTCATGCATGGGCTGCTTATTGTGGCAGCCCCTCTGGGTTTTTGGGCTGGAAGAGCTGAGCCTGCCTTAGGGACCCCACAAGTCTGGGATGCTGCGCTGCCCCATGCCCCTGTGGGGCTGCAAAAGCCTATTGTCTCTGAGAACCGGACTCAGGGGTTGGTGTTATCCAGCTGTAGACATTTTAAAGCATTCACCATCTTCCTAAGTGCCTTTGCATGTTCCTAAGCCTTCCTGAGGCCCCCTCATAGGCAGTCCGAACCACCCCAAGGCACCCAGGGCCTACGCAACCATGAATGCAGTAAGGCACAAGCAGTCTACCCCACCTACCACGCTTCCAAAACGTCCCAAACAAATGCACATTTGGGCTGAGGGATTCGATGCCAGATTTAATTCCGGAATGACTTTTCATTGTTCAGACACAATTAGCAAACCAGGGAGTGTGTGTGGTGTAATGAGCACCCAGAGCTCACTCCTGGCTCAGCTGCTAATCAGTTATGAGAGCACTGTGTATGAGGGTATGACAGATTGACCTTAATCAGTGATCAGGGCTCCATCCTGCCAGGCATTGCATACATCAAGAAGGCAAGACTTGCCCCGGAGAGGAATCCCTGTTTGCCATTTTATTTGTGGCAAGCACAGAGAACTGTAATGTTGTGAGAGGTTCAGGCCACAACTGCACAGTGCTGTGCTTACACTGGAAAAGAGTAAAATCGTGCAAAATGCTGTTCTTGTTAAAAGATAATTTCATATTGCAAATAAACCACTAAAGCTTGGAGAAATGCTATTTGTGAGACATTTCTTTAGGAGTGACTGTTTCTGAAATTAAATACAAGCAGTCTCTGAAGCAGCAAGTTGCAGTATGCAGTCTCTAGGACCTCTAGAACTAGACTATGGAAAAAAAACTTCTGCTTTAAACTACTTACCCCTAACTTTGCTAGCCTCTAATTATTTGAGAAGGGAGTCATCTCATTTAATGTCAATGTCTACATCTCTTTTAGCCCGGTCATTTCAGATATTCTTTCTGGGTTTGCTTTGCAGCTACTGGAGAGATAGAGGTGTCCCTTGGACATCACTACTCTCATCTCAAAGTAGAATCTACCTTACATCTGATGAACCCAGCAGATGCCTGTTCCCCTCCCTCTTTCTCAGGTTGAGCCTGGACCCATGGCTGGAGATAGGGACAGCCTGAACTGGGCATTTCTGAGCTGGGCTGCCACAGGTCTCACTGCCCAGGCCAACAGAGAAGTATCATGATAGACATGCAGGCAAGACTGAAACCCAGGTGGGACCATGGGGTTTCTCTGCAGAGATGTCAAGTTTGCAGCAGACCAAATAAGAGTTTTGTCTGTATAATTATAAAAAGATTGAAACCCTTATTGCTGGGCAGAAGGATAGCACACACAATGGCTGAAGGAAGAGTCTTCCCTGCTCACTTTTAATTTTGTATTTCAATCAAGCAAGCCACAAAGAATTTGAATTAGCTCCCACAAAATTCCATGGGAGCAGGGCTGAACCAGGGGTTAGTGTTAATAAAGGATCGTTCGAGACTCTGGCTCCCATGGGGACTGCAGTGGGAGCGGCACTTGTGAACCCTCACAGGTACGGTGGATGCCCTGACATCGGTGTGGGTCACAGGTGGGGACAGACAGTTGGGCTTGGTCACCAGTGCAGACTAAAAGGGGCAGACAGGCCATCAGTGCATGTGCAAGTGAGCCAAGAGAGGGACGTGGATTTTTTAAAAAGCATCTGACCCTCTGCCCCCCCGATGCAAGTATGGCTTACACTTCACCTTCCATCCATACACCGCTTTCCCTTCAAAACGAACATATTGTACTCTGCAGAGGCGGACAATTTGCTGAATTTCATTTCACTCCTTCAATCTGCTTAATGAATAACAATGAGTTTGAAGGTTTCACTGGGTTCCAGCAATGAGCTGAAAATTGCTTTAACAAGTTTTCAGACCTCACTTGGTTTTTGGTCCTGCCTGGATTGCCTGCCTCTTGTCTGTCCTTGCATGACTTACTTCTATGCCACCAAACTAAACCGGCCCCTCAATTTTTCCTTAAAAATCAGTAAAAAAACATTCAAACATATTCTTCAAAGAGACTTAGAATGCTGAAAGTTACTGCGTGGACAGATTTCACTCTTCTGGTAGTTGATATGACTCATTTCTGAATTGGATAATTGCTATACGGCAGTGAATTCATCACTTCAAAACAAAAAGAGATGTGGGTGTGTTTATGTGTGTGTGTAGGGCATTAGTGTGTACCAGCTATCAAAAAAAGTGTATATTTTCAGTCTACTATTGACTCTGACTCTTATCCAAATTTAAGTGGAGACCCTCTGTTTTAGAATTAGTTTAGGAGGCAAGTAATGCCCAGTCAGATGTTGATGGTCTTTTCAAGCCTTTCCACCATTCATCCTGGGCAGGTGAGCTCTGTGTCTGTTTCTGGACAGGAAAGAATAAAGGTGCCTACAGAAAGGACCTGATGTACATGGCTAGATGCATGACTGTAGTGAAGACTGTTTGCGGTAGAAAAGCTCTCACTCCTTCAAGGCTGGTTGTGGTCTCCAGGCTGACTCTGCATTGACATAGGATCAGGGTAAAGGTGGAAATGGATTCTAAATCATCCCAGTTGTGATTCCTGTGATTTCTGGTTATCCTGTCATTTAAATATGCTTAGATAATTTGACAAGTTAAAATACAGAAATTCATAGCATTTTTAGTTTATAGATTCTAGCAAATAGTTACTTAGGACTAAATTCCTGAGTGAATCAGGACCAGGCTGTATCAGATCTCTCCAGTGGCACGGGCCAGCTGCACAACCAACTTAATGACTGGTAAAGTGGAGACAGAGGGGAGGGCCTCCAGCCTGGGCATTTTCCATGGGGTGCAGGAAATAGAAAGGTCTGAAGATCAGAGGTATACTAGTCCACCCACACTGAAGACCCAGGCTTCTCCTGAGTCAATCTAAATCCTAGCAATTGTAAGTGAGGCCCACTGAACTTGAATTCTTCAGAGACAAGCTCCAATTTCTTGAATCTTTTTCAAATCTTGGAAAGACTGTAGAACTGGAAAATTTCAGAACTGGTCTGGCCAAGACCATGAACAGCATTTTGAAGTTAACCTTGTTTGCAGCAGCAATTTGGACTAGGTGACCTCTAGAAGTCCCCTTCAACCTAAATTTTCCAGTCAATCCATCTTTTTCTCTTGGAATTCTCCCCAGATGGTTTCTATCTTTTCTGAAATACTGTGTCTGTACTGAGACATTGAACTACAGCCGAGCTTTCAACAAAAGCTGTTTTGGGTGCTTTAGATGCCTGTTCATACACCTCAGCATTGCCTTCACATATAACAGTTCTGCCTCACATTCAGCCTGTGATGGCTGTATCATAACCCATGCATCCTTCCCTGCACAGCTCTTACTGAGGTTTTGCCCACCCTATAGGTCTCTAGTTGATTATTCTTGTATACCTGAATAAACTTGTATTTATCTCACCGAGTTTTATGCTGCCTTTTTTTTTTTTTTTCAACCTACATCTCCTGTTTGTTGAGATAATTTTGAATTCTAACCCTGTCGTTTGATGTACTTTCACATCAAAGTCCTCACAAAGCTTGGTATTTACAGATTAAATAACCAGGAGGTTATTAAACACTTCCTGATCTCTCTCTCTGTTGCATCTACTTCTTACAAATAAGCCACAGAGGAAACATGAGAGACCAAAGGAAGATATTATTTTGCTATTGGATACTACTTCTGAGCTATATTTTTACTGAGAAAAACAAACTCCTTGATTATGGCCACCCCCAAACAGAGGCAGCACCATGCTCCAGGTCATCAGGCGGTTGAAGTCCTACCAGGGTGAAGGGTCACTTCCTGAACCGAGCCAGCTAACACACTTGAGACACATATTCCCCATCTTCTGTTGAGCTGCTGCCTTCCTTTAGAGAGCCACACTGCCAATCACCTCACGTTGCAGGGTGTCTAAGCCATCTCTGCATCCCAGGCTCATGGCTTCTTGTACCATCACATCCCCTAATTTCTTACTTCACCCATGTAGAAGAGCATCTGCAAATCCATTTCACATTAACCAGTGTGTGGCTCACAGTCAGAGGGGCCAGCTGTGCTAAGCTTTTTTTTGACTGCTCTTTTGATGGTTCTAAGAGTACTCTGCTCTTGCTGTTATTCTAATATTACAGAGCCCCCAAGATGACACAGAGCATTTGTTAAGTGAACAGGATTTGCTCCACACTGATAGCACTCTCTGGGCACGCAGCTCTGAAGATAAGTGCTTTTGCCACACACAGATGTCAAGCCCTGTAAGACTACCATGAGCCAGACCTGCAAATGTCACCAGTCTGTTAGTCTGGGGGCGGGGGGAAGCTTGCATGATTTATCTTCACTTTGCTGAAAATGTGAGAAGTATTTCTTTATAAAGAACTCTCAGACTTTTAGTCACCACTGTTGGCTCCAGCTCTTCCCATCTGAACAGCTGGGCCAAATGAGGCAAGAAGTCCTGAGAGCAGACCCGGAACCTTAGCCTTGCCAGGAGACCTGAAGGTTACACCACCTCTGCACAAAGCGCTCTTTTGGAGAATACAAATGAATCTGCCAAAGACCTGTACCGTGCCAGTGAGTAAGGACAGCTTTCTGTTCATAGTCAGCTCTTCATCTGGTGTGGTGATGGGTCAAGAAGAAGCAGTTTACCTCCAGGGTCATGCCACCCCATTCTCCCAGTGTTGGTTGGGGATTTCTGCACCAAACACTCCCAGAATCAAGAAACTTCTTAGTTGTTGCACCCCATGTATGTTCATGAAGGTATTTTTTTGTACAGGTGCAGCACAAAAATGAGTATGTGTTGCTGGACATAAGATGGACTGTTGAGGAGGGCAACACGGGTATTTATACACCTTGGTGCAGCTTCTCCAAAAATCAGATAAGCTACTTGTGGCTGAGGGACAGCTGTCTGTACAAATAATGTTTTGTAACTAAACAATTAAATAAAAATAAATAAAATTAAAACAACAACAACAACAATATTGTTTACAGTGCTCTGGACGCACTAGCAGGGTCCCTATTCTCTTGCCATTTCTTCCCTTTTCCTGAGTTGGCCAGGAGAAAAAGCTAGGGGGACATTTTTTTCCCAACACACCCTATCTGCAGAGGTCTGAAAGGGCAGTTCACATCAGAGAAGATCCTGGTGTAGATCAGAGCCAGCTTCTGCTCTGGACCAATGGACCTCCTGATTGCTCTCATGTCCTGTTTTCCCTTTGATCCTCTGCCAACCTGTAGTTCTTCCAGATACGGTCTTCCACCAAGCTAATTCCACTGCAAAATAACAGTCAGATTATTCCTGTTCTCACAGACTCCATTGTGTTATCAGCAATAGGCCAACCTTCAAATATCTTTGTAATAGAAAGACATGTAACACCTACTTCTGCATTAGCTCAGTTCACCAGTTTGTGTATCCAAGTACAGACTTAGATGTTCAAACACCAGACCCCACAAAACCTTTATGTGGAAACTGTGATGCACAAACCTACACGACTAATGTCAGGTGTATTTTTTACTGAGAAATCACACGTTTTCCGTCAGAGATAAGAGCTCTTTGAATAACTGATAGGGTAGATTTAACACTCTGTGTTTAAAAGAGGAGGTGATGTGGACAAGTACAAATTCTGCTTTTCATGCCTGAGCCAGCTGCAAGGCTTTTTGTGGATGGCTTTCAGCATAAAGCCTCCAGAGGTTATCTCTGCATTGCTGGACTGGTGTGTACCACAGCCCGTGTCCATACCTGTACCCTTACTGAGAACTTTTTTGGGGGGATTCAGCTCATCTAATGTACTCATAATTGTAGGTGTCTTCATCTGAACTAATCACTCCGGGCTCCCTTTATAATCAATGGAACGAAATAGGCAATTTTAGGCTGTGACTCATTTGACATATCTTAGACATCTACTTAAGGATGAAGTGAATCATGCTTTAGAGCTGTTCTTTTTTCTTTTTCTATTTTTTTTTTTTTTTCCTCCCAAGGCAGCCAGGAATACTAAATAGGGCAGAGATACCTACAATGTAGGCATCTGTATCTGGTCAGGTAAATCTTATTCTTTCCTTCCACACTGGAGCTCCTTCTCCTTTTGCCTGAGAATACATCCAGATCACAGCAGCTCCTCTTAGCCTCTGAATCTTAACCTTTTTCCACAGGTTTTTCATACACCCAATTTGCAGTCTGGTCACTGCTTTGCTCTGACTCTACATGACGTATTCACTGGTGACTCCTCCTAAAGTGATCCCACAAGACACTTTTTCTACAACTTCTCATCCTTTTGCAGACCTTCCCTTCCTCTACTGCTAGGGAGGTAGGCAGGGCATCACAACATCTCCTATGCCTTGTGACCATCAGCAGTCTGCCAGAAGCACTTGTATTTGCCTAGAAATGCCTTCTACTCCTACTTTGATTCTACCTCCATGTTTTCATGATGTTCATCTGACAGCGAGTTAGGTGGCAGTGGAGCACGCTCCCACCCTCAGTCTGAATAGGAAGAATACAACACACTTTCAGGAGCAGAAGCTGTGTTTCCAAAGCACTTTCTGCATGAAACCTATCCCAGGTGAGCCCTGCAGAAAGGACAAGTAGCATTCTTGTGGAGATCTTATTTATTGGCACCTGCGAGAGTGCATAAGAGGGGCCTGTGTGTGCCATTAGTGTTCCCAGCACAAGTTGAGAACCCCGTTTTCTTGAACCTTGCTAGAATTTCAGGTATATCTGTAATGCTGATAACACACAGGTATATTACACCTAGAACACCATTGCCAAATTCCCTTGGCAGGTCCTCAGCTGGTGGTTTGCATCACTACATTGCTCAGCCAGGTACCAGAAGGTAACTGGGTTCCAGTTAGCAGTAACCCCTTGTTATTGCACTGATGTAGTGTTAGGGTGATAGCCGCTTGGGGCAAGCTCATGTTGCAGATCCGTAGGAATTTGTTTCCTCCTCAGAAGTTCTGGAGCCAGACTACAACCCCATCATGGTGTGTGAACGTTCTTGCTCCTGAAAAGCTGCTTTGCTGATGGAGTAAAGAGGTAATCACAGCATGCATCATGCTGTGCAACTGCGTGGTATCCTCTGCTTCTGAAGATCCCTGAGGATTCCTGCAAGTCCTAAAGTGTTTCTCTTCCCATTAGACTCTCTGTATGAGGGCTTTAGCTGCAATGGGGAAGCTGTGTGGTTTCACCTTGCAATGAGACACCTAATCACAGAGTGCAGAGGGCTGTCGAGCCATCACTCTAAAGCCAGGCAACAATTTCCATCTTTCAGAGCTGCAGAGAGCAGAAGGCAGTATCCATTGCTGCCATGCCAACTGCCGTGCGGAGAGATCATCCCTCATGCTTAGGAAGGCTCTGCTTTTACATCCACTGCACAAGGGTGCCTGCGATAGCTCCCCAGGCTGCACACCGATCCCACATGCTGGGAAGTGGAAAGGTCTGGCCCAAGCCATAAATTGATTCGGTCTGGATGGAAAAGGGACAATCACACAGGCTGAGCCAGAGAAATGCTGTGCTGCTAGACAGCTTCATTTGCTGAAATGGCAAAATTATACGATGCAGGAAAACATGGAGTGGGATGCATACTCCAATAGGTGCATGAGGGACGTGGGATCACAAGGTTCAATAACCTAACTGGGATTTTTCACTCTAATACCGTGTCGGAGCTGACATCCTTTTCTAATCTTCCAGTCACTTCCCATATTTCTTGCTACTTGTTTAAATTGTTTAAAAAGATCGAAGCAGCTATGGTCATAAACACTTTTGGAGAAAAGGGAAGAATAAAAACAGGGGGACAGATTGCAGTCTATTGCCAGTTTCAGAAAAAAAAAAAAAAAAAAGAAAGAAAAAACAGCAGTTCTATCACCGAAAGGGAATCTGCAGTGCAATATTAAAAGATAAATTTCTTCGAGAAAGAAATTACTCTAAGAGGAATGAATACTCTATTGCATATGTGAGATTGGTGTTCATCCAGGAGGAAAAAAAAAAAAAAGAAGGAAAAAAAAAAGGACCTTTTATAAGGTCATATGAAACATTCTGAGCATTAGAAAAAGTTGCCCATTTACATTCCACATTTTTTTATTCTTTTAAGTATATTCTAGTGCAGAGAATGGCTAAGAGAAATCATTTAACAGAATTACTTTTCTCTTTGGTTTGTACACTACATATAGGCAAAGCTGTAGTTCTGCTATCTGCTAAATCTGAGCAGTATTTAACTACAAAAGCAGACCAGCTGAAACAGTCTCCTTCATGGGGGAAGAGACAATTCATTGAAAAAGTGGTAGATCCTCAAAAAAGGGCTAAATTCTGAAAAATACTTACCATTCTGGCACTGAACCAGTATAGCCCCTAGTTGAAAACTGTGGACCTAACTGTGTCTGTACTGCCAAGTACTCACTTAGGCATGATGCAAGAGCAGAACACCCCAGATTTTGCAAGACACAGGCTCAAATGGGAAGAAGAAACAGCTTGAGTATGGCTTCTGAGGATGACAGAGGTTTATGAAATGCTAAGACAGCTGGTGAGGTTAAAAAGGTGTCCTCAAGAGGTACCCAATTTATGGGCAATCAGTGTGTGAGCCAGACATTTTTTTTTAATGGATAATGACTGGTAAGGTAGCTCTATTCCAAACAGCTGGTATCCTGTTCTTCATCTTTAGATATAGGATGATAGCAATTAAAGTTAATCCTATTATATATGCTACTTGGAAGATCTGTGAGCCAACAAGATTGCCTGGCACTTGCTGAATTTTTTTTTTTTTTTTTTTTTTTGGTGGATGGGTCATGATTTTCCTTATTTTCTTTTAAACATTTACACTTTGAATTTTTCACATGCTAGCAGATTTTTGATGTTTTCCTCTGATTTTCCATAATTGGAACTTTAAAATTCTCTGTTGTTTTATTCTGTAAAACCAGAATGATAACCACAAAAGATTATAGGACTATCCCATGTCCACAGAAGTATGTCTGATTTCTTTCTGTCAATTTCATTAGTCACTGGGGTAAGATGTTCTTGGTGACCATTGAATACTTATTGCCTAGGAACATATAAAAATGACAATTTTGGGTCAGACCTTCTTGGACAGCAAATATTCTCCAAGACAGGCTAAGCCCAGATACCTTGGAAGAACAACCAGGACATACAGGACTCTTCACCTCATCTACAGTCACTCATAGCTGAGGGACTTTCCACAAGGATGCTTCCCATCATGGTTCCTCAGCTGCCAGTCCTCTATGGAGGACATGGCTCAGGACTGCCCTGCGGCTAGCAATCCTCTGAGGAGCTAATACCAGAAGTTTTTGGGAGGACTCTTCTATCTAATTTATCTTTGAAAGGTAATACTTTTTCTAAAAAGAAAGCCAGGAGTCACTGAAGCTTGTGGATCAGAACAGACCCATGTTTCTACGGGGCAGTCATGCTGGAGAAAATTGGACAGGACTAAATCTGGCTTTTGTTTCTTGCTACACATCAGTCTGTCAGCCAGGGAGTCATCGGCTGCTCAAAGCTGAGCAGCTGTGATGTCTGGAGCTGCTTTTGGGACCCCCTTTTCCCATGCTCAGGATTGACGAAAGCCACTAATGCGTGCTGGGCTGCAAGCGCGTGCAGAGGTTTCCTGCATCACTTCCCCACTGGGAGCTGGGGACGTAGCTCCTGGCCAGCCTTGTGCATGGTGCTGCATGCACCAGAGGATATGGTGGCTGCCATAGCATCGTTTTCCCCCCAAAACGATTGTCAGGCTCTTTCGGGGAAGGCAGGGGACACACGGAAACAGCCCATGAGCTGTGGGCTGCCAGCTGGACCACAGTGAATAGAGACTTATATTGCCCATGAGCACACACAAAGAGGCCATCCTGCCTTCCGTGGAAAACAGCAGAACGATAATTCCCTTGTTTCCTAATAAGGAGATTTTACAGTGAACTTTAGTTTAGCCAATTTTTGTCGCACATTGCAATTTAATTGTTTTCTTCTCTTAATTAAGTTCATCTGCCAGGATTTTCTCAGAGAACTGTATCTAAAAGCTCTTTTGCTGACTGCAAACACTTGTCTCTGAGAACATTTGTCCCTAGTTTTTTTTTTCTTTTCTCTGTTTGTAATTGTTGATGAGAGTTGTCACAGGTTTAGGACAGCACTTCTGGTTCTTCTAAGGAAGGCTTTGAAATATATAACTGGATAATGATATTAGGACTTCCCACAACCACCCCTCTCTCTCTCCCCAGCAAACAAACAAACAAAAAAGCACGACAACAACAGACCAGGAGTGAATAATGATTTGCTGAGCTTCATAATCACCACCTTAGTGAACCTGAACCCAAATTCCCTAACTAGAGATGATTTATCATCTTGCAGCAAAATCATCCAAGACTTGGCTTGGTGTGGTTGCAAGGGAAAATGCCACAGCTTTGACATGTCTCTGATTTTGTTGTGCTTACACAGTTAATTTTTAAAAGGCAAAACAGATGCTACTTTGAGAAAATTTATGTAAAGGAATTACAGGAAAAAGATGGTCGCTGACTGAACTAGAACAAAAGGAACAGTATACAGAAACAACTTTTTGGACTAGAAGTCCAAATACACTAAAAGTATGTATCAGCTAACATCACTTTCCTTGGAAGAAATATAGAGATAAGAAGGATAACTTACAGCAGTAAATTTTGGGGAGAAAGGTTTTGAGAAGCCACCTCAGTAACTTTATTTTCAAGATTTTTCAAGGAAAAGAGAATCTTCTATTTCAAAAAAAGAAAAGCAAACCCACTAGGTCCCAAATTATATTTGGTGCTTTAACACGTACTGCTATGAGTTACAGCACACGTGCTCCTGCCCGCGTATTTCAGTATTTATATCGATCACCTCTCATTTTCCTTTTCCTGGGTCATGAAGAATTATCTGTACCTGTCTGGCTTCAGGAGAACTGCTGTCATTATTTATAAAAAGTCTGTATTTTCCTTGTATTTACCTTTACAAATTATAGGCAGATGAAACCCAACATAAAGGACAGCAATGTAATTGCTACAGTGCAATTTCTTGGTCCGTGTCCAGCAGGAGCAGCCTGCTTCTGGAGAACCAGGTCCAAATTTCCATTAAAAGCTTCCAATAAATACATAAATGGTTCCAGATATGCGGGGTAGCAAAAGAGCTCTAATCCTGAACATCTGGGAGGCAGTTCCCCAGCGATCCTAAACCAATCGTCCCCAAATCACAAGGCAAAGCCGATCTCTCACCAAGGTCTGATCTTCAGGCGCCTCACTAGGGTACTGCAGCCCTCCGAGTTCACCTTATCCTGTGGGGCATGAGGAAGCAGAACAACCAGGTGAGCGTTTTCCAGCCATGTTGTGCTGGAGAAGCCTTTTCACTTCCCTGCACATGTGTTTAGCCTCATAAACAGTGTGGGAATTGTGGACATAATGACTATCTACATACTTGTACTGTGCTTGGTGAAATGGGTGGCCCACTTTGATCTTAAAAGTAGTGGGCAACAGGGTTGGGAGAGAATAAACAAGTAGCCAGAAGGTGATGGCTAAGGATGAGTTCATCTCCCATCTAGTCAATCCAGCTCATCTATAGAAAATGGAAATATTTTTTTAATGTGTACATACATTGCTAGGCAAGCAAGCAGCCTCATAGTTCAAGGGCCAAGTGCAGTCCTGCAGTAATCAGTTATGCTGGCAGAGGGAAGGGGAGGGAAGAGAAGGGAAGGGAAGGGAAGGGAGGGGAAGGGAAGGGAAGGGAAGGGAAGGGAAGGGAAGGGAAGGGAAGGGAAGGGAAGGGAAGGGAAGGGAAGGGAAGGGAAGGGAAGGGAAGGGAAGGGAAGGGAAGGGAAGGGAAGGGAAGGGAAGGGAAGGGAAGGGAAGGGAAGGGAAGGGAAGGGAAGGGAAGGGAAGGGAAGGGAAGGGAAGGGAAGGGAAGGGAAGGGAAGGGAAGGGAAGGGAAGGGAAGGGAAAGGGAGATATATCCATTTAGAAAGAATGAATTTCCTCCGCAGAATGAAAAGAGTTGCTAGTGTGCAGGAAATGATACTGTCCTTGTACCTTAAGAAACCACAGTCCCAATAAGTCTCTGAAGAGAACTCCAGAAAATCAAAAAAGCAAGTGTCAGACATGCTCTTTTAAGGAGATTATTTTTCCAATCGATCTTTTACACAGAGGAAAACTGATTCTGTCCCATCTCAATCAGAGTTTGTTACAAGATTTGCCATTTTTCTAGTCTTCAGTGAACAGAATAATAGTTTGCTTTTTGCTTCACCTTGGAGCAAAACACTGAAACCTAGAATTATTGCTGCCAAACAGATGGGGATATTTCTCATGAAGATAAAAAAGCAAAGACCTAACAAATGAAGAACATTTGGAAAGAGAAGGTTAAAGCAGGCTCTGCTGCACTGTTTGGCATTGCTATTTTAGCAGTGTACATAGTTTTATGAACTATTATATATATTTTTTTATGTTTCAGATGCTGCAAAGCCTCAGAAGGGAAGAGTGAATGTTGCTCAGTGCTCATCACAGAGGACCTACCTGGTGTGGGTGCTGTCTGGTCACAAATCTGTTCTTGTCCATTATTTTAGGTCTCCTGCAGCTCTGTCTTGGCCAAAAGGGTGCTTTACCTCCAGCCTTTCTCTGTGGCTTCAGCACCCCTCTTCCTTAGGTCTCTGCTGGGACCAGCCCGTCCATCCCAGAAACCATCCTGAGGCTGGGATGCAGCCAGCACAGGAGCCTGGCCTCATCTTGGCTTTCCCCCCTATATCTATATTGTAAGAAATGGCAGTGGATAATGTCACTAGTGACCTTGTGCTTGTGGTCAGGGGCTGCAACTCCTGCAATTGTACAAAATTCAGGAACAGAGGGTAAGGGGTGGGGTCCCAGGACTGCCTGTGTAGTACAGCTGCACCATTTAGTTCCAGCTATGCTCTGGGTGCCTGCTCAGAAGTTCTACCTAGCTCTCTGGCTTGGCACATCTTCTCATCTTCTCATGGAAATGAATTGTCTGACTCTCAGTGGTGGCAGTCTCTGTTACATAAATTAACCATTTTTTATTCAGTGGCTGAACAAAGAGTCTCCACAAAGGAAATTGAGTAATTGGTTTTTTGTGTGTGTGTGTCTGTGTTCGTTTGTTTTTAAGCTGAAAAGATATTTCATTCACTCAATTTCTAGTCAATTGAAGATTTTCTTTCAAAATTAATATACAGACAATGCTGTCCCTCGAGACCAAACATGAAGAATTAGAGGCCCAGCAGAGAGTTTATCATAAAGTTAGCAGCCTGTGAAAGCCAATGCTCCTAACAGAAATTTATAGATTTTAAATCCAGAAAGGACATTGTGAATGTGTAATATGACCTCTTGCTTAACACAACCCATAGACTTTTACTTAGAAATTCGCACAAAGTCCACACTAACTAAACCCAGTCATTTTGACAATATAGTTGGTCTCACTTCAACAACTCAAGACTTCAAGAGAAAAGAAGTCTTCCCCCCCCCCCCCAGTGTGTAACTACTTTAAACATTACAAGATTTTGCCCTATTTCTATCGTGATTTTGTCGTAACTGTAATACACCTCTGTGTCTGATCCATAAAGAGTCTTTTCACATCCAAGCTCTTCTCTCTGCTGATCATCTCATGCCTATAGACAAATGCTCTTCTCCTTAATCCTGCAGACTAACAAGAATGAGCTTCCTTGTGTTTGATGAAAAGCTGGGTTTTACAGAACCTGAATCATTCTTGTTGCTGTGGCTGGATTTTCATTCTTTTTATCAATTAATTAGTTTAATGTTTATCTGGTGTTTCAGCATCTTTTTCTCTTCCAGACGAAGTATTCTTTTCTCTTTTGGTTCAAATGGTTGAAAAATATGTAGGGTATGTTTTGTGGGCATATACATCTTCCTTGAGAAAAGGAAGATGTATATTACTGGCTAGTAGATCTTCATTTCACCAAGCCTTTTTCTTTTTTTTTTTTTTGCCTGCACAGGAATAAGTCCTTCATAACTGAAGAACTGAGATGGGTAAATAATAAAGCAAAGATGTGCAGGACCACATGCAAGGGAGGGTCTTCCACTTCTGGTCGCAGGAGCTGCCTGTAACCCATACAAAACCCACATTTCCACAGTGCATTTATTTTTCAGATATCTTCATTTCCTGGTCTCACAAGCAGGTAGAGGTTGTCATTGGGTTCAGAGGGAAGAATTCATTGTTCCACTGTGTTTGGTGGCTGGTACGTCAAATTTAGGTGGAAGGGCTTGAAGGGCCTCTATCTGCTTCTGTAGCATACTTGAAATTAACAGGACTAGTTTCTTTACAGGTGGGTATTATTTTTGGCACATGATGGAGTTGTAGAGCTACTTGCCATGTTATGGATGGCCCAAACTAAAACACTATATTCCCACCGGGAAAATTCATGTCAACTAGCTGATCTAAAATTTGTTATATAAAACTGATGTGAACAAAACAACAGATTTAAGCAGCTTCAGACTTTGTGGATATTTGGATCAAATTTGACATTTATGGTTGAGATGCTTCATTGACAGCAAAGGAAGATGCAGAAGTGTTTGATCCTCAGCACAAGCTTATTTGTCACAGCCATAAGAATGAATGTTGTGTTTCAGGGGATGCCTTTTGCAAGAGTGCTGGGAGTTGATTTCTGTGTAAATAACTAACCCTTTCTCACCAGAAAACATTGTCACCATCATATGTTGGTATACATCTAATTAAACATATCCTGAAAGTGAGAGTTCAGCAGGGTGCAAGCACCTGCCATTATATGGTACACCTCACCCCGTGTTTTGAGGTGTTAGAATAAAAAAGCAGATTAGGAAAGACAGTTCAATGACAATGAGTTTAGAGTGAAGAGGAGCACAAAGCAGAGTCCTGCCAGCACTTTGTGGAAACCAGCAGAAACCTTGAGCAGCCCAGAGCTTTTCCTTCAAGGATTTCCTTTGGTGCCCAACCAAGAGGCATTCTTTACATTATTGTTTTAGCTTTTCTACTCTCTTTCACTTCCTCCATCTCCTTGCTAGCCTTTGAAACTAGCTGCTGGTATGTAAGAAAAGGATATCTCCTGTTTTTGAAATAATCACTGGCAGGATGAATATTCTGTATTGTCTCTGAGCTTACTTCACCTTTCTGAAGGAACAGGTTTCCTCCAGCTTTTCTTTTCAGATGTTGGTGATATTTTTTCTTGTGACTGTATGTATTATTTTTTACTGTTAATAAGTGACAAGCAAATGTCATTTAGCTGTACAGCAGCTTTACAGAATGTCATGTTTTTATACTAGATTGTCATATTTTTATTGGGGATGAGCAGGCTATTACTCCGCTAGAAATCACAGTGATTTCATTTGGACCCCTTGTAGAGTGGCCACGCTGACAGCTCATTCTCCTCTTTGCTCCCACGAAGGCAATTTTTGTCATGAATGAGGACCTTTTGATCTCCAGCATCTCACCCCTGGTAAAACAGCAATGTCACCAAAACTAGCAGGATGAGGGTTTGAGCTTTTGTTGGAGCATTAAGCAGGCCATTGTTTCACATTTCCTACTTGGTTCCCTTAAAAAATGCATTTGATCTAACTCCATTGCTGGTAGTCCAGAAATAAAACAATTCCTTGGGGCATGAATGCTATTCAGACAAAATAATACCAATATTTGTCTGCTTTCCCTCCCTGGTATCCAGCGTCTTTGCCAGCTCGTTTTTACTCACAGAGGAAATAACCTTTTTCTGGAATTCAGATTTTCCTGACTTCTTAGAAACAGGGAGTTTAAAGCATTCCGAGTAATCTTTCCCTTTGAAACCTTCTTAAAATAGTCTTTTAAATATCTGCCACTTTTGAAAGGTTTAAGTTCCCTGGGGGTGTAATTCTGCTGACATTGATGGCATCTGCCAGCAGAAACTCTGGTTCTGCAGTTTCTTCAGGGAGCTGCACTGCCCTTTGTTTGGCAAGGAAAGCTCGTGACGTGGGTCCAAACCCAGCCACGAGTGTCTTCTGCTCTGCTTTTCTCAGGCTGTGCCCAGCATTCAGGCAGGTCTGATGCTGATCTGACAGGGGCTCAGCACTCCACTTACCTGGGTCGTCACTCACACAGGAGGGCGAGGGCAGTCCTCACACACATTCAGTGAGGACAAAGAGGAGTATTTGATCATGTACCTGTGGCACCAGCCCTTCCAAGAAAATGACTATAAATCACAAAGCAAAGCTCCCCGGTGTTAGCAGCAGAGAGGTAAAAGGCTCATAATTCTTACGGAACAAATCACATGCAAGTGAGTCATTTGTAATTGCTTTATAAAAATAGTGAATAAACGCTGTCCTATTCTGTACTTGATTAAGCACGTGTATAACTTTAGTCAAAAGAACCTGTCTTGTGAGCATAAAGTTGCAGGAATAAGGCTCAGTGAGAAGAGCACCTTGCGGAAAATATGAATCCCAGAGCCAGAAATGTCTTTGGGAGATGCAGTTCTCTTCTAAAGCACATCTGCCAGAGAAAGATTTGCTTCTGTGCAGAGAGAAGCTTGTGCTTGTGATTTTCATCTATCGTTGTGTAAATAAAACTGGCTCCCAAGTAAGGATGGTAGAAGCAGGGATTTCACCCATCTAAAATTGATTTTTTTTTTTTTCATACCATATTTTTTTATCTACCTGGATACTAGATTAGAAAGATAGGTCAACTGTGTTTTCTCTTTGAATAGTTACATTTTTGCTCATAATCCAGTTTTCTCCCGGCAGTAAAGGTATCAGCTAAACTCTGAATAGAAAATAAAGCCAAGGCAAACACTTCGATGCAACACACTAGAAGTGCAAAACTCATGCCATGACGACGTTTCACAATCTTCTTGTTTTTTTTAAAGGTAAATGCTAACAGTTTGCTACCAGGGCAGTTCGCCATCTCTAAAGCCCAATTCAGTTCAAAGAATGTTTTTCTTTTATACACATATGGATAAAAATAAACACAAATGTATGATTTTGTGCTGAAAAGTATTTTCTTCAAGGGGTATTTCCTGAGAGCACCATGCAATCTGAAGCCCACCCACCTATGGCTCTCCTACTGATCAGTGAGAAAATTCAGCACTCTCCCAATCAATACTTGAAGAGCCTGCATGGGAAAAGAAAGCCTCAGAAAGAACTTGTAAAGTGGAGCATGGTGTGTTAATGTGGTGGTTAACAAGTCCATCAACGCAGCCCTGTTGGGGGCTGTCTCTCAACCCTGTTTTAGAAAGGCTTCATCTCATCCACTTGCCTGGCTCCCCTGCCAATCCCCTATGGGCAGAGGTCTGCCTGCTGCATTTATGAACTCCAGCCCTGTTGGCTTTTAGTCCTCCCTGACCCTACAGACCTGCTGGGATCCAAACGTGGACATGTAAGTCTACGCGCACAAGGTGTCCCCTGCAAGAGTGGCAGCTCTGCTTGTTGTTAATACCTTGTTAGTATTTTGTCAAGGCAGTCCAGGGACTGTCCAGAGCACCCTGAAAGAGATGTCTACATCTGCTCTTCAGACCTACATGAAAACAACTAAATTTAGGTGTCATCTGTGAGGTACGCCCCAGCTGTGGTGGCACTGGTAGAGGGACAGGCTGCTAGCACTGATCCTCCTGCTCCCAGTCCAGGGATGTGGGGGCTGTCCCCTCCCAGCAGAGCTGGTGGACCTCTGAGTTCCCAGAGGGATGGACATCTTCAGGGGGTCTGAGCTCTCCCGCTGCTGGCAATTGCAACATCAGAATGCCTCTGGGTACTTTTCCAACATATACATTTGTATGTCGAGTGTATGCTCAAAGCTGTTTCTGGCAAATAGGCACCCTGAATGGTGCAGGTGTCCTGCTGTTGTTTAAAGGATAAGAGCAAATCATAAGCTAATTTGATACTCAATATACTAGGGGTTCATAAATTTAAGAGTATTAAAGGAGTTTTTTAATCAACCCTTTGCTGAAGAACATTGGGCCCAGGCCTATCTCAGCTAACGGCGGGGGATATCCAAAAGGAATGAACTTTGTAGGCCAGGTCTGGTAAAACAAAGCAGTTTTGCAGGCTGGGTAAGTCCATTTGGGACTATGACAGCACTGGTACCAGACAAAAATTCAGGTTCCTCACCTGCTGTCAGGGCTGTCAGATCGTGTCTCACCAGGCTTCTGTGCATGCTTCTGCAGCTATTGTAGGCTATGGCTTGCCCAAAAAAAAAGCACAGGTAATCCTCCTGTGCTCAGGGGCTCAAAGGCAATCCTGTACTGTACTGGGTAAGGAGCCCAAGTGCACTAATAAGAGAAGAAGGCTGACTGTTGACAACAGGGACAACATGTGCATGCATTGCATACCTGTGAGTTTTACTAGAGTACTCCTCCATAAATTTGTCTTCTTTGCTGGTGCAGGAACAAAAAAAAATGAAGTTCTCATAGCAACTCAAACATGACAATTTGATTAGAGGCGTAATGTGTTTTTAGTATAAACCATGGCCTTAAAATAAAAGAGCAATGTTTCACCACTGGATGGCAGAATCTTCCTCTGGTCTAACAATGTAATAGCAGGACTATTTGCTAAAATTAGAGCAAAATTGGAACTGTCATACTCAATCCAGTGTCTGATCAAATTGGAAGGATCTACTAAAAATGTAATTGCAGAGGCAAAAATTATATTTTTTAGAAACTCCTTTCTGTCTATGACATCTGACCTTTTAATGTCTGTCCTGAATACATGAACTTCAGGGCCTTTGTTCTTCTGCAGATTTGTCAATGTCCCCAAATATTGTCCACTTTGTCAATGTGTCAATGCTCATGCCTGCACTTAGTATTTTTTCTTGAATCTCATTTTGTGTCACAGAACTATAGAAATCACAACATGCTTGGGAAATGTGTTTAGAAAGATGCTGTAGTTAGCAATACTATATAATCCCTTAAAAATACAAAAATAATACTAGTTACTGACGTTAAAGCTCAGGAAATATAGTGCTTGGGCCAGAAATGACAATATTTTTAAAGATGAGTATATATTAAATTTCTGTTAAGAGGATGTGGTGTTTTGAAATCGTTGTTGGAACTTTTCAGGAACTATTTTTAAATAGAGAAGAATTCAAGTTCAGAACCACTTTATCTCCTTTTACATGTGGTATATACTGAGCAACTTCATTACTGTATCTGAGCAAAAGGAGAAGAAGGAAATGAGGTAAGCCTTCACCACTGCCAATCAGGAAGACAAACTTTGTTCTTAACCTCAGAGGGTTTGTTATTAGTTTCCATCAAGCAGACAGAGACTATTAGTTTGCATTAGCAGCGACCGTTAACTAGTTGTGATCATTGTTAAGAACCCCAGTCTCTGATTCTTTTCTGAGACATACATCCATGGTTTGTATATCCACATTCAAAATGAATGTATATCCACATTCAAAATGAATGTGGATATACACATGAGGAGCATTCAAAATGAAGCAAATCTTGTGTGACTTGGCAATCATTGTTTTAACAGCACATTTTTTAAATGTTCAAAAGGAAAACTTTCTCAAAATGATTGACTTTCATGTGGAAAACAAGAAGTTTGCAGTTAGAACAGAAAAGACAAAAGCTATGGTGGGACATAAAAAAGTTGTTTTAGTGTATGCGATGCCCATGTTATGTTTTTGACTTCTGCAGTATCCTGTAGCAATGAGGTCAATTAATTCATTATATACTTTGTTCAGAGTATGTCTTTAGAAGTCTTTGTTAATGTTATTTTTACCCTCTCTTTCCAGGTCATTTCTGAATAGTTTAAGCTACACCTTTTTGTTGAGATGATTTTAGCCTGAAAGAACCAAAATAGCATTTAGACTGATAGGAACTGAAATACGCTTTTTATCTCAGCAACAAAACATACAGGCTATGATAGAAGAAGCAAAAGAGAAAGCGAACAGGGCATTATGAGGGAAAACAAACCAGACATCGTGCAGACATTTTCAGAAGGCTGGAGGATGCCACTTTGGTTGTGATGAGTTGAACATCTTCCCACATCTTAGCAGGTGCTGTTAAGGAAGGCCTGAGTAGGCAGGATCAGCTCATGTGGGCAAACCCTAGTGAGGGGTGGGGAGCTGCTTGCTCTCCTGCCTCTCCAATTACCACTCAGGACACTATTACAATTTATATTGATTGAAATAACCCCCTAGTTATGTAGGATGAGACCCCATCTCCCCTCCACGCAAAGCAGCTCTCTTGGCATGGTCTCCAAAGAGCATCTTAACCCTGAAAACTGCGGAGCTGCATTTCCTCTGCACAGTGCTCATCAAAGTGTGCTAGAGGGTAAGAGGGCCTCAAGAACATCAGGATTATAATTAAACAGGAACTTACAGTAACTAGACCTAAGTGGCTTGAACAACATTTTTACTGCTGATAAAGCCAGACAATCCTCTGTGTTCCCTTCTGTCCTGAATAGAACACAACTTCGTATTTGTATTTGCATTTATTTGTATTTGTATTTGTATTTGTTCTTGTACTGAGAGAGTGGTGGGAAAGCTTCTCCTTCATCAGAAGGCCAGTTTCAGGTCCGATAAAAGACCTCACTCAGTAGTGTTACCATTCGCCTGTATGCTGGGCTTAGTGGAGAGAGACAGGATTCAAGCTGATGATTAAGAAATGCAACACTGAATTGGAGGAAAATAAACCGTCAGACATGATGTTTACAAATATCTTACTAAAGGCACAGTGAAAGTACACAAAGAGTTTGCTTCACCTCTAGTTTATTTTTATAAAGGCCTTTTCATTCAGCAGGGGCACATAAGGATAAATCCCCGTCACCTGGACTCAACACTTGCGTGCCGTTGAGTGGCATAATCTGCTAGCAGGGTAGCACTTAGCTGTTACACCTGAATTAAACACCAAATGCTTTATTGTCTCATGCTAGCACATCTGGGGTGACCCTAACCAGATTTTTCAACCTATGAGCCTAGAGAGGCTGCTGAAAGTTGGTTGCCCTGACCACAACCTAACAGACAAGTATCAAAATAAGGGTCTTGGCTTCTTTCTCCTGAGACCCTGCAATGGATAGGCCATGCCTCTTCTGATCACTCTTTTCTCGAGGAAGCAGCTGTCTCCTAAGTCCTTGGGCTTTTATTTTTATTCCTTTGGGTGCTCACCTCTCCCAGGAACCATTCACAAAGAGCATCATATGGGAATCCCTTGAGACCTCCTCTTGCGACTTGCACCCACAGTAGGAATATGTTGGTGTCTCACATCTGCCACATCTCTGTTTTCTTGTAGTTAGACAATCAACTACAGGCAACATTTCTGCTCCATTAATGGATGGACACAGCTAACAGGGGCTCAGTGTACCTGCTAACAAAATATGGGGCTTTGGAGGGTATGTCAGGTGTTGGCACCATGTAGCTGTCATGCCCTCAGCCACCACATTGTGGATTTGCTGTGGAAGGAGCTGATGAACTAACGTGGCATGCCAAATCTAATGTTTCAAAATCCTTGGGTATACCAATGCTTCAAAGCACCATAATAAATGTCAGCAACTTCAGGGATGGAATGAGTTACAGCAAAATTATGGCTTAACCTGTCACAAAGAGTAGGCTCTGAAAAAATAGTAATCCTGCCTGTGTTTTGCAATGTTTGTCTTTGTTTGGCCTTGATATAAAGCTGATGTCACACTGAGAAGTCATTGCTGAGTGTTTAACAGAAAAAATAGTGTACAACCTTGTGCCTATAAACTAATCCTTAATTTTTGCTTGTGCTTTGAACATTCATGTAATTCTTCTATTTGCTGTCTTTCCTTCTGCAAGGTTATCCTTGCTGAATTAGTGTCCCTGTGACATGTTGCTATCTCTCAGTGTTAATGTCAAAGATAAGGGGCTCTCTGCATCTCTATCCCCATCTGTGAAACAACTCATCAAACCTCAGAAAAGTGCACAAAAGGCCTTTAGTCCTCCCTTTATTAGTATCACCCACTCTGTTAGGGACTGGCTGTGGTGGTTTCACCCAGTCAAGCAGCTGAGCTCCACCACAGCTACTCTCTCATTCCCCCTCCTCAGAGGGAAAGGGGAAGAAAACACAATGGAAAAGACTCATGGGTTGAGATAAGGACAGGAAGATCACTCAACAGTTATTGTCACAGGCAAAACAGACTCAGCATAAGGAGATTAATATAATTTATTACTTATTACTAAAAAACTAGAGCAGTGAGAAACAAACAAACAAAAAACAAACTAAAAACTCCTTTGCCCCATCCACTCTCTTCTACCCTCCCAATCCCCAAGTGGCACAGGTGAATGGGGAATGGGGGCTGTGGTCAGTCCCTGACGCTTCGTTTCCACAGCTCCTTCATGGTCACTCCCTGCCCCTGCTCCACATGGGGTCCCTCCCACTGGATGCCGTCGTTCCCAAACTGAGCCCGTGGGGGCTGCCCACAGGCAGCAGCTCTTCAAGCGCTGCTCCCACACGGCTCCGTAACACGGGGTCCATCCCCCAGGAGCAAACTGCCCCAGCACGGGTCCCCCACGGGTGGGCGGCAGCTCCCCCCAGACCCCTGCTCCTGCGTGGGCTCCTCTCCATGGGCTGCAGCTCCGGCCCGGGGCCTGCTCCTGCAGGGGCTCTCCATAGGCCGCAGCCTCCTCCAGGCCACATCCACCTGCTCCACCGGGGGCTCCTCCACCCATGGGGGGGCTGCAGCATGGAGATCTGCTCCATGTGGGACCCATGGGCTGCAGGGGGACAGCCTGCTCCAACAGGGACCTCTCCCTGCACAGGCTGCAGGGGAACTGCTGCTGCCTGCCTGGAGCACCTCCTGCCCTCCTGCACTGACCTTGCGGTCTGCAGGGCTGGTTCTTCTCTCATGTCCTCTCTCCCGGCTGCTGTTGTGCAGCAGTGTTTTTTTTTTTTTTTTTTTTTTTTTTTTTTTTTTTTTTTTCCCCTTTTCTAAACCTGCTCTCCCAGTGGCCCAACCAGCATTGCTCCCTGGCTCAGTTCTGGCCAGCGGAGGGTATCTTTGGAGCCAGCAGAAACTGGCCCTTATCTAACATGGTGCATCTTTTGTACTATTCACACAGATGCCACCCCTGCAGCCCCTCACTTCCAAAACCTTGTAATGTAAACCCAATACACTAGCTAATTAAGAAGTTTTCGCTTATGGCCTAACCCTGCTCTGTATGGTCAGGATTAAATGCAGGGGTTTTCTTAACCAGGACCCTGAGGGTTATTTTCTGTCCTCTGGCACAAGGACTCACGAGAGGAGAATCACACTCCATGTCTTGGATGTGGGGAAAGAGTCCCAGTGCTCATCTCCAGCCCCAGAAATTGGTAAAATCCTGTGTATGCCTGGGTAGTCCATCTGCCGGAGGAGTCCATCTGCTTGTTTTACTGTACAGCATCACTGCTCATCCTGCACTCCCCCTGGCTTCAGATCACACTGCCTGCCTATATGATTTATCTTGGGGAATAAATGTCACCTATCTAGAGGCCTGTGCTCAAGCAGACAGTTTCAACCAACAGTCCAAGTCCTCATGACCCTTCTGCAGGCTTTAATTGCCCCTGAATTCTTGTACTGGTTCTCTGCATGGATGTAAACCATCACCTCAGGACACAGCTGTCTGGTTTGGCGAGGTGGAAATCTGCTTCTGCTTCAGGAAGTGGGATATGATTTGCAGAGGAATTTGGGATGAGATGGGAGGTGCCATCTTTGTGACTTACTCTCTCGGGCAGAATGCAAAGTAGGGTAAAAAATTTATAGCAGCAATAGGGAATCGGTAGGCATGTACTTGACACTGTTATCCAGGCAGACCGGATGGAGAAAACATATTTGGTGATAAATCTCTGGTGTTCGCCTTTTTGCTGGGTTTAAAAGTCTTTGCTGTGTGCATATGTAAAGGTGCTGGGAGGGAATGCAGGCAACTTTGGGGCAGAATGGCTGGATGCAGCCACCTCTGCCTTCTTGACCAGAGGGCTTGTGCTGAGGAGGTCTTTCCACAGCTGCTGTGATTCCTCCTCGGGTTTCCTCTGTGTTTCTGGGACACCTAATTGGACTCAGCTGGCTACAGGGCTTTGTGTGGTGAAGAAGCAGGAAAATGGGAAAGGATGGGTCTCTCTCAGTGGGATCTGGCTACAACACAGCCAGGCAGCTGGAACAACGATCTCTCAGAAAGCCAAGTTGAAGCAGGTAGGATTTCACAGAATCATAAAATCACAGAATCATTAAAGTTGGAAAAGCCCTCCAAGATCATCTGGTCCATCCATCCCCCTACCACCAATGCCACCCATTAAACACCCTAAATGCCCTAAGCACCATGTCCAGCCTTTTCCTGAACACCCTGTGGAATGGTGACTCCACCACCTCCCTAGGCAACCCATCCCAATGCCTGACTGCTCTTTCTGAGAAGAAATGTCTCCTCATTGCCAGCTTGAGCCTATTCCCTCTAGTCCTATCACCTAGTTATTCCCAGCTCCCCACATATTCATTTCAGGTAGCTGTAGAGAGCAATGCGGTCTCCCCTGAGCCTGCTTTTCTCCAGCCCAAACACCCCCAGCTCCCTCAGCTGCTTCTCACAGGACTTGTGCTCCAGGCCCTTCACCAGCTTCGTAGCCCTGCTTTGAACACATTCCAGGGCCTCGATGTCCTTCTTGTAGTGAGGGACCCAAAACTGAACACAGCACTAGAGGTCTGTGATTCTGTGCTTCTGTGCGGCCTCACCAGAGCAGAGTACAGGGGGACGATCACCTCCCTGCTCCTGCTGGCTGCACTGTTCCTGATACCAGACAGGATGCTGTTGGCCCTCTTGGCCACCTGGGCACACTGCTGGCTCATGTTCAGGAGAGCATCAGTCTGCACCCCCAGATCCTTTTCCTCTGCACAGCTTTCCAGCCACCCTGCCCCAAGCCTGTAGTGTTGCATGGGGCTGTTGTGGCCAAAGTGCAGGACCCGGCACTTAACCATGTTGAACCTCATCCCGCTGGCCTCTGCCCATCAACCCATCCTGTCCAGGTCCCTCTGCAGGGCCTTCCTGCCCTCCGACACATCAACACTTCCCCCCAACTTGGTGTTGTCTGCAAACTTACTGAGGGTGCACTCAATTCCCTCATCCAAATAATCAATAAAGATGTTAAAGAAGATGGGACCCAACACTGGCCCCTGGGGAACACCGCAGATGACTGGTCACCAGCTGGATTTCACTCCATTCACCATCACTCTCTGGGCCTGGACATCCAGCCAGTTTTTAACCCAGCAAGGAGTGTACCTGTCCAAGCCATGGGCTGACAGCTTCTCCTGGTGAATACTGTGGGAGACCATGCCAAAGGCCTTGCTGAAGTCTAGGTAGACTACATCAACTGCCTTTCCCTCATCTACCAGGTGGGTCACCCAGTCATAGGAGGAGATGAGATTGGTCAGGCAGGACTTGCCTTTCATGAACCCATGCTGACTGGGCCTGATCTCCTAGTTGTCCCGCATTTGCTGTGTGATTGCATTCAAGATGACCTGTTCCATCACCTTTCCTGGCGCTGAGGTCAGATTGACAGACCTGTAGCTCTCTGGCTCCTCTTTATGACCCTTCTCAGAGACGGGAGTCACATTAGCAAGTCTCCAGTCATCTGGGACCTCTCTGGATGACCATGACTGCTGACAGATGATGGAAAGCATCTCAGCAATCACATCTGTCACATTCCTCAGCACCCTGGGGTGAATCCCATCTGGCCCCATGGACTTGTGACAGTCCAGGTGGAGCAGCAGATCTCTAACTGTTTCTACCTGTATCATGGGGGGTTTCTTCTGCTCCCTGTCACAGACTTCCAGGTCAGGAAGATGAGTACCCCGAGGATAAGTGGTCTGACAAGTAAAGACAGATGTAAAGAAAGCATTAAGAACCTCAGCCTTTTCCTTATCCTCAGTATTCTTGTCCCCCCCTGCATCCAGTAAAGAATGGAGATTCTCCTTGGCCCTCCTCTTACCATTAATATATTTGTAAAAACATTTTTTATTATCCTTAACCATAGCGGCCAGGTTGAGCTCATGCTGGGCTTTAGCCTTCCTGATTTTTCTCTCTGCATATGCTGGCAACTTCCTTGTTCTGTCATGAGTTGCTTGCCCCTTCTTCCAGTAGACATAAACTCTCTTTTTCTCTTGGACACTCAGCTAAAGTTCTCTCTTCAGCCACACCAGTCTTCTTCCCCACTGGCTCATCTTAGGGCACGCAGGAACAGCCGGCTCCTGTGCATTGGGAGTTCCTCCTTGAGGCGTATCCAGCCATCCTGGACCCCTCATTTCACCCAGCATGAAGTCTGCTGATGAGCTTTGTCCAGGATAAATGAGGAGACACGTACACGTGTATATGGACTGAAGTGGGTTTCTGCTGAGAGGAGCATCAGTTCTTTTCCACAGTTCCACAGTTCTTGTGGAAAAAAACCTGCAGGAATGTCTTTGCAAATTCAGCTCTTCATTATTATTATTATTATTTTTCATAAGAAAATAAAAAAGCTTCATGGTGTGGAGGTGAAATTCCCCAAGTCTCCCCAGAAATGGTGGCTCACATTCCTCCGGAGCCTGTTATTCCCTTGATGGTCTTTGGAGGGTAATGAAGTGATCTGTGGAGGACTCCTTCAGCTATTCGTCTTCCCAGGACTGATTGGTAGTGCAGAGAATTAAAGCTCCCAGAAGACAGCAGCCATTCCCACAGCCTCAATACATTTCATTTTTGTAAGTGGAAGAAAGGCTCCAAAAGAATTATTCATCCTCCCCCCGCCCCCCATAACTTCCTCCATTGCTGCTCTGTAAATTAAATCTTGCAAGGATTTTTCTCCAGAGCAGGCTCTTAGGGCAAGTGCAAAACTCATTAAATGAAATCAAATGTTCAACCCTTCCCTGTAATTTCCCTCCCCAGTTGCCCTCTTAAAAAAAAAAAAAAATAATAAAAATGAAACAGAAAAAGGTAGGAGTGTCCTGTTTTGCTAACTAAGGAGAAGGGCTGAGCTGAGCCCTGGTGCAAGCAGTGGGATCGTCCTCCCAATGGTGGAACTGACTGAGAATGGAGAAGCGGTCCTGAAAGCAGGTGCTGGGATGCTGAGCCCCAAGGACAGCTGGCAGATAGCAGGGCTGAGGCACACGTCTTCTCTTAGGAGCCCAGCCCCAGGGCACCCCTGGGTGCAGCAGCAGCTTGAGAAAGGGCTCGAACTGGCCATTTACTGGCTGCAGATGTGCTCAGGGTGGCTCTACCAATGAAGAGAAGTGCTGTGGAGATGTGTCAGCTTCAAGGAAATGCAACAAGTGAGTTACATCCGTGACTTTCAGATGGAGGCACGAGCAGCTAAACTGCACAAGGGGATAAAATGCCAAGGTGATGTCAAACAGTGCTCCCTGCAGGAGCTCTGCCGCTTTGAATATACAATACCATTGAACAAGAATACAGTGGAAAACACAGCTTCCTAAAGGCTTGAGGGGGACTTTACTGGGATCTATGGGTGTCTGAAGCAGCGACACTTCTGAGCTGTACCTCCCGAAGGTGTTTGGTAGGAGCACCAGCACCCGCGTGGCAGCTGTCCTCTGCCCTGCTGTGAACTGACGTCTTCATAACTCTCTGTCAGCGAACCGTACGAGCTGCAGTTCAGAGTAATCAGTCTCTCTTGGGAAGTTACCATTTGACTTTCTCACTTGCCCTTACTAAGTAATACCATAAATCTCTGAACCGTCTGGCTGCCTCTGATCTGGCTGCAAGGCTGTTGCGTACTTGGTGACTGGAGCAGAGGAGGAGGGAGGAAAGCAGCTCTGCGCTGTGCTGAAGTCATTCAGAGCTCTGAAAAAAAAAAAAAAAAAAGGGTGGGTATGGTTTGCAATCCTAATTAAATGAGTTTGCGTCGTTAAAGTTTGTGCTATCGCACTGCAGAGCTGGGGAGGAAAGTCTATTTCCGTAAGTGCGTGCTCTTTGGGAAAGTGAAAAGCTATGTTTAGCTGAATCTTGGAACGGCTCTTTATAATAAGATCCTGTCAAATAGCAGAACTCACAGGTTATTTGTAAATGGCAGCTCTGCACGGTACAAAACAAAGCATTTGGATGAGACAGACTTGAGGGGATATACCACTTGCAGGTGGAGAATGAGGCGAACCAGGTTTGACCCTGGCTTGCAGCACAAGACCTCAGTGTGATAAGTAAAGGCCATCCAGAGAAAGCTTTGGGCTTCTCAAGAGTGGGATTCATCTCACCCGAGTTCAGAGCTTCCACAGTCACCTCAAGTCCCTTTGGAAGCTAACAAACAGGCTCATTGCACGTCCACCAAAATGTGAAGCTGACCCAGCTCTTTGTTCCTGGTTATCTCAGTGCAGCTGATGGCCTTGCCCCTTCATGCAGGCCAAGGGGAGCTTTCCCATCCCCTCCACATTCATTATCTGAAGTACAAAGTGAGAGGATAGACCTAAGCAGCATTTATAGGCTGGAATTTAAACAGGTGTTATCTAGTGGGCAGCTATCCTGTGGTGGATCAGGCATTATGAAGGGGTATTAGAGGCCAGACAACAAGATGCGCTGTGGTAGGTGCTCCACAGAGAGACAGCCTGGCCTGCTGAAGCTACATTGGCCTCATTACACCATGGCAAGGGACTGGGATCTTCACAGAGACCGCTTTGCTCTGAATCTCTTTGCTCTGAGTTTGCAGAGAAATGAGAGTGATAGCTGTGCCAAGCAGTGCATTAAAAAAAAAAAAAAAAAAAAAGAGGAAATTGTACTCAATATTTGCAAATCTATCAGCCACATCCATCAACAATGATATCTATTAACATGATTACTATTGATAATGCACCCTTCAGTTCTGAGCTTCCTTAATTTGAGCATTCATGGCAATCAGGTACCTGCTGAAAAGGTTCTGATTTTTTTTCTCCTGAATATTATTAGACAAAATTATTGTCAATGATCAGAAATCTTTGAAAACTGCCTTCCTCTGGGAGTTCAGTTTTGGCACCCTTTTTAAATTATTATTTTTTTTAAACTTCTACTCTGTAAATGTCTGCAACAAGAGCAGAAATGGGAGAAAAACACATCCCTGAGCACATGTTCAGTGCTGAAAGTCAGCTGCAGCACCAGATTTGAATGAGACAGCAAAGTAGGACAATAACCTCTTACTCCTGGATGCTCTTGAGGTCAAAAGGGAGAAAATGCACCATTCAGCTATCGAGATTTCCAGTTTCTGAGGCAATCGCTTATTTTTGCTGTTATCAGCTCCTCATACTACTGTGCAGTATAAAAAAAAAAAAAGACTCTCCCACCCTTCTATATCCTTGTATTGTGCTTGTTTACGCAATTTTGCAAGGCACTTAGGAAACAACCAGAGGAAGCTTGATGCTGAGCTTCCTGTAATGTTATACATAGCCTTCATGTGTGAGTGTATGTGTTTATGTAAGAATATATATACATGCATTTCTCTGGAGGATGGCATAGTCAGGCTTCTCTGGGTACATTTATGCACGCCCTAAGTAGATGAGTGTGTCTTATTATAAAAAAAGGAAGCCTTGTGTTTATATAGATAGACACATATATTACACACATAATTATGTTTCCACACACTCAGGAATAGAAATCAACTTGCACGAAAGGGACAAAAAGGGACAATCCTGGTTCTAGAAGTATAACATATACTAAGGGCTCTGCTTCAGCCACGCGATGCATGGGTAGGATCCTACCCAAGGTGCTTGGACGTGGACTCAAATCTTCTGCAACTCAGAACTGCTCAGAGGGAGACTGCGTGCCCTGTCTGTCCCTGTAGCCACAGACATGCCCACGAGGGTTTATTATGCTGTGTAGCCTTCTGACGACCTGCATACAAAATGTTTGTTGGGCATACGTCTGAAAACACCCCAGAAAGAAGGAGGGATGTGTGCCTTACGAGCAGATCACCAGTCCTTATGGGAAACAGCATTTCCAGCCTAAAATACACTAGGGTGTACTAGCCTTGAATTTCTTTTGGAGAAGAGAAAATATTTTGATCTTCATAAAGGAAGGATGACTGTAAAACAATTTTTTTTTTTTTTTTTTTTTTGGGGGGGGGGGGGGGGTTAGGAATAGACACTGTTGTGCAGCAGAACAACATGAACTCCTTCCCATGTTTTGTAGGCATTAGGGAAAGCACCAGGGATCCCATTGAGTGGGATCAGCCCGGCAGCCAGCACAGGAGATAAAAGGCCAGGAGGAGGTGGCATGAGAAATCCTAATTCCCTCTAATGGTCGAGAGTGGAGGCATGAGCATCGGTTTGATCTGGTGCATTTTCTGTAGTAGCACAGCAGGTCAGCCTGGAGCCGCGCCAGCCAGCTTATTCTTGGCTTGTAATAGAGTGAATAAATATCACTGCCTGCCTCTAAGGCCAGGTCCAAGTAGGTGACTTTCCCCCAGGGAAGCTCTGTCAGCCCCTCTTCAGCTGTGCCATGTTCCTGTGATCAGGCTGAGTGCATTATACACTAATAACCCTCCCTGGTGCTTTGAAAGCTCTGTGGGCTCAGAGACCAAGCTGCGGCTTCCAGCCAGGGAGCTGGGCTGCTCCTGGTGGTCACCACAATGAAACAGGACAGCATGGTGGTCATCTTGCTGCCTCAGAAGCAACAGGCACTTCTGAATGACCTTTCCAAGCCTGTCTCAAGTGTGTGATGCACACGTGTTCAGATGCTCCAGGATAGGCATGCTCACCTGGGCAATTCCCATATTGCTTGTGGCTGTTGGGTTTAACGTTATCAACTTTCCAAATGAAGGGAAAAATCCTTCCAAAATCCAGAATTTTTCTCTAAACCTCCCCTTATCCTTCTAAAAGCCTGGTGGAGATTTTCTGTATAACTAGGGGAGAAGCATTTACCCCTACCATTCTCCACAATGCCTGACTGCCACCGAAGACACCTCAGGAGGAAACAGCCACGTACAGTGATCCCCTAACCCCCAGGTGGGCAGGAGCCGGCCCCTGCTGTAGAGGTGTCCTTGGGGTGCAGCATTTTCCTCACGAGCCCTTGGAGGACTCTGCAGCCTGCTGGAGCACCTCATGGCCAGCCCACGGGATGTCCTTCAGCCTCAGAGCGAAGCCTCTGACCACCTCATCTCCCTGGCATGGAAACCTTCCTCAGGAAAGTCTTGGGTCATGGAGACCTGGTGTAGACGGGTGCTTTCAAGGCTGAGGAGCACCATGCTCTCTACCCATTCCCCTGCCACAACATCAGGCTGTGTCCTCATGTCTTTCCTTGTCCACCTTGAAGACAATGGCAGAAGAAAAGCAGCCGTGAACTGAAATCTAACAGAGTGTGACCTGCAAACCAAGCTGGGGAGGCCTGGATGGTCCCCAGAGCATCACGTGGCATTTAGGCCCAGTTTTAATCATTTTTCAATCAGCAAGAGGGAGTGTCTTTAGCTTAACTATGTAAAAAGCCTCTGAATTACTTGTAGAAAGTGAATGGGTAGCAGAAGTAATTCCTGCTGGGCTTTTAAATACATGCTTTCTTCTGCTTACTGCTGAAGGCAATCATCTCTCCTGCCTTGCAGGACTTGTAGCCTCAAAGCTCCAAAAACCCTCCCAGTCACCTTTTTGTCCCTGCAAGAGCTTGTTACTGAAATCCTCTGTCCTGTTTTTTACCTTTTACCAGCAGAAGCCCGCGGTTTCAGACCGCAGCTGGTTGCCCGCGTGCTTCTCCGGGCTCAGCCCCTTTCTTCTCCTTTCTTTTGTGCACGTGCGGCTTCCAGTTTACCAGCTCCATCAGACAAATAGGTGACTGCTACGATTATGCTCCATGCCGAGTTAAATGCTGCTAACTGTGTTAAAAGATTGCTATGGAACGAAATGACTCCTGGGCAAAAATACAGTAGTTAAATGTGGAATATGCGGGTCTCTCCGTGCAGTCAAAACACAATTTTTCTGTTTTCGACAAGTGCCTGTTTTTGAAAAGCGCTTTAGTTGTGCAAACATAATGCATACCTTTGTTATCAAAATATACCCTAGATCAATATTGCTCTTTGAAATCACACGGGGGCTCTGCTGGAAGAGAGCTGTAATGAAAATTGCTCTGCCTGGGATTTCACGTTGGGCTTTGTTTGCTCACTGAGAGCAAGCAGGGAAATGTGGATGTGCAGGGTCCTGGGCTCCTCTGGGAGCCCCACAGCCTCTCCTCGGTGTTTGTTGGCCCAGGGGTAGGAGGCAATGGGAGCGGGGCACAGCATTTCCTTCAAGTCCTGCTAAGCCTCAAGGCACTGGGTTATAAAGTCAAGATGTTATTGAGCCCTAAAAGCAGGTGTTTTTGAAAGCAACATTGATTAATTATGATCTTCTTCTCTCCTTGGTATAGTTACATTTGAATTTCTGGTACCATGATACCAATTTTACAGAAAGAAGGAAATGGAAGGAAACGTTAACACTGCTTTAAGACTGTGAAACTCTTAAGATATTTTATATATATATATATGTATATATTTCCTGCAAAGGGTTATTGTGATAGATGTGTGGGGTTTGCAAAAATCCTGTAGGGACATGCAGGTATTGTAAAAAAAAAAAAACCATAAAACCCAACCATGCCATTTCCAACTGCTGATGTCCCATCTGCCTCCCTAAGGCTCCGGGTCCTCTGCGCTCTCTTGTCTGATCTCAGCCCTTTTATTCAGTTGCTCCTACTGGGATGAAGTCCATCCCCACTGCCCAACAGCTCCCGTGCCAGCCCTCCCCTCCTGCACCCCAGGGCCAAGAGCCAGCTCCTGGGAGCAGGATGATTCCCTCAAGGACCCCCATCGATGGCTTTTCCACACACCTGTGTGCACTCGGAGGCTTTACTCAGGATTTTGTCCTTGTGGTGCAAGTGCACACGTTGTGAAATCGTTTGAGGAATGGGCGATGACTTCCTAACTGCATTTTTTTAAGGAAACTGCATATGTTTCTCAATGTCTGCTAACAGGGCACACAGGAGTAGCATGGAAATCAGCATCCCCCGGCCTCCGCTGAGCCTTAAAAATGCTATTTGGAGCAGTTTGTTTTAATTTTAGGGGAGAGAATTGCTTTAAAGGCTTATGCTCTCTATGGTATTATGAAATGTATGCCCTGAAAGGCATGTTATTTAATCTGTTTTCATGTTTGTGTACAACCTAATGCCAAAGGAAAAAAAAAAAAAAAACAAGGCAAAAAAAAGGCAATGCGGAGGTTTTCCACTGTCCTCTCAGCTTACTGAGAATGGCTGAGACGTGAGGGCAGGGGACAAGGTACGTATATTGATCCCACTGGTATATTAATCCAGCTGGTAATCTGTACAGCCAGACGAAGATGAATTAAATCTGGATGCTATACGTGGTGGGCGCTGCACAGTGCCGCGGTCAGGACAAATGAACCCATCTGCACGGCTGCTTTGCCCCTGGCCGCATCCTGCTCCCTGCAGGCATCCCGCCTCCCACACCATGTGGGCTGCACTGCATCAACTGCTGAAAAAAATAAAGAAAAAAAAAAAAAAAAAAAGAAAAGAATAGAAAAGAAAAGATCAGTGTTTCCCACAGATTTCCCCAGTCGCCTGATGTATTTGTGATCAAAATACCCGAGGCCAGGTTTCCAGGGCTTCCTGTAAATGTGGGAACTAATTAAAGGATTTTTCTTGGTGCAAGGGATCCTCTTTTAGCCGTGGCTAGAGGAAATGGGACAAACCCAGGCATCAGGAGCTGTACCACTCCGGCTCGCGCCTCCCAAATCTGTTATCAGCTGTGAGTCAGAGGGTCGACCTGCCACAAGTGACTGTGCCCCGTGCAGGAGGTGGAAAGCCTTCCTGCCTGGGCATCAGGCAGCATCAGCCTCTGCCACGCGGCGAGGGCACCCCCAAATAGTGGCAGTGCCAAGGTGGGTGTGAACTGCCTGACAGGGTAATGGCAGGATCCCAAATTTTGCTAAATATTTCCCCGGAGATGCAGAGTGCTGCATGGGGATGGGCATTTCCCTCTGGAGCAAGGCTCAGGGGGTGCAGCTTCTGCTAAAAATATAAATCAAAAAAGGAAAAAGAAGTGAGTGGTGAAGCTAAAAGCAAGATTTAGGGTCAGCTGCCTCGCAATCACACACAATACTTTGCTGGATTCTTGCTGTACATCCTATATGCGTTATGTGCTCTAGAAATACCTCATCTAGAAAATAACAACAGCAACAAAAAAGCACAGAAATCTGCTAATGCCTTTCTAAATCAATTCAGCTGACAGGAATCAACTTATGTGAGTGAGAATGTACTTGATTTTGCCTTAATTGCTTGTTTGATATTTTTTAAGGAAACCAACACTTTAAAAAAATGTTGTTTTTTTCTACTGAGAATGCAAATAAATAAAAAGGCGGCTAACTCATTCCTAGATGGACAGGCTGTGTTCCTGACTTAATCAATGCCCTCAAAGGCAAGCAAATTAAAGTGCCGGCAGTTTAATAAAAAAACGTCATACAATTTTTCAGTGATTTGTGGAAGAAAATTGCAGGGTGACCCCAGTGAACGCAGCCTGTGGAGTGAGAGGAAAGCCAAAGGCTGAGCTTTCCTTGTTTCAGCATCATCATTTCAGCAGCAGCCAGGAGAGCCCTGCACTGACCCAGTTCCCCCCCTCCTGAATCCCACAGCATCCCTTCATGTCCTGCTACATCCCACTGCCCTGTCCATGATGGAGAGCTTGAGTACTCTTTCCAGTGGTGTTGATTCAGGGGAAAGATGCTGCTGTCCCAACCTGCCCTCCCTGGCTCATATAAAGATGGCACCCAAGTGTAAGTGCTGTGGTTTACTCAATTGATGCCTGTTGAATGAATCACATCACAGAGGTAATTTAGGCTGGGAAGGTGGCTCACTCCCCTATAAACAAGACTCCACTGTGGTTGCAGAGGACCAGAGTGGGGTGAGGTTGCTGAATGTCAGGTTTTACAGAACCACACGTGCCACCAAGGAGAGGAAAAGAAAGAAAACACCTTCCAAAAACCAAGCAGCAGCATGGCAGGCAGAGCAAGCTGCAGCTCCCATCGCCGGTGCAGTAATGTGGGCAGTAACAGGAGGTTTTTGGGGTGAAGTCCTGCAGGACTCAGGCTGGTGGGCACCACCTCCTCCGGCAGTACCCCTGGGGAAGCAGGGGCTGCCTCTTCTCATTCTGCTTTTGCAAAACCTCTTCAGCCGTTTTGCTTTTCCTGCCGTGGCTTGCACCTCTGCATTGATGCCAGAAACAAACTTACTCCCCCCACTATTCTCCTTTCTCTTCTGGCTTCCTTGTTGTTTCTTTATTGTGCCCAAAGCCCAGCAGCACACCCCTGCACCCATTTGTAGAGCTCTGGGAATGGAAAGCCCTGCATGGAAAATTGTTAACCACAGGAGAGAGGGATGGGGCCAGATTTCCTAACGGGGGGAAGGCTTCTTTTTGTTGGCGTGATGGAGGGACAAAAGGGCTTTTGAACTTCAAGCAGCTGACTAAGAAAGAAAAGCCTACACTGTGGTAATACGGCCACTTAAATTTCCCCTTGACTTTTTCCTGCTCCCAACAAAGTAGGAACAAGTGAAAATGCAAATTGCTCCTCTCTTCAGACAATGCCTCTGATAAATTACCTTTAAGAACTGTTCAAGAGCCTATTACTTAAACCTGAAGAAGTCTGCGTGCTTCTCTCTGCTGGGTTTGAAAAATGAAAGCTTTCTCCTCCACCCCAGGGTGCCATGGACAGAAAGTACTGTCAGTGCACCTGCGCCTGTGAAGTTGTTCATCTGGTGGAGCATCCCCAGGTGCTCACAGCCCCAGGGGGTACACGTGTCCTGGACCTGGTCCTTGTTCTCTGCCCAACCTTTTGCAAAAATGTGATATTGTAGGTTTTGTTCTTGTAATAGACCTCTGGGGCACAGAGTGAACCCAGGCTGCAGCACGTGAGATGACACTGCAAAGTCCTACGTGGAAAGGCAAAACTGGAGGATGATGCTGCTGTTCCTGCTGACTGATTCATGACCTCCTTGCGAGGTTTGGCTTGGAAAGAGAGGGAGGTGGCCAAAGGTCTCACCCATCACTGCCAATGCACACCCTCTGATGAGTGCTGTCATTGAGGCCTACACGGCTGCTGGTTTGTGGCACCCCATCCTAATTCATGAGGTTACACACCCCACCAGTACAAACCAATATAAATAAGTTGATTTACTCAAACCTCAAAATTCACTGCAAAATCTGAGAGATCTTCAGGTCAACTGCAGCTCCTGATACCTTCCTTCATCTCGATCGTTTCCACGTGCACCCAGGGGAGAGGACCCCTTGCCCGTAATTCCTCACACGGTGTGATCATTTGCCCTGTTTCCAGCATACGCCAACCCAAACTTTCTATTTCTGTCAGCTTATTTGGAGCCGAATGCTGAACCTCCTCCAGCTATAACACTGGTATTGAGTTCCTGGGGGGTTAGCAAAACAAACTAGCTACAAATTTAATTGTGTCTGCAAAATGACAGGGATCTTACAAACTGCAAACACCCAGCCCACTCGGCATAAATTTGGTTCGTGCAGCTACAGTAGTACACAGGGCTGTATGAAGGGGGTTGTCAGAAATTTGGGCTTTAAATAAATATAAATACTGGCAGACATGTAGCTTTAAAAAGGTTGTTTTCACTTGGAATTAACCCTCACGTTTTCACCAGCAATTCGATGAAAGAAAAGTGCTTTACATTTTCAGGTATGTGGAGGGAAAAGCTGAATATCGCCAGTTTTTCTGCCAAGTTTCTAAGAGTTTGCAGGGAAAGGTGAGCATGAGAGCAGTCTCGGCTGCTGCTGAATCTCCTTCAGTGGGCAGCTGTGGGGGGTATGGAGACCAAATGTAGAATTGGTTGAGAGGCTTCTCCACTGCTTTCATGAACCAAAGGGCCCTGGAGACTGCTCTCCTCTGTTGCTTACACTCACAAAGTCACAGAGGGGCTGAGGCTGTCAGGGCTCTCTGGAGACCACCAGGCCCCAGCCCTGCCCCAGCAGGGCCACCCAGCGCAGGCTGCCCAGGCCCATCTCCAGGCGACTTTTGGAGATCCCCAAGGAGGAGACCCCACAGCCTCTCTGGGCTCTGTCACTGGCGATATCTTACTGCCGAGACCTTTCAAGCTGAGCACTACTGGCCTCAATGTCAGCAGCACAGCATTGGTTTCCAGGGCCCATGAGGGCCTGGAGCCGGGGTGTGAGGCACAAATCGCCCCAGCTGGTGCTGATGCTGGAGGCTGTTCCCTGCCCCATGCATCTTGGAGCAATGCCCTGGATACTGATCAGGCTTTAAAGCACAGGGCCACGCTTCTGCAAAATGAATTAAGCACTTGGTAACTTGTTTTCACCTAGTGCCAGCTCTTCATTGACACTTTTTCCAGTCTCCTCCAATGCTGCGTATTCACTGGCAAACTATATCCATGCCTGCGCTGTACGCGTTGCAGTAACACTGGGAACACTGAGCTGAATGTCGAAGACTTTAATCTGCTTTTAACAAGGTTCGTGTTTAGTCAGAGCCCTTAGCAGGCTAAATCGCCGCTGGGCGTTAGGACAAGCTGATGAAGCAGGACTTGAAGAGCTGAGCTAGCTCAAGTCCTCAGAGCCGCAGAACTGGCTGCAGGAGCTGGCTGCTGGTGCCGAGCCCTCCTTCTGGAAGGATTTATGTAGTGCTGTACTTTATATATCAAGGGAGACATTACTGCACAGAGCAAACAGCCATACCTAAAAGCATGTGGGAGCTGCTGCTTAAAATAGAGATAATTCCTCACACAGCTGTATAGAAAAATCTTTAACTGTTCTTTTCCCATGTAAATAAAATGCAGCCTTTGTGGCATCATCACCGATTTGAATAGTGGTTTCTGATGCTGGATCTTGGGGTTGTGGGACCACAAGAGCCCCAGGAAACCCATTTTGAAGTACACAAATCACCAGAGATCCATCTGAAATGTGCAATACACTCCAGCATTTCACAGCACAGGAAAATACCTGTCTACTTCAGGATGTCCCAAATTAGAGACATTTGCATGTCTTTCCCTATGATGAACCTCTACAGTCAGGGCAAAAGGAATTTTTTTTTTCTTTTTTTTTTTCCCTTTAAACTGAAGACACACTGGGGCTGTCTCCAGCCGCCACTCCTTGTGGAGACATAGAGCATCCCATAGCATCTTTGACTGCACATGCATCCTTTTGCACGGCCATCCCAGGGGCGTTACAATGGCCAGAATTAATACTGAGAGGTGTGGGAGAAAAAAAATGAAATATTTATGCAATGGTGAAGGAGCTGAGTCCAGAAATGACCCTGTGGATAGGAATAAAACAGGGGAGCTGGACAAGGCAGGTTTGCACTACTGTGCTGACCCTTCTGTACAGACATCTACAACAGGGCTGCCTCTGTTACAGGACACTGTGATGGCCCCTGAGGGGACAAGTGCAGGAAACCACCCCTTCATGAGCTTCTGCACTTTGTTGGGAAGTTTATTGGCTTTATGGGCTGGAAGGAAGTAAATTTACCAAGTACTAGCTAATAGGGAATGAATGCAAACACCTCCAGCCTCCAAGTAAGTCAGTACAGTTGCGTTGCTCAATGTTGGCCAGGCATCCAACCCCCTTAGCTGTGTTCAGCCAGAGACAAGGAGACAAATTCACCCATGGTGTAGATCTAGTGAGGTCTAAGGTTTGTGCAGGGGAGCCTGCCAGCAGGAAGTTGTGAAGAAACACTGTGTGAAAACAACACAGCTGGAAAGCTCTGAGGTTTCCCTCATCATTCTGTCTGCCTTGGGACTGCTGAACAGCATCCATCAACAATTCTCCTTCCCTGCTACACTGCATCTCCATAAACCTGTCTCTAGTGGCTTCTGCAGTGTCTTTGGTATGGATTGCAGGGCATGGGCTGTTGTATCAGTGCTGGCTTCCTGAACATCCACACACATTCATTACAGAAGCACACATCTAAATTTAATGCGAGACTGAATAAAGCCTGAGGTGCTGAGCAGTTCAAATCAACAACTCAAAAATGTGAGGTTATTCCTGTCTTTTGTTCAGGTTTTGATGCGGATTTTAGGATTAGGATTAGGACAGGAAGTGTGACTCTGAGATGATTCAACCATGTGCAATTTGGGTATAATTTAATTTAAGCTTAATGCACCCATATACTGCAACTGGTATTAGTACAAACCCCTTTTGTGTAGCACCTTTAATGGATAAAACTCCTCAAATCCTCCATATCTGCTGCATGTGGATTGGGTGACCAGCCTACAACATATGGGTTGTGTAAGCCTTGGATGGAGCCAAATTTGAGTGTGACACTAGAAAGCAAGGCCACGACATGACGAAACAGCACTGATAAATTGGGTCGGTAGAGCCTGCAGAAGTACGGGGAGCAAGAACAGACTGCAGACCCAGGCAGAACTGAGTACCAGTAAATTACAAGCCAAGGTTCAGTGCAAGGTAGATGGAAAAGTTTTATCACGGAAGAAAGAGCAGTCTCTGGTTGAATATTTTGAAAGGATCTAAGGAAATTTAGCTGGTCAAAGGATGAGATCTCCTCATGAAGAAAGCAATTAAATCAAGACAAACTGACCACAGTGAGGAGTCAGCACTGTCATCAGTTTTCCAGTCTATGAAAAGCATAAAAGATCATTTAAGGACCATCAGGGGATGTGATCGTGGTTTTAGATCTGATGCCAAAGTATGGCAAACAGGTGTGTGACTGTCGGACCACAGAGCAGCGATCTACAGCTGGAGCATCTTGTAAAAAAATACCTGAGTGTTGTTTTGTTTGTTTTGACATTTATACGCTTAGTTCCTCTGCTCTGGCGTGTGTGTGAGATCCTATTTCTGAGGTTAGAGTGCTAACCTGATAGAAGGGTTCTGGATATTTCTCAAAGACCTCTATGCATCCAAGAGAATTTTGTACGTGGATAAATCACAAAGAAGTTGGTTCCAACAAATGAGAGCAAGAAAAATGGACCACGGTGATGCTTTAATTCACAGCGCTCTTCTCAGTCATTAATTTCAGCTTGGACTGCTTCATCTGGCAAAGCCTTGCAGATGTAAAAGCGCTTGCAGGGCTCAGTGCAAATACTCGAGGCAGTGTTGGCCATAGACTGAAATTGAGTATTGTTTTAACGGTCTCGTGGAATTGTTTCATAAAAGCAGCTGTGTGCTTCTTGAGGATTGGCCTCATGAATCTAAAGTTTCATAAAATATGACAGCTGTTCAATTGCACAGACAGGAATAACTTTATAAATTTATTTCTATTTTATTAAAATCAATGTATACAGCTTCAGAAAGCTATTGGTATTTAGTTTCTTAAACTGTTTCAAATATTAATAGCAGCTTCAAATTGTTGTCAGGCCCTAAGGCCCAGCAAGTAATATGCTTTGATGTGTTTGTCTTCTGGCAGCTGAAGAGAGAACTTGATTTGAAATGAAAAGAATTAGTTTGCTTGGTATTTTCTTTCCAAATGTGATTTTTTCCCCCTCCTCTCTGTGGTTAAAATTACATTTTATTTGTACTGTTTTAGAATTTATCTCCCCCTAAAAAATGGAGACATCTTGCTTACTTTGACCTGGTTCTGTGCCCTAGGTATCTTGCTGCGTACTTCTGGCACACGGAGGCCTCAGTGTTATGGATCTTCCTATCCGTAAGCATGCAAGCAATCCCGCTGAAGTCACTGTGTGCCATTAAGGTCAGTGGGATTATTTGGTTTATGTCAGATTAAACTCATAGATGTTTGCAGGATTGCCATCATAATAAGATTTTTTATCTTTTAGTGCAAAGGGAGCATTTACACTTAATGTATTTCAAAACATATCTCTAAGTATCTTTTTTCAAACAAAACGCAGCAGTTATCAAGGCCTGATTCCAGCTGGGGAAAACAAACAAACAAACAAACAAAACCACCAAAAAACTGCAGAAACAGAAGCTGCTGCAATGATCTACAGGAACATTCATGACACCGGTGTAATGCTCACACGTTCATTCGTAGTGGCAACTAACACAACTGTCTGGCAGTGCACAAGCAGCTCTCGGCCCCAAAGCAACACTTTTATCCCTCACCTCCACAAATGACTTTCAAATTCTGAAAACCCAGCAACAAAACCAGATCTTGCATCACAAGGCACTGCTAGCATGGAAGGACATTAGTTTTGATGCAGGTATCTTCATATAGGGTACTGGACCAAAGCCCCGGGGTACTCCAGCACTTTCTGCTGCCAGCACCAGGCCTGTCCCATGAAGGCTCTGCAGTGGAGAGCATTATTTCTGTATGAATGGATAAAACAGTTCATGCCTCCATGTTTTGCCTTAGAGTGGCTGCATTTTTGTAATCAGTAAAACTTTTCTTAGGTTCCTGAGGTGTTGCAATGTTTTTGGAGAGATTTCGAGCAGGCCCGGGGCCAGGAGCAGTAGCCGAGCCTCAAAGCACCGCTTGTAGGAGGGGAACTTACAACTGTCTGGGGGAGGCTGCAGAGAGCACAGCCTGGTCAAATAATAAAACCAGGACTCAATTTCCATCTCTGTCACCTGCTAGCTGTGCTGGATCTTAAGCGGCTTTGTCTTATTTAGCCTGCAAACGCTACAAGGCAGTGTTCATCCCAGCATACCTGCACACTGCCGCGTCTCACAGGGATCCGGCCTTGGTCGGTACTGGCCTCCCCAGCCTTTCAAAGAAAGGTATCTAGCACTGAGGTGCCATGACAGCTTTCACTCGCAACCAGAGCCTAAATTTGGATTGCACAAGCAGAAAATGTGTGTGTATTTTAAATTCTTTTCATAGCAGTGCTACAGACCAGTGGTCAGCTGGTGTGAGCCACAAAACATTGCTTTGAACACTGTGGGACACCAAATGGGCTGTGGAAAGCTGAGGATGAGTCAAAGAGCCTGAGAGGCCCTCGCCCACCTGCCTAGGCTGCTGCAGTAAGTGGGGAAGGGCACACACACCTGACGTCCATCACACACTCCTGCTACAACCCCAGGACATTCATCACTGAAGAGGGCATTTAACATCTTGCAAGCCTGTGGATACCTACCTGTTATCTCACACCGTGTCCTTCTGTGAGACCCTGTCTTACAAGTGAGGCAACGTTCCTAACCAGATGGCAGTATTTACAGTTTCCCCTCTGACATCAAGATACTGCAGCACCACATCGATGAATTATTTAGAATGGCAACTGCTGCACAGTTTGTGTTACGTACAGCTAACTAACTTTGCCAAAAAAATACCTGCAATATCATCCCAACAGAGTGACTATCAAAACCTAGGGGGCTGGGTTTGATAGAGAGACAAGTAGAGGTGTCTGAAATAGGTGTCCCAACTAGAGAAAGTGGAGAAGGAGATTTCTCCACCTGAGCTGAGTCATACAGGCTCCCTTTCCAGACAGCAGACAAAAAAGTGTTTTGAGGGCAGGACAACACCTCTCCCCTGCTTTCAAGGCCTAGAGTAGCAAGCTTGTTCATTGGCATCGATGGTGCCAATGCCTGGCTGCCTTTGCTGAACCTGAACTTCAAGTGTCAATCACATGTTTAAAACTGTTCACACAAGAGACTGGCAATCCCACGAATCTTTTAGCATCTTTGCTCTGTCCCTAATTCCAAAATGTTCCATCCCTAATTAATTCTAATTCCAAAACATAGTTTAGATACATGTTGATGTGTCACGTCTAATCAGGGTAATGTTTACAGACTGATAGGTCTTATTTAGATTGCTTTCATCTCTTTGATTCATTGGCATTTTCCACTTCCTTACTACCAATTTTGTCTTTGGGGAAGAGGCCAATGTATATAATTTTTTTAAAAAAAGATCCCAAGCGCATTAGAAAGTGACATATGGTAGACACCATGGCTTAACAGGTTGAGGCAGTCCTGTGGGAGCCAAACTGCCTGGCACCGTGCTGCCAAGAAATGGTACATGACATGAACAAGCTATGGCCTTACACAATCAATGATAAACAAGGCAGATGCAATCTGAAAACCTGTGCTGAAGAAACTAGGAAGTGTGGCGGTTTATACACAATCGTGGTGACTAGGTATGAAAACACCAGCATCCTTCCGAGGTGAAACCCCTTGGGGTCCATCAGGTTGACACAATGCAGCTATACATCACTGCACCAGTGGCAGCTTGTTGAGAAGCACTATCCACAACCATGTAAGGTTGGTTCTGGCACAATCTCAAAAGCAGTAAAGCTCCCTGATTTTGGTACTGGGGCTAGCCTGTCTCAGACCAGGCTCTAGGACCTTGCCATACCCCTTCTTGCTCTCCAAGCAAGAAGGCTTGGAGATTTTTTTTGGCTGAAATGACAGTAAAGATGTGTAAGAGAACTTTCATCCCTGCTTACCAGTTAGCAAGCAGGTCTCACTTCTTCAGCCAAACCAGCCCCTTTGTTGTAGGAATCCAGCACAAAAAAATTACAGATCTCTCCAAGTCCAACTCCACAGTGGACACCAGCTGTTTGCCACAGTTGCACACAAATGAGAAGCAGCTATATACAAGGTCACGACCTGTATCATGCTAGCTACTTCAGGTGAAGGGCTGAGATACTATTAATGCCAGACTGGGAAGTCACTTTGCAATATGGATGGTCATTTATTTATTGTTTTATCATGACACATAAAATGCTATGGCTGCAATATCAAAATATGGTGTCTCTTATAAAATACCAGTATTATTAATGCGGTGGTAAGATACTGTTAGCATTTACAGAGAGGTGTATAATAATTCCATTGTCTTGCCTAATGGTTTGCTCTTGCGACAAAGCACTCTGGCAAGCAGACAATGGATGGAATGCAGAGGCTTATTTATTTTAATGGTTTTTCATCCTTGATTACTGAATGGCCTATAACGATACCAGTAATCGGTGCTGCATCTAATCCTTTTGGATATGGTAGACAGGTCCTTTGCTTTTACAGTATGTGTCAGAAGAAAAAAAGAGAAGCATCTGAAAATAAAGAGACGGCATTTCCTTACAAAATGAGATGAAAAAATAAAACAATATAAATGGAACATTCAAGTGTTTTCTTTTTATATTTAAAGCTCTTATTTCAATATACTGTATTTAAACATTCTTAAATAATCACTCTGTACCTTTGATTTTCTGTTTCACCTTTGGAAACAAATAGAGTAATCTCACTATAAATGTGTGCAAATAGAAAATATATAAATATATTTGAGGCCCATGTCATAAAAAGGTGGTCTCAGAATTGTCACTTTTACAACTGTCATATGGGGTCCCTTTCATTTTGTCCTGGAAGTTATTTGAGCTCTGTTCTTTTAAGCCTTTGAAGTCCTCATGCAAAGAAGAGCCAAGCACACACATAGTGTCCTGTGTTTCATTTTGTAAACTACTTGATGACACCTGTAAAACAGTTCCAAAGCGACTGAACAGCGGAGTTGATGTGATCCACTTCAACAAACTGAAGTCTGTTTGATCGACTGCTGGGCTCCATGGGAAAGTTGCTCCCATGGACAGTGAATCCATCTCTGAAGTGCCATGAAACCCCATGGACGTATCCTGACTACTTGTTTCTGAGGGGAGTTTGTTCTCACTGTAAGAGAACTGCAGAGCACCCTGGGGAGAGGCTGCCACAATCCGATCTGTTGTATATTCTGCCTTTGTGTGCTCTTGGAAAAGCGACTCATCTTTCGGAGATGTTGGCAAAGGTGCGTTTTGGTTATAAGCCTTACAACAATCACTGGCATTTGCGACAAGGTTTGGTGAGAAACTGTTTGCAAAGGGTTGCGTCTGATGTATTGATTCCTTTTTGACATTCAACTTGGTCAGGAGCTGGGTGCGAATCTCTGGGGGAAGTTTACTCAACTGGCGTCCAAGCTGCAGCTGCGTTGGGAATAGTGTTCCCTGAAGCGTTCTGTACAGAAATCTGCAAGAGGAGAATGTGAACATGAAAAGAACTGAAATATGGGAAGTACCTGAGGTATTATTAAGAGAAAATATCAAATATCATAGGTCCATTCCTGTGGTCAGGAGCACAGAAAATGCTAGACAATGTGACTTCACGTAACGACCCGTTTAAAAAAATTGAATTGGCTGGTAAGACGAAAAGAAAGAGGAAGAGGAAAAAGAAATCTTTCTTGTCCTCCCCATCATATGTATGACGTACTTTCACATACAAGAGAAGACACAATACCTGGGCAACAATGCAACGACTGGTGATATAATGCAAGTGAAATAGAACATGGGGTCTCCCATCAGCCTTTCCATAGTCCAGTAGGGATTGGATGGAGGATGACATACTGGGCAGGAAGCATTGTAAACCAGAGCCACAAAGAAAAATAAAAGGATGCTGAAGATGCAAGATGACCAGTGGAGAAAAGTCTAGAACAACAACAACAAAACAAGAACAATGATTATTTATTTTCTGGGAACATGATTCTGGATTAATAGCTAATAATTTCTGAAGCCAAATCCATGCACAGTAAAGAATTTAGAGCTTTATATTTTCAAAATTTCTTATTATATACACAACACTACAAAGCAATGCATAAGTCACTGTTTAAAATCTTTCTCATGTTTACTTACAGCACTCGATAAAAAAAAGAGTCTGCTGAGGGAACAAAATGAACATCTTGTGTTTTTGAAGAATGGCATTAAGAAAAGAATTACAATATGCTAGTAAGTTTCTGTGTGGACTGTGGGTACCTTACCCAAGTTTTGGTTTCAATAGCCAAATGTAGTATAATGGTGAAAAGAGCTATTGTGGTGATGGGAGTTCCCCAGGAGAAAATATCCACCTCAGAATCATAGTAAGTCTGCAAAGAAGGAGACAGAATTTAGCCCAAGCTATGTTTCCAGTTCTCCTCAAAATGTTTAAAATAGAATATCTTAAACCAAACACTTACAAAATAAGGAATGAAGAAGCAAACCAGGCTTTGATACATAGCATCAATCATGTTCATCCAAAACATGTGTGGTTGATACTCCTGTGGCACCAAAAGAAATACGAAAAAGAAAATCAGAGCCTAAGTTAAAATGCTGTTTGCTGGGTTAGGTATTTTCAGGGAAACATTCCAATGGACACTTTTAAGGGCTTGTGCAAATATCCTCAACACTTTGCCAATTAGTTAAATACCTTTAGAGATGAAGTATGAGGAGTATATCTGCAAGTCACTCCACTGAGGGAGAGAAACTTCTTTTTTTTGTTCCCTATTAGAAGGTGTAATATGACTATGACACTCATAACACACACTCAGATCATCAAACGTTTATGAAGATGCCCAAATTTATGCACAATAGTTAGACCACTGATTTCAGGAGTTCTCTGAGGTGTAAGCACATGACTAAACCGGTTTTATATCATATGCACATGAGCACAGAGTATATATTTGCAAGAGAGAAAACAGAATATGCACCATTACTTAGAAAGGAAGATCTACAATGATTTTTGTGATAATTCATGCAGGAATTTATGCTATGTTATACATACATATGTAAAAACGAATTAGATACATGTATCTGTGTGCATAAAATTGCTTGCTAAAAACAAAATTAACACTTTGAGTTAAGGCACTATACAATTGTAGTGGCGTGGATGATCATAAAAAAAGACCCGGGTGTAAGGTAAAATAGTTCGTAAATGGTAAAATATGTATGTATTTATTTTGGGATATAGGCCTCATCTCCAACCACTGAGCTCCTCAGGGATCTTTTCCTCTTTGAATACTATCATTGCAGCCTAAAAATGAGGATTGAAAGATGCTTAGAAAGAATTATGGTGTTCTTGGGTCCACTGAAATAACGTGTGGTTAAGCACTGGGACAGGTTGCTCAGAGTGTCGAATTCCATTCTTGGAGATATTCATAACTGGACTAGGTAAAGCCCTGAGTAAGCTCACCTAGCAGGGTTGAGCAGGGGGCTGGACAAGATGGCCTTCAGGAGTCCCTTCCAACCACAATTATTCTGTAATTCTACAGGCATTGAATTGGTGATTTCTTTTTGAAAGACATCCTACCTCAAGCAGGACTTTTGTCAAGTTTTTAAATGCCTTCTTAGAAACTATTCAGAGAAAGCACTGACCAGATTTCAAAAAAACTTAGAATGGTCCTCGGTTTGCCTATGAGAAATAATTGCACTATGAACATGGGAGATTTCTCTCTTCAGTTTGCCAGCTGAAGACAGGCAGACACAAATTCTCAACAAGCTTAAGCTGTGACAAGGTTTTTATCACCTTAAAAATGGGCAAGAAAGGTAGGTAGCAACGTTACAGATCTTTCAAGTGCAATGCAGTGGAATAGAAGAAATACAAAAAATGGAAAACCAAAGCTGGGTGAAAAAGAGAGCTCTTGCATTATAGCACTAAAGATAACTTGCACTTAAAATTATCCTTTCATCCGTCCATGACAATGCCTAGCAATGTCATTAGATGTGTAGTGTACCAAGGGCAGGTGTACAGTGAGAGGCAAAACAGTCACCGTCTCCCCTCAGACAGCACAACGCCAGGCACTTTTAAGAAGGGCTTTTTGCCTTGGAAGCAGTGCCTGGGTATGGATAGTTTTACCATGCAGAAAGATTTTCCTGAAGCACATTATAGCTGTTACCAGAAGTGGTTTTGCTTCAATCCCTTCTGCAATTCCTTCTGTCTTCTTTGCACAATTTAAGCAGATGGGACAAGGTGTTTTCAACAAAAGCTTTCAGAATCTGTCATCTGCTGATGACTACCTCCCTCAGAGTCTATCAGCCTGTGTGCTTACTCCTGAAGCCATCTTTGTCTTCTGCCTAGTTGTAAATGACTGGGGCCTTAAGTTTTGAGTAGGTATGGTGAGGTAATTCTGTGAAAATCTGCATTAGTCTACAAGGTACCATCTACTTTAGTAGCTATTTGTGAGTCTAGACCAGGAGGTAGGTGTTCAGCTCAGGCTGACCTAAAGTGTCCAGCTTCCTGCCTGCTACATATTTCAAAATATAGCTGGTCTTTTTTGTTGTTATTTCAAGTGTACTTTTGTCACCCAGATACTTTAACTAAGATGAGCAATATCAAGACATAGCAATAGTGGCTTCTTGGACCTTTTTACTGGTCACCTGCCCTTTAGGAGCCAGGTTGGTTTCCAGATGAAATTGAAAGGATCTAGGAAAAAAAAATAAAACAGAAAGCAGAAGTTCTTACCTCCATATTCTGGCCGCTTTTATAAAGCTGAGGTACAGCTATTAACATTTCAGCTGGCACATCCTTATCCAGCACACCAGTAATCAGTTGTGGAAGGGAAGAGAAAAATAAATTAAAGAAGATGAGATACCACTGGTCAACCATCGATGAGCCAGAGAAACCACAGTAGAACTGGTACCAGAAGAGAAGGGCCACGAACATCTGAAAGAGAACCAGCAGTGCTGTAAATATGATAGGAGAAACAGGATCATCATCTCATTGTGTGCTGATACCATTCTGCTTCCAGTGCTGCAAGGATTCATCTGTGAACTCTAAATGAATGAATTTTGCAATGAAAGATAGTCTTGAATTTGCTGTTCCTCATGCACATACCACTTAGCTAAGCCACAGTTCGGCAAACCTTGAAGTGACTGCTTCGGGAACCTCAGACCATATGAGTTAGTGCTGGCTTCACACAAAATTAACTTTCTGTTCAAGTGAAACTCTGAGAGAATTTAAACATAGAAAGATCTCCCAACCATTGTTGACCTCTAGGTAAGTGAGTACTGATCCCCTAGCACTTACATTACTGTTGTAATAATAAACATTTCCATAATAATACCTGCTGCTGGTTTGAGATGTTTTGGGAGGATCAGCTAGTCTTCAAAAGGTAAATGCAGCATTTTTCCAAGACCAACATGGAGCAAGACCATCCAGAAGCAAGGAATGTGAAACAATAGGGTCTAATACAGTTGTCTTAACTATTCTGATCTTTGTGCTTTGAAATTCAGAAAATGAGCAGCTCTCTGAGATATGATGGAGTAACTGCATCAGTCAACAAGGGAAGACTGACCCTTGTCATCTATCTGGACTTCTTTAAGGCCTCTGACATGGTCCCACGTGACGTCCTCATCTCTAAATTGGAGAGAGATGGAATTGAAGGGCAGACTATTCAGTTGGTAAGGACTTGACTGATGGCTGCAGAAAGAGGTTTCCAGTCAGTGGTTTTATGTCCAGGTGGAGGCCAGTGATGGGTGGTGTCCCTCAGGAGTCTCTTTGGGACTGGTGCTGTTTAATATCTTTATCAATGACACAGACAGTGCAATGTCACTAATGGAGTGACAGCAAGTCACTAATGGACTTGTCAGCAAGTTTGCAGACAACTCCAAGCTGAGTGGTGCATCTGATACAACTGAAGAAAGGGAAGCCATCTAAAAGGATCTGGATAAGCTTGAGAAGTGAGCCCACATGAACCCAATGAACTCATTTCTTCTACAATCTCTGCCTCGTGAGAGGTTTTCAGGGCTCCGGAGAGGTGCTGATCTCACCTGTGAGGGGGAGACTTGAGGCCTGGAAAAAGATGGGCAGCTTACTTGGGAAGGAAAAAACTCTCAGGTTTTTATCCTCCTGAAACTTCAATTTTAATTAGTCTTTGTAAAGTGATTAACACTACATAGAAGGCAAGCAGAAAAACCTTGGCAACTGTCCCTCAGGGGTTTTCCTCATTTTAACCATGAAGAAGGGAAATGACATGACCTCTCTTTTAACTTCCTCTTCTTTTAGTATTTTGTTCTCAAAAACGTTCAACCATCTGGAATATGTTAACCCTTTCTTCATCTTCAGGTCTACAGAGGAAAATGTATATCTGTGCTATCTGAACCATAAAATTTGGGTGAAACTCAAACATGGGAGAAAAGCAGCTATGGACTGCTTAGCTGGTGAAAACTGTTGTAAAGTGAGTAAGTATATATTGTACACAGACATTGCCACAGAATAAAAGGCTTACTTGTGCTGTACGTAAATGCATATATATATATATAGAGAGAGAGATGTACAGTATGTGTATGTTCAGGTGATATTTTCATACTACATTGAAGTAGCTTGTATATCGGTAGCAACATACCTCACAGTCTGCAAGCCCATATTATAGACTAGACTATTAAACAGTTGCATTTTCTTAAGGATCACTTCTAAAAGTGCTGTGTATATTTCAGGAAAAATACCTTCCTTTGCCCAAAACAAGACTGAGTTACCAGAGCTTGCTGTTTTCTGAACAGTTGGCTGGAAGATAGCAATTTCATTTCACAATTGAACAGACTTTGAAATTCATTTCCTTTCCACACCCAAAGGACAATAAAACTTCCCGAGTCTTCACAAAATGGAATTGCAATAAATACACGGATTTAGATACCTTTCTCTTGCTCATTTTAAATAAACAAAATCCTGCTATTCATGGACCAAAGATATTTTCCTCTCTAGAGCCTTGCTAAAATTAACCTGTCTTGGAAGCAGTTTGGTTTTGACAAAAACAGGTAGTTTGATGGAAATACAGTCTGCTGAAAATTTTCATACCATCTCTAATATGGGTTTTAGCAGTGCTGTCAAAGAAAGCTGTACAAATAACATTTAAATAACCAGGCTTGAATCAAATTTATTTTTTTTTTGCCTGTGAAATTTTATTTTGGATTAAACAAGAGTTTAATTTGATCTCAAACATAGCATGCCCTCATTTGTGTGCATTACCCCCACTGAGAAACAGTCAAAACAAATTAAACTTAATGAAATTTTTGATATAAAGATTATATGTTAGGTAAAAAAGGTTTCTTTTTTATTTTATTTTATTTTATTTTATTTTATTTTATTTTATTTTATTTTATTTTATTTTATTTTATTTTATTTTATTTTATTTTATTTTATTTTATTTTATTTTATTCTCCAAGATGAGATTCTGTTAGGGATTTGGCCCAAATTGGAATACCTCCATGAAAAAAATATATGTCAAAAGATGTCCAGTGCTCTCTTGCAGACATAATGTATAAAGGAGAACAAGTAATACATGCTTATGTAGTAGAAGTTTGTTTTCATGAAATCCCTTTGTATCAACTTAGATATTTCCTGTCAAGCTATGTTTCGGTTTATATTTTATTTGTATTTTTATTATCTCTACCAAGCCAAACAACTTGGATAAGCCATCTGAGTTTCCAAATGGCTTTTGCAGCAATTTGGAGTTTAAACTTTGAGTTAGATTCTACTGGAGAATGGAAAATTTCATAATGCGAGCAAATGGGAAAAACACCACGAGTAAGTAGAAAACTTGCAGAACATTTGCAGTGTAGCTGTCCTGATCTCTGTGGAGAATCATCCAGAACTTTCTCTTTGCAGAAGGATCAGGTGCTCCCACCTTTCATTTTGGAATATTCCTTCCTTAAGGGCAGGCACTGTGTCAGACATACTCACGTTTATATGCTGGATATCCCACTACAGTTTCAGAGTCAGTAGAAACAAGCATTGCTCAGAAATCTCTGAGAGCTGTCAAGGCAGAGCCAACACAAAGACATATTCTGCAGTTATATTCTAGCCTTGAGGTAGCACCTTCTGAAAACGTTGTACTAAAAATGGCATGAGAAATAATACTTGTAATCAAGGGAAGTTGTACCAAAGGAAATGGAAGATTTTACAAGGGCTGAACAAAAATGTAGGTATATAAACAACAGCTCTGGCTGCTGATTGCTGGAATGTCTTACGTGTATTACTTCATTATTATTATTTTATTTATTTTAATATAAGATGGCTCTGAAAACACTTCTTAGAAGTTGATGAGATTCAATATTGTCACACCAAAGGGTATCTTGAAATGTAGAGCACTGGGGGTGGGAGTACAGATGTTCAGTATCAAGCCTTAATACTCAGGCATTTGAACACCAGCACGTATTTCACTGCTGTGTTTCAACAGGTGGATCTCCATGCACTGCAACATTATTTAAATCTGCTTGCTATTCCGTACTCAGGCAGAAATTCAGACTTTCACAGTCCCTGTTTTTTGTGTCTGGAAGGGTGCTTGCATGCAGTTCCTGATCAGACCACAGAATGTATTCTATCATACTTCTGTTAACACAAAGCTAGTTTATTAATGCTTTAGTCCTCTAGCATTTCCTATGACATTCAAAATTCATAGCAAATAATGGTCTTTTTCTGATAAGAAACCTACCTTCAGATTGAGATCAAAAAGATTAGTCAGGCCAAGAGGAATTTATATAATAAGGTTACCATTGATTAAAAAATTGAGGTCTAGATAGAATTTGGAATGCAGCTTTTACAAAACTGAGAACTACATTTGTTCTCAGTAAGATTTGGATACTGAGGATGAAATCCACTCTTCCACTCATGGTTCACACATTACACAGACAGACCCCTGGAGCAAGCAGAGGTCTGAGAGCTCTGGCTCTTTTCTTTTTCCTGCTTCTTCATATCCCTTGCTCCCAGGGTGATTTGTAGGTGTTGAAAGTGAGCAGATCAGTGTGCCAGGTAGTGACTCCCACGCAGCTGATGGAATTCTTGGTTGTCTTGTTAAGCAGTTTTCAATCAATCACGTTTATACTCCAAGATCAATGCAAAGGGACTTTGTTAGAGCCAAGGAGTTGAGCTGCTACTGGCTCAGTGCCCAGTACTGGACCCACTCCTGTTGAATGCACCAGAGAAGAAACGCAGACCCATAGTCTGTTCTTTACCTCTGTGTGCTTCCTTTCTAATGAATTCTTTGGGTTAGTTGGGAATAAGATAAATCAATAAAAAACATCTTCCAAATCTTGGCATCTGAGACACACAGATGACTCAAATTATCACAAGTCACTAGGGAAAATGTACAGTGATTCATAAGCAATTACAAGATAGGGTCAGGAAGAGAAAACACACCCAACTGCTACTTTGGACCAGTTCTGGATGGCCTTGGCATTAAAGACTCCCGTGTCTAGCTAAATTTTGCAAAACTACTCTATAAAGAAACTTTTCTTAAGCAGTGCTTGTTATTTCTGTTACCTAATTTGCACATTCAGCAGCACACTGTAGCTGTTATGGAGTGGGTCTTGTATTTTTGCAAATGGCAGCCAGCTGTCTTTCAACTCTGCAAGTTTCTTTGCAGCTTATTTATAAACTGTTTGAAGGCTGACCTAATGCTCACTTAGCACAGAATAAACGCTGGAAACATGTGGTGCCACAAAACTGCCAAGTTAAACACTTACTGCATTTTTGTAGAAGAAATACAGCACCATGTTGGCAAGCCGGGAATAACACCAGTGGCCATGAACAAGCAAGAGCTTCTCCAAATGCCGGAACCTTGGGATTGCAAAGTCGCTTGCCATCACCGCCTTTAATGAGAGAAAAGTTGGAACCGTTATTGTAAAGCACCACTTTCAGCCCCGCCAGTGTATCTAGTCATCTTGTCTACTCATACAAACAATGGGAATTGTGGTGATGAGGCATCAAATCCACTACAGTGCATGTGAAATGCAGCGATGGCCTTGGAATACCCATAAGCAAACCCCATGGCTTTGCAGAACATGCCAGGAGACCTGGGCCTTGCACAGAGGAGGTTACGGTGCACACTCCAGGTGGTGACAGGCAGCATGAAAGTGAGAGGTGGGAGAACGGCTAGCAATTAGTTGCATGAACATGAAGACTCAGGGTACTAACATGTGTGAACATCTTGGTGTCTGTAATGTCTTTTTCTCTAAAACCAAAGGGTTACTTACAGGGCAAAATGAAATTCCAGAAGATAAAATAAGAAATAAGCAGTTAAGAGCTTGCATCATAATCACTGGACTTTAAAATACAAAACAATAAAAATACTATTTTTAAAATAAAATTTGCAAACCTGGCTTACAATATTGACTCAAATGTACTGAGGTATCAGTATTTTGAGGGATTTTTTAAATTGCATGCTAAAACCGTCTATGAAAAATCATCCTAGATGAGACTCCTCTGGGGCCGTGCAGCCTGCCAAACACATTGACAAAATGAGTCACCCACTTTCTACTTCTGACTGACTAAAATTCAAGGCACTGTACATCTAGATGAGACGGTCTTGTAAATAATGGTTATCACAGCTGTTTCATGGCTTTCCATATCCCTAGGATCACATTAAGATTTCATGTAATACTACTTTACATTTCAATTTTAATTTTTATATCAACATTTTTCTCAAAGTTCAGCAGAAGCATGACGAAAGGTGAAAATCTCAAGAGGACCCAGGTCTTCCTTATACTCAGTCGGGTTTATTTTGGCAGTGGTTTTGAACAAAAGGCTTCTTTCCATTTAATTCTTCCTAATCCCCTTTCTTGTTAAATCATCAAAAGGGCTCAGTTTAGACCAGCAAGTGCTTTTAGAAGCTATTAAACTCTACAGTATGCAGGAGAAACAGCACGCAGGAGCAAGTATACATACAGTGTAATTTAAGCAGTAGATTTATATGAGCACTGGGACATTTTTTAATATTTTGACCCACACTGGGATTTCTCAGGTACCGAGATGCAGTTGTTATAATGTCACTGTACACAACAGCCTTATTTGTCTTGCAGAAAAGTTGCTCTCCACAGTTTGAGAGCAGAGCTGTGCCACACCTGCTTGCTTGTCCTCCACCCTATCTCGGTCTATTCCAGTATTAAAGCTTCTTTCCTGTTATGTTTCTAGCATATTACTTCACAACGCATTGTGAGAAGTGTCAGTTTTTTTTTTTTTTTAAATTCCATTTTGATTAGTGTGAGGAATATGGAAAGACAGTATTATCCAATTACATTTGCATGTTTATTTCACCTCAAAATATCCTCTTCGTTTTCACATTTTTTCTTCCAGCTTTTTCACAGGAAAACATGATTCATACTCCACACACTTCCATAGAATGTGGAAAGAAAATAAATCAGACAGTATTGCTGTTTTAGACATCCAAATCCTCAACGCCTTTTGAGTATCTGCATGTGTACGATTCTGACAGTTGTTTATAGTAAGAAGGCCTGCAAAGTTCTTAGGACCTTGGAACAAAGGATGGGATCTGCAAATATTTTCCACCCTATTGAACTTTCATTTACAAAAAAAAAAAAAAAGATAGTTTAATGGGTTAATGAGCAAACAGCTTTCAGATTTAAATACATGCAAAAACCTGGGGCATTTGAGGACTAGTTATTTTAAGTGCCTGAGCTCTGTTCAAAGTAGCATAATGGGGAGAGGAGTTAAAAAAAATACCACGAGCATTACCTATGTCTGCGTTAGGCAAAAAAGAGTGATCTGAATTAATACATAGGTGATAAGCACTGATAAATTGATAAGAGATGCTAAGACCCAAGGAGCTAGGGGCAGACGTTTTTAAAATTGATGGCTTGGATGAGACCCCACAGTCTCCTCTGGGTTCTGTGGATCCTAGCCATGCCTGCAGAGTGATACAGCAGAAGCTATGCAAAGCTCTCGGGGCTTTGTTACATAGCAGTGAATGTACTTGGCATTAGCTTAATCCAAGACTTTCCTTCCTCTTGCCCCCTCCATCCACCAAAGTCAGAACCATAGGGCTGGGATGCCATATGCACAATGAATGTCTGAATATTTTGTGGTAGCTTCTTCCAGTTTAAGTTAAAGATGCTACCATCTCTGAAGAAGCATTTGTAATGGATGTTAAGCCTGAAATTTTTCTGTATGAATAGAACTGATAGAATTCCACTTGCACTGGAGATGACTTTGACCAAACCCACTCAACAATTAAAACAGGAAGTAGAAAAAATGTAATAGCTCAACTGGGTCAGACTGAAGCATATCTTCCCTAGTATTCAGCTTCCAACAAGGGCCAAGAGATGATGCCTTTGGAAGAGCAAACAAATAGGAAAAACATTTGGCTTTTCTCCAGAGTACTGTCCTAGCTTCTGGTGATTTGCATGTCAAAAATGCACAAAGTTGCCATCCAAGTTCATTGGTTCCATGAGATTGTTATTTCATGAGTCTGTGTTTTTAACCCAGTTAAGTCACAGTATTCATGAATCTCCATGGAATAAAAATCTGTCACCAGCTCGTGCACAGTGTGAAGGAGGCCTTTCCTCCCTTTTGAACTAAACATCCAGCCAGCGTTGAAAAAAAACACAATGTGGGGCAGAGAACCACCCACTGGTAACTAAGTTAAGGAGTATGCTCATCTGCTCACGTTCTCTGGATGGAAACACTTCCCATCTTGCCTGACGAACTCTTTGTCATATACTGAGCTACTCTTTTCTCATGTAATTTGTCTGCACCCAGACTAAATAGAAGGTAGGTTGTGGAAATGATGTATCTTCCTCATTCTCTGCATCTTATTGCCACTTCTGGTGCTAGCACTGCAACTGAGCTGCATTAGCATTAGGAGGCAGAGGCACTAGGTAGTACGGTAGGTAAATATATCCTATAAATATACATACTCTCTTTTGGGGATGAGAGAAGTGCCTCTTATACAGTGGCAAATACAATAATAACAGGCTGAACACATTCAAAAACCTGCACGGGAAGTCCCTTTATCTTCATGTTCCCTGTGGCAGGAAATGGGGCGAAAACCAAAACTTGGAATGGTGCTGTTGGGAGCAGTGGTTCTGCAAAGAGCTGCAATTTTCTCTTTCTTCACTGATCTGCTGTCTGAATAGGGCTAAGTGAATGAGATGTGTGGGTGTTTGGGCTAAGAGATACCACCACACCATGCAAATAAGCTGCTTCAGCTGAATGGGCTTGTGCAGCTATTCAATGTCAGTTTACCCAAGCAATGCAAGAGAGGAAGATAAAGCCAGAATAAAGTGAACCTTTTTTCCTGTCTAAATAATACATGGAAAAGCTTTTTTCCTCCTTGAAACCAGTATTTAATAAATGATTTCTCTAAATATATTGCTTAGAATGATCCGGTAAGTTGAATTTTCTGAGATGGTTACATGTGTAAGCTCAGCACAGCTCTGAGAACAAATGAAAGCTTAAACTCAAGCTGAAAGCATTCTTATGGAGCATAACTGGCACTCCTCAGTGTAACTTGCAGCTGCTCCTTTATTTGTGCTGGCTATCCACAGACAGCTTCATCAAGCTAGCGCATGGGAAGTGCCTATTTCAGCCTTTCATGGGAGTGCTTTTCAGTGAACGAGTAACGTTACCTGCATGCCTTCTTGACCAGAGATCCCCACGCCAACATCCGCAACTTGGATCATACTGACATCATTAGCACCATCACCTAAAAATGGCAAAATACGGTTTTGTTTGTCATTAGTAGACCAGGAAAGGTTGGAAACAGCAAAGGAAAGGAAAACTAGTTATTATTGAGTTTTGGCTGGGTATAGTAAGGGAGATGATGTAGGAAAAGATCCATCTTTGGAACATAAGTTTCAAAGCTTGGCAAAGCTGCCGATACATTCTGATCTTTGTAGACTGTTTTTATCATGGCAAGCAAAAATAAACTAAACACCTCTCTTTTTAGTAAGACCTAAATGTCAGGCCTGAACTGTACAAATACTAAAACACTCCCAAGCATGAGCTTCCTAACACTTGCTTCCTGACAAGTGTCTGCCTGCAGTCAGGTATGATTAAGAATGAAACGTGCAAGGATGCCAAAAGCCAATGAGGATGCCTACATACTGAAAAGTGCAATAAAGTTAAAAAGCAAACACGAATTCTTGACTTGGGTTGACCAGTCTGAGATCTTTAATACTTCACCACATGTAGATTTATCTACAGTGGTTGCACGGTCACCATTTCTTGCTCTGTTTCTAGTCATGATACTGCAAGCGATAGGAGATAAAACTGATGTCTTTGTGACTGTGTGAAACAACCAAAGTTAGCTCATGTTGGTTAAAAGTGAAGTGGAACTACTCAGTTTTCAAGCCAGAGCAGGAGCTTGAATTTAACCCACATGTTGCTCAGAATGAAAACAAAGCTGCCCAGTCTCCACTATTGTTTTTAAGTTTTCTGGATAATTCAAGTTAACCAGTTAGACATTTTGACCATGTATTCAAATGATTATTTCCATGGTCAGACAGCCAAAGACATAAATTAAGTGCAAGGAAGGCATAGTTGAGTTGATATAATTCAGTAGGCATGAGAATTATTATAATCAGCACACATTTGGTGCTGTGGATGTCACAGGAGTCTGGCTATTATTATATATACTTAGGATTTCTGATGGGTAGGTCCAACCCACGTGTGCTGCTGTTATGATTAACCAAGATATCTAGGTGAAAGTTAGGGTGCTTTGTGACAACGTATGTTACAATTGTATCTTCTAGCGTAACGTGACCCTAAACTTGAGATAGGGAAAGAAAAGCTGGTTGATATATCATACATAAATCATACGTAAAAATCATGGAAACATGAAAAATGCTCAAAGATTTAAACCAGGGTGTCTGACAAAATCTGACCTCTGCCAATGGAACAATTAGCAGGGATGCAGTGTAAGAGCTGGCACGATGCCCGTCATAAATTCATTCCTTATACAGAGATGGCCAATTCATGCCTATGCTGTATGACGTACTTGTGATGAAAAATGCAGAACCTTGAACTGAATCATGACCAGATGAAAAAACAATGAGCACACTTTTGGTCTGTGTAACACAGTATTGCAAAATGGTGTTCTGCGCAGTATCAGCTAACACAATTCTTCACAGCAGTGTTTGGACATGCTAAAACCTCATAGCATCCCTAGATCGCCTGTACCTAACTTCTCTAGGAGGAAATCCCAAATACTACTCCAGAGTTTTATATTGTTTTTGAATAAACTTGTTAGAGTGGTCTGACACATTTTCAGACAAAACTAGGAGGTATGTGAGTTGCACAGCAGCTGGAAAGATCATGTTGCAAGTCAAAACCCAAGATTATCAAGGCACAATAAACATCAATGTGGGCATATTTAAAATGAGATATTTACCTATTGCCAAGGTCATTGCTTTGAGTTTGTCTCTGACTAGTTTCACTACCATGCTCTTTTGGAGTGGGGTAGAGCGACAACACAGTACTGAACGGCATCGCTTGGCTAGTGCAAGAAATTTATCTTCTAGAGTAGGTTCCAGGGCATAAGCTAGAGTCCTTCCATCAATCACTAGGCCCAAGCTGGAAAGCACAGAGGAAGAGGGTGGATAGAGAGGGGTGAACCCAATAGTCATGTTTCCAGTAGCTTCGTCTATTGTGTTGTTTGAAAATTTAGACTCTACGCATTGCAGACACTGCTCCAGCAAGACAGCACATGTCTCCTGAAAAAAAATTCAGAATAAATATGCTTGAGAGAAAAGAACATGTATTCAAACATCTGTGTTTGCTGTATATTTAAGCATAAGGAATATGGAGAATGTGTTATATTTGCTGCACTGTGAAAGTTTTAATCTCTAATATTCTTTTTTGCTATTAGCTCTTAACACAATTTTGGCCTAAGATATGACAGCAATGAAGACAAGAAAAGCTTAAAAAATCACTCCTCTTTAACATGCATTATTGTATGCTAAACTAATTTCTTTTAGCTCCTTCTCAGAATAACAGTGTCGGGGAATGATATAATCAGTATCAGTACCAAGTTAAGCATGGTGATGAGCACCATGTATACGCCTACAACTCATATCAAGTAGTTAAGCATTGTTAAAGGCCAATTAAAGGTTATTTAAGCTGAATTCTCTGTCCTAGACATACTCAACTAAAAGATGTTATTGAGAATATATGAACATTTAAAATGAAATGCTACTGGTTGTACAGCAAAGTATGACAAAAAACGAAAGATCACGGAAAGTCAGTTTACCAGTTCAGTTGATACACTCAAGAACGGAAAATGCTGTTATCTTTTCTTCCTTTTCGAAAGGAATTGGAGCTGGATACTGCTGGCCTACCTCTCCTCTGCTGATCTGAAGTCCAATTTTATCACCTCATTAAAGGACTATAGCACTATCGGTCTGGTTCCTTGTATGTTAGACCATATCAGTAAACTGTGACTGTCTGGTTGCGACAAGTTGAGCACAGGAAAGATCAGTAATTCAGAAGAATTAGAAAAGGTCTGTTAGGAAGCAAGTCATTAATGTAGATGTGGTTTTCTGACTCTGAGTGCTAGCACTGAAATTTAAGCACTGCTTCTAACTCCAGAGAATAAAACACCCGAGAAAACATGAATGAAGTTATCAAAATACTACATTTCAGTGGTGTAAAATAAAGCAGAAATTTTCAATTCAGCTTTTTTTTTTTTTTTTTTTTTTTCCCTCAACAAGCATTTAATAATAGGTTGCTTTTGGTGTCAATAAGCAAAACTAGGGATGCTTTCAGAATGCATACCAAAGGCAGGCATTTATGCTGTTAATGGCATGTTTTCATTCGTGGTGGATCCCAACACACAGTTAAATGTCTGCAGTAAGTATATGACATGACATTACAACTTAGAAATAGAATTCACTGAAAAGTATTCAAAGACATGTCCTACCTGAAAATTACGGTTGAAGCAGGAAAAGAAGAAAAAAAAAGAGGGAAAGGAAAAAAAGCCATCAAACTTTTAATTGTACAAGTTGAAAATAAAGCAAAGCTAGTTCACAAATAGACTTCAGTATAGTACTGGATCTGCTTACTGGTGACTCAGCATTCAGAGTGATGATTTCCTCATCATGATCTAGTAGCTTGCAGGCATACGCAATATTAACAGCTGTTTCTTGCTTGTCTCCAGTAAGAACCCAAATCTGCAACCCAGCTTTGCGCAAGTTTGCAATGGTTTCTGGAACACCGTCCTGTAAATGGTCTTCAATGCCAGTTGCACCTAAGCAGACAGAAAAAGCAAATTATTCCGTGTTAAATAAGCACTTAAGAGTTCACCTCAAATTCTAAGTTTGAATTTTTCAAAAAAAACAAGTCACTTACATTGGGAAACAGCTACACTAAACTAACAATAGCTACAAGACTGCACAGGCAGCTTTTTAGAGGAATCAGGAGAGATTATAAAGCAGCTAGGGTAAACACCTGCATCAACAGACAACAACAAATCCAGAATTCAAAACTTCAAAAGCAACCTGATGCCACTTGTCCTATCAGTGGTTCACAAGGCTGATGTGCCTTTGCTTATTGTGACTCTGCTCTGTATCTTTGCCATTTCTTCTGAATGGTGCTAGAAAAGATACTGATTCTAGGAGGTAGCTTTTTTCTAAAGGGTCCTGACTGCTTTTCCTCAACTAAAAGAGGCCTGATCACTAGAGATTTCTCCCTTTTAAAGGGGAATGACAGCAGAACTGCAGCTTGGCAACTGCACATTGGGCTTTAGACTTATACTTCTTCCTGTCTTGTTGCTGCTTTTTGTTCTTTCAGAAAGACACTGGTTGCCAAACAAGATGTAGTAGAGAATAAATTATGTATCTGTTGGTCATGATGTGGAAGTAAAATGTGGCTTTTTCATGCTTTCAGCATATCTTCCTACTTACTTATAGTAAACTGAGTATCTTTCCTATGCTTTCATAAATCCATTTTCAAATACTCTAGCAAAAGCAGCTGAGAACCAAATTCAATGTCATCACTGACATGTCAGTGTTCCACTGAGTTTCAGAGTAGTTTCAATGCAAGGACATGTAAGCCCTCACTACCAGAGAACCTGGAAATAACAAACATGCAAATTACCTGGAACAACAGGAAAAAGAAAGTTAACTTCTGTCAGCTATTATTGCTATGGTTGTTCTTTGAACAAAAACATTTTAGCATTAGAAATCCTCCCAAAATCTGAGCACCAGTCATGTAGGTGAAAACACATTCCTAGTGCAATGTGATGAAAGCTTTTATTATCTTAACAGTGCACAAAGGAAAAGACATTCCCTTACCAGACTCACTGTTTTATTCCCAAAACCTAAGCTTAACTGACCACTGCAAGACACAAACCACATTATGAGGTTCCTGGGTAATGATCCCTGGCTGAACAGGTAGTTTACTTCTGCCTAGAGCTCATTTACTAATCTCACAGTTCAATTTCACTATTTTTTTACTGAGCCAACAGGGACAAACATGGTGGGATTTTCCCAATTAATGTGGTCAGAACTAGTGACCTCATGGACCCCTTTAAGTCAGAGAGAAGCCATGCTTCTAAACCTAAAGCAGGTATCTAAGTCAGATCAAATGAACTGCACTTTTTTTGTTTTGTTTTGTTTTGTTTTGTTTGTTTTTTTTCCTCTCTCCTCTGGTTATATAGGGAGCCTGAGAGATTTAGAGTAGACACATAAGAAGTTGGGTGAGGTGGATCTCGCCTCCCAGAGACAGGCCTGTTGGCAAATACTGAAGGTTGTTAGTTCCCTCAGTGTGATGACTGTCCCAGTTCTCCTGCCAGAAAAAGCAATTGGAGGTTTGGAGTAATAGAGGGTATATAACATTTTAGAATCTCAGTGCTTTCTACATCTCAGCTGAGCAGGGAAACAGGATGACTTTGTCCTCGGAATACATTTTACATACACTGATCTTATCTACACCATTACAAAGTACTGCAGTCCCCTTCCACAGAGGCCCCGAGAACACGTGCTAAACCTGATGTATATGAGAGTTGATGCCTTTCACAACTGCAGTTTATGAGCTTTGCTTTACGAGCATCTCTGGTGCCCCTGGAGTCATGGAACTCTCTGACATGGTAAAGTGGCACTAAGCCAAAGAAATTCTGTAGACAGGTTTCGGACAAGTCCTCCTCCTACTTAGAGCAGCAGTTCCCATTTATGATATTGCATCAAATGCATCTCTTGTTTTACTCCACTCATTTCACTAGTGATAAAATGATTGCAGGAGCAAGAAAAACAGGATATGTCTTTTACATTAATTATAATCCCATTCCTTTGTGGTGCTGCACATGACAGCTACAACAAAGTCCAAAAGAAGCAAGTTTCTGTACTGTCACAAAGCATTTAAAGGAAAGAACGGATTTCATAGCCAAGCTTTCAGAATTTTTAACACACTTTAACTTCATGTCCAGCTCTCATTTCATTACCTAGCAGATGCAGATTCTTCTCTATCTGCAGTGCTGACTGAAACAGGAGTTCTTCACGATTTTCTGTAGAAGATTCTGCTTCCAAATGACTTTTTAACCAACAGGCATACTCCTCTTTGCTGAGAACCTGTTTAAAAGAGTATGTGAGGGCACAGTCAAAGTGATGCAGAGGTATTCATGCTTTACTGAATAAAATGAAAAAGAAAGTTATAAATCAAGAACAATAAATTAATAAATGTCTTCAGTAATCTTTGTCAAACTTTTTACTTATTCTTATTACTTACTCTTTTTGCAATGCACAGGGTCCGCAGCCCATCTACAGCATACAGATTAAGGTAATTCTGGGTTTTGGTTTGGATTTTTTTTTGATGTTTGCCCCGAGGGTCACCTAGAGCAGAATAAAAGGTGATTGAAAAATAACAGCAGTTGAATGGCCTCAGAGAATACGAATGTGTCTATGGTACTAACTGTACCACCACATTAAAACTGAAACTTTTAAAGAACTGTTAATATCTCTTGGAAAACTTTCAAGTAAAACATTCAATTTAGAAAAAAATTGTATCTTTTTGTTCTATCTTTTCTTTCCTCTCTCTTTAAATGTCATTGTGAATTTATGTTAGAAAGACTGTCTTTTTCTAACTCCTTAAGTATTTGTTTGTCTCGAATACTTTGAGAAATCTTGATAATCTTCACAGCAAACAATAATGTCAGAAAGAGAAGTATGATTTCAAATAGAGTATTAGCAAAGGCTTCTGTACATATCATTACGTACAGAAAAATGATACTTTTAAAAATAGCACTTAGTTTTCCTCATAGGTTAATATCTCAAAAGAAAGAGAAACGGTGCTCTGTTTTGTATATCTAAGGATATGAAGGTACTAGCACTACTGTCAGTACTGTACGGATACTACAATACCTATTGGTCTGAGTCAATGCAAGAAGTTCTAGGTGTGACTTTGATTTCATTCAAAACACAATCTACATTTATGCAGACCTGACAACTAGTTCTACCTTGAGTGCATCAGCCCAACTTCTACTCAGTTTTTTCCCCCCTTAAAGCCATGTGTAAGAGTTCAGAATTGGGACTGAACCTCTGTTCCTTTTCTCCCTTTAGCAGGGATTGTTTCAATGTACTCACACTGTGCTCCAAAAAGATTAATGAATATGATGGTAACACATTTTGTTCCATCTCATTACCTGAAATGAGGTTTTCAAAAGTTAAAAACAGGTGATATGTATCTTTTTTATCATCTAGGATCAAGACAGGTTCATGTACAATGTACTGTCATAGCGACCTTCAATAATACGAACTGCAGTGTTACTGCTAAAGGAAACTGTTTTTAGATTGAAACCATTGATGGGAATGACTGGTGCCTTGAGGCAAGTTTCCTATTCTCTGATGTCATTCATTTAAAAAAAAAAAAAAAGTCTGCATGTTTTTTGGCTTTGTAGAATCATCTCAGGATTATAATTTTGTAATTGGAGCTGTTTCTTAATGCGCTATTTGTGTCATTTGTATCTGGTATTTGTACTGTAACCACTGAGTCAGGTGAGCATTACTCAACACCAGAAGTCTGAGCGCTTGCAGAGACCTAATATAGATGCTCTGAGCTGACCACTGCATGTGCATATCTCTCTCAACTGACCAAAAATGTAGCTATCTAAATTAGATGACAGGAATCTCCTCTTGTTTATACTTTTCAGTGCCCATGTTCTCAGCATGCAGCCATACTCAACTTGATCTTGCTGTATGTGACCATGTGTACATATATATGTCTACTAAACACATCAACACTTTTTTATTTATACAGCAGCACCATCTCTAATTGGGCATTTGGAGGCTTCAGTACATTTAGCAGTACTGCGTTCAGAGGGACCTCGACAGGCCAGACAGCTGGATGGAGAGGAACCTCATCAAGTTCAAGAAGGGGAAGCACAGGGTCCTGCACCTCAGGAGGAATAACCCCAAGCACCAGTACAGGCTGGGGGCTGTCCTGCTGGTCCTGGTGGACAGCAGGTGAACCATGAGCCAGCAATGGGCCCTGGTGGCCAAGAAGGGCAATGGTGTCCTGGGGTGCATTAGGAGTGTTGCCAGCAGGTCGAGGGAGGTGATCCTGCCCCTCTACTCAGCCCTGGTGAGGCCACACCTGGAACATTGTGTTCAGTTCTGGGCTCCCCAGTACAACAGGGATATGGAGCTACTGGGGTGAGTCCGAAGGAGAGCTACTAAATGATTAGAGGCCTGAAGCACCTGTTGTACGAGGACAGGTTGAGAGAACTGGGCCTGTTTAGCCTGGAAAAGAGAAGACTGAGGGGAGACCTCACCAATGTGTATAAATGTCTGAAGGGAGGCTGTCAAGAGGACGGAGCTGGTCTCTTTTCTGTTGTGCCCAGTGACAGGACGAGAGGCAATGGGCACAAACGGAAGCACGGGAGGTTCTGGCTGAATATGAGGGGGCACTTCTTTACTGGGAGGGTGACAGAGCACTAGGACAGGTTGCCCAGAGAGGTTGTGGAGTCTCCTTCTCTGGAGATATTCAAAACCTGCCTGGATGCCATCCTGTGCAATATGCAGGTAATCTTGCTCGGCAGGGGGGTTGAACTAGATGATATCCAGAGGTCTCTTCCCACCTCAACCATCCTGTGATTTTGTGATTCTGATACTGGAGGAAGGAAGCAGTTGGGTGTTTGGAATCCCGATATTCTGTTTTTCGATCCTGTTACCTTGACCATATGTCAGCATATTTTACTTTCTGTATAGCTATTTTGTCACCTTTAAAGACTATTTCATCTTCTCCAGGTCTGCAAAGCTGGAAGTGCACACACCCAGATGTTCCTAAAGGGCTCCGGAAAGACTGGAGTATTCCTTGCATTCCTCATCTCTAATTAAAGTCATGTGGCAAATACTGGTAGGAATATCCTGGTAGGCCTGTCTATCTATCTATTAATGCTACCTATATACAGATTTTCTCAGATGGATAGTGCAGATGTATTACTCATTTAGCTTTGTTTCTATCTGTGCATAATAGTCTTTTTGGCATATGTGAGTTGGCTGTATAATAAATTATTATTATTTTTTTTTTTTTTTCTGGGAGAAGTACTGCAGCACATCTTCTTGGAGGCTGCTTGTATGACTGAATCAGCCTTTTTTCACTTTAAAAGAATAAAGTAGGCAAGCACTGTTCCTAATTTATTGTGATACATCACTGTTCCAGAGACAAACGCTGTATTTCTTGCATGTCCCACACAGTCTTATGCTACTGGTTATTTCAGTCACTCACTGATTTCAAACAGTGCAAATTTGAAAAGGTGCTTAAACACAGCAAAAGCCATTTCTACCTACTCTTAGGTTAAGTGGTGTTAATCACTTCAGATCTGTCTGAATACCATGGGCACTAATGCAAGATCATAATGTTTCAATGAACAAAGACAGTAATTTTCTACAAACAGAGATGTGCGCACCACTTTCCATGTGAATTCTCAGTTCCAGCAGGAATGACTGCACTTCTGTCCTCCACCAGCACACCAATGAGAGCTAAAACTCCTGCTAGCTCTCCATATGCCTTATCGGTCTTATCTGGAGATTCACCTTGGGTTCAGAAGTTAAAAGGGGGGAAGAAATCTCTTGCAGACAAAATACAGTAGTGGAGATTCTTTTTAGTTGGGATGATGCAGTTCCTATGCTTAGCAGCACGACCGCATGCACTATGGAAGTGAAAACCAGTAAATATGTCTTCTACAGAAGAATGATAGAGAGCTAGTGGCATTTTGCTTGCTTCATTTCCTTCCATAATCACAAGCTGTAAAAAGCCAGCCCAGTCATTGTTTTCTCAGTGACTTATGTTCACAGTTCCTGTGCGAGTTGGTTATTGACTCAAACAGTAACTTTCTTATTTATGAACATAGAGACTGTTGAGATAAAGTAAAAACAATATGCTTTTGGGAATCATTTCAAGGCTTTTGAAAATATCTGTGTGCTATCAGAAAACGTCGGCTTTCAGGGTCTCAGCTAGATGCACAAGCAGAATGAATGGAGGGAATTCAGAAACTTGCAAGTTTCAAAGCTCACAGTGTTTTTTGTTTTTTGTTTTTTTTTGATGAGATACAACTGAAGCTACAGCACAGTGCTTTTGCATCTAATTTTGGGCTGCTCCTTGTGGCATTTTAAAAGGCTCTTCCTCAGAAACAGAACCTTTGTGTTTTGTAGGACACAGTTGTGCAAGGAGATTATGGACACAGCACTGCCTTGATCTTTCAGACTGAGAGCACAAGTATCACAAAGTCTCAAAATGCACACTTGACTTGTGTACAATTTACACATCCCTGAGGCATTAAGATAGCAAAACAAGAGCACTGGGATTAGCTGTCACATTGATGCACTTACTGGTCCATTACTTAAAAGGATAAATGCCTGAATTCTTGTAATATTTACATTTCCCCTCATGCATTCCATTATCAACAGAGAACAGAATTAAACCACAGATGGATCCAGTGATATATATATTTATAATATTCATAGCATAAGTCCTTGGAGGACCCCTCTACCTGGGGAATACCTCCCCGTAACATGAAAAAGAGGCATCTCCCTCAGGAATTTACAAACTGTCCACTAATGTTAGGATACAGCAAGCAGAGACTCTGAGTTCAATTCCATGAGTGAAGCTGTTCAAGAGAAATGTCAAACATTTTTCAGACAGATCCGCTGAAACTCACAGAATTACTGAAGCCAGCAGTGGATCAGATGGCTAGAAAATAAGGGAAACTGCTTATGAAGTTCTAGTGACTGCACTTTACATTGCTTGCTAAAGCAAAATACACTAAAATGCAGTTCATTTTGGGCTAAAAAAAAAAAGAGAAGAAGAAAAAGAAAAGCACAAACTCAAAGCATTGTTCAATTTGCTTGCCTGTGAAGATGCTGGAATCACTGTATTTGCCCAGCTATGGAATTTCCTCGCTGCTAACAACATACAGGAACCCTGCTCCTGCATTTCTGACCCACACCAACTTTTGTAATGTTGCCGTTGGTTGGTTTCTAGCTGGTCTTGTTGCCCATCTAGATCCTAGACCCACCTGAAATTTGCTCGAAAATTCTTCCACCCATTGTATCTACCATGAATGTACACAGTAGTTTCAAACATAGTCTATAATATTTTTATTTTACGGAGGTGAAAAAATATTTGAGACTTGGCATAAAATAATCATTTCATTTTAATGCTCAGTTCTCATTCTGAGAACTCATTCCCAAACAGTGTTTTCCAGGTATGTTATTAGTACTTCTTCTCAGTACTCCAAATTCTCTCAGTTCTTTAGAGGGAAACAAGTTTCCAAAGATGCTGTATGTACCTTCTGTGATATCAGATCTTTACCAGAAAATTATTCATGAATACTTTGTTGTTAGTTAAGGACAAGTTGTTCTTAATTTTTTGGCTGTGCTTTGATTTATGTCGCTGTAAACAGAAAAGTAATGCCAACATTTTTCTGTATTTCATTAAACTAAAATTACACAGTATAAGCCTTTCACAATTGTTTACTCCAGCTAATGTCAATGTAACCACAAAGTCAATGCACTAGTGACACACAGGAAGCACCTCTAGCACTTTCGGGTTCTGTCCATTCATACTGGGGTAACCCTTAAACACTCGATTAAATTCAGTGTGGAACATGCAGTAAATTAGATGCAAACTGATTCATGCGAACTGACGCCCCTGTGTTTCCGCTAACTTCTGAAATCTTACAGGGTTCTTCTTGAATCTAACCCACTACGATTAGCAGCTATTTAGAGTTGTCCCTGTTTCAGGTGACATCTGGGTGCTTCAGACTTTAGGGAAGTAGTCCATGGTCACCTGTTCCCAGCTACACGTCTGTTCTATCTGACCCCAAAATTTCTCATCTGAACAGCATCTCTCCTTATTTTGCCACTATCTTTCTGTTCTGATGTCCGATTATTAGCATCATTGTCAAACGCAATACAAAAACTTTGATTTATGCAAACATATTATAACAAAAGGAGGTAAAGATTCACAGATTAAACACATAGGGGAGCTGGAGTAGGAACCGCTTGAGTTTCATATAAAATACTGAAATAGCCAAGCACCGCCAGGCAAGTTTTTCTGAAGAAATTTGCTTTGGCAGAGTTTCAAGAAATAATAGTTTCAAAATAAAGTTTGCTAGTCGAAGTTCTTGTACAGTAATTATTTTAACTAATTCTTGTAAGGTAAAGAACCAGTAATTTGTTACAGAAAATTTGCTGTAATAACAAAGTATTATAAAAGAAGAGAGATGGCTGCCATTCTACCATTCCCTGTATTCACAACAAAAGCAGGCAGGTCTACATGCTAGAGCAGGCAGTAAGACGTGAGTTTTCAGCACTAAAGCAGAACCACCTCCCCCAGGCCCCAAAGGAGAGACATACCTGAAGAACAGGGTAGAAGAAGATCCATAATAACTGAATCTGCTCCTTTAGTGTAAACATTTATCTCATCTGTGAGAGGATGTCTGACCACTACTGACATCCTCTTCCTGATGGAATCAAAGCCCAACGTATGTAATACTTCAAAGTTTAATGTTCCCAGGTGAGGTAGCTCCACTGATACCTGGTCAGACAGCCTTCCAACCAGAGAACAGTTATATGCCCTTGCTGCATAGACGAGAGCAGCTTCATCTGGACTCTCTGCTTCATAACGGAGTTCTCCTTCCTCAGGTCCACTCCCTACAGGTGTCCTGCCTTGCTGGGAGCTGTAGCCATTGTTATTCATCTGTGCAGAGTATGCCAGCTTCTCTTCCAGTTTTAATAAAGTGCTCTCAGTAGATGTAGACGAAAGAACACTTAAACCACATCTGTGCATTGATTTATTTGTAGCTAGACTAGATGAACTGCTGCTGTTAGATCCAGAGGTCAAGCGACTGGGAGTGAATCTTCGGATGAAGTCTTCTATGGTTTTTACTGGAGATTTTAGTTCAAATCGATCTCTAACCTTAAGAAGCAAGAAACAAACCAATGAACAAAACCTAAAGAAAAGTTGTACAAGAATTTAGAAAGTGACATTCAGTCTAAGGAGCTCCAACTTAAGAAGGGAATCTCTTTGAGGGCAGAAAGTAATGGCATTTGTCATTTGAGAAGGGAAAGTAAATGGACAAAACTGACTTATTAGCAAAAAAAACAACAAAACCAAAACTATAAACCTAAAACTTCAGAATTGTGTCTCCTTGTGAAAGTATGTATGCTTGCATTTAAAATATCAGTTCTCCTTTCACCTCCTCAGATATGACTAATGTACAGACAATCAGTGTTGGACCACTACCAGTAGTACATACTGAAAGGCTATTGTTAGCAGGAAGCATTGGCATTCTTTGTGCATATTTGGTGAAGGTAGTAAAAAATACGCTAACGCCAGAGTTTTCTTTTGAGAAGTGTGGTACCAGAAAAGTTTTATGAGAATATTCCAATGTCAGTGATGTCTTCAGTAGCAATATATTATAAATAACTTCTACTGTCTTCTCTTTTACCTTCAGTTCACTTCACTTTATCACTTACCTTAGTTTATTTAAATCCTTTATACAATGCTATTAACTGTAATAGCACATTCATAGTAATATATTTTCAATTATTGCATAATAGTGTAGCATTCCTAAAGCAGCAGAATTTAGCATTCTCCAATTGCTTCCCTGGCACAAAACCATGTGATCTTGCAGACTAGTTCAATTTTTATTCCAATTTGGAACAGAAACAGATCTCAGAATTTTCTCCAGAATGGAAATTCCAGCTGTGGGCTAGCTTTAACACTACATTCCACTATAGCTTTGTCTTACAGATCATCTTGGGATTGCATTGTTGAAGTCCTTATTCATCAGCAATACTGGTTTAAGCCAATTCAAGCATTAGTGATCATTATTTCTCACAATGAGCTAAAGATGCATCTTTTACACAGTTTGAAAGATTTAAGCAATGTTTCTCAAGCATATTCTCTTTTAAAACTTTTTTTTTTTAAAAAAAAAACACAAACATCTGACCCTTTTCTTAATTTAATCCATATTTACAAAACATGCACTGACAGCTTATATTCTTTTCTGGGAAGCCTTGCATATTTACAAATTTGTTTCCACACAGACTTAAATACTTACATATATACATATACGTGTATATATATATTTATCAATTAAGTTACAGTACATGAACTCAGGAAATTTTCAGAAGTATCTTCAAATTATAAATGCTTATATATATATATATAAGCATTTCTTACCCTGAAGGTAAATGAAATAGTCAACTTGCTTCATGTAACCAATACTTGACTGAACCTGCTCATTCACACTGCACTTCTAGGAATCATCTCGCAACTAGTTCTAGTTGTTTCTCACTAGAACAAGCAATTTTCACATCTCCCTCTTAAGAGATAAATTAGTATCAGTAGAAGTGACCCTTAAACTCTGTTTTGCAGTTTCTTTAACCTACCTTCTGGCGGGGCTGATTTGGTGCAGTAACCACAACTGTATTGCATATAGTCAAAGCGATGAAGAAGTCAAAAATGTCACATAGCTCTGGACTCAGATGGGATAATGGCTGTTCGTGGCTCCTCATGATCTCCAGATGCTTCGCACATTCATTCACCTTTTCTAACAAGCGAGGATCTGGTGTGATATCCTTCTCCTAATAATAAATAGCAGTGATTAGTATCATTGACTCTGCAAGTTTCCAAAGCAGCATCAAGCAATCAAAGAGTCCAAAACAGTGTCAACACCAAGAGTTTTATGGTGGCCTCATACCACAGAGTGGAGGTGGAGAGGACTGTAGTACACCCATTCTAGACAATAAACAGTTAATAATAAGGCTACTGATAGAAATGGAAATGTGAGTAACTGTGTTGTCAGCTTTTTTCCCTACTAATTATACTGGATAATTATACTGGCAATATTCATCTACTTTAGGAGTAGTGGACAGGGGAAGAGTTACACAGTAATATTCCTCTGCCTGGTGGATTGTTTGTTAGAGATCAGATTCTATCCACACATTTGCGAGCACTTTGTGCTTTTTTTATACAGAAACACAGAGCACTTTCTACTCTTATTTCATCAGCACTTTACACTTCTTTCATCTATTTCTTATCAGAGCAAACTCTGGTATTTCTTAAGATACCAGGATGCTAGGATACAAAAGGCTAATAGATAAATCGAACTAAGGCTTTTTCTTCAGTAGAATTTTATTTTATCTGCCGATGCTCAGCAGCTGATGAATATGAGCAACCACTGAACCACGTGTGCAAAAAGTACAGCTTCAAATTGTACTGAAAGAACTTACTCTTGACTGAAATCGTGAAGTTCCACCACTGCAAACAGCATCTTTCTTTGCCCATATTCATAGTTTGTTTTGAGGGTGGATTTGTGTCAACAGTACAACAATACAAATCCCTAGATAGAGAAGACTTGGCTTCTCTGCTCTCCTATTATGATTCAGCTCAGGCAAAATTTCCATGGAATTACAATAGCATAAAATAAATTAACCAAAGCAAAGTTGTAAGGACACAAATTCACCAGCATTTGAAACATAAAGTTTTTTTTTTCTTTTTTTTTTTTTAATACATGTGCAATCCACTGATATTCTTGAATCACAATAAAAATTATGCTGTTGTGTATGTCAGCAGTGTCTAAGAATGGAGCACTGCAGTCCAGCACTTGTTAGTTTTAAAACTCTCTGTCAAAAAATAAAAGGAGAGGCATAAGCAGAGCAATTAGAATCCGTTATCTCCAACCCTATGCTACTCTCAGCCTCTGTAAATAAAGGGGAGGCATACATTTTCTTTTCAAAATCAAAAACAAAGGTTTCAGATTCTCTTTGCCTTTAGATTGTTCCTACAGAGAAGGTATTTAGATAAGATCTATGGCTGCATTTGGTTGTTTTTGTATAAACTCTAAGTCCAGAAGAAAAAATGCCAAGATGAAATCTATGAGAGGTACGCAATGCACCACAGCTTTCTTTATCTTTCCCTTTTCAGGACATTGTTCTGCTAAAAAATACAGGACGCTGCACATTTAGTTCTTACGACTTACCATTGGGCTACTGAATGCAGTATGCTTCGAGAGTATGCTTGCTCTTTTCGCTTCAGCTCTGCTACCAGTGCGGCGGTGGGTTTTGGTACTCTGGCTTCTGTGGACTACTTTGATGCTCTGATGGCTGCAGATACTGTCACGCTGGGATAAATTTCCTCCTTTGGGGGCTGCTTCTTCTTCCTCGGAATCAGGTTCTTGGTACATTGCTAACCGTTTGGCTATCAGGAAAAATACACATTGCATATGTTAAACGTGGCTGAGAAGGAGGGAAAAGGGACATGCTGACTTTGTCGAAGCGATCTGGTTTTACTCTTATACTGTGCTTTCCCAGTGAGAATGAATGATTCCATTATCAGGGGATAACAACGTCCTAATTGCCTGGTAGTATCTAAGGGAGGATGCAGATAACATAATGAGAAATGTGATGCAATGCACGGCCTCCCTCATCATCACACTCTCCGCGAGGCAGTTAAGACTCTGTGGTAACTCTCTGCGCTCCCGAAGACTATTCCACAACTCAGCTTGATGAAATCAGCCAAATAATAGGGATTTCACTGCAGTCTGAGACGGAACTAAACAATCCAGAAAACTTTCTTGTTCTTCCCAACAGCATATGGAAATTTCGCCGAGTATTTTCCAGCAAAAATGTCACATCTATCCAACTGCAGTTAGCTGACAACCAGAGTGTCCAGCATCTACCCTCCAAGCATGCCTACAGAGCACGACTTGCTCAGACTGTGTGAAAGCCTTGCTCCAAGTCAGGTCCATCTGCTGCAGAGGGGAGATGTGAACCCAGATGCCTGATTCCCATTCTACTACAAAAAGCACCCTGGGGTCTGTCCCCTCCCCTGTGACTGGCATGACAGAGGGAGCAATGCCACACGCGGTACCACACTTACTGTACCTTCAACTGCTGTACATGCACAGAATGAGCCCATTTTTCCAAATGAGGCATTTCAGAGGAGTACTTTGCTAGTCAAGACTCCAGCTACAACAATTACAGTTAGAAACCAATCCAGGCATCTCGATGTGTAGAAGATAAAAATGAAGCAGAAGGAAAAGGTGTGAAAGAGCTGTGCAATCCAGCCCATCTAATAACAGCTTCCATTTAGTTGTAACTGATGTATAACATATTTTTCCATTCCTAAAGATCACGGGCGCTTAATAGCCTAGGTTATTCATTAGACAGGCACATGCCGTTTTAACAGGTACCTATTTATTCCTTCATTAGGTATTCATTGAAAAGCCTCTCATTATACTCTCAAAATAATCCACACTATGCAGATGTACAGTACAAGTTACATACTTGTGGCTCTGCTCTGTTTCGGTTCCCTAGTGTAACAAATTAGATTTCCTAAAGTCAAATGATAAATCACTAGCATGTAAGTTAATTATTCAGGCTTTTAACAAAAAAAAAAAAAAAAAAATTGCACATGAAGATTTTTCTTTCGAAATATTTCCTGGGAAAAAAAAGCTTGTATCACATACAGTGCATTTGGCATGGGATCATTTTAATGTGGCTAGCTTTATGATCAAAGAAAAACCCATCCTTGCCATCCGCTGTAATTTTCAAACATGTTTTAGCTGTCAGAAGGTGGTCAGAGGCATTGAAGTCGGACCACACACAGTATCTAGTGACAGCTCTACCAGTACAGTATCGTACATCAGAGTGTTTTTCACATCTATTTGGAACGTGTTCAGGCTCTGTCTGAAACGCGGGAGCTGGGAGAGGTTCCCAGTTCCTGGCTGTAAATACACACCCAGGCCTTGCTCTGACTGTGTGCCTAGAGCAGTCTGGAGTATGCAACACCCTTAGATTTTGCTGGAAGAAAATTCAGACCATGGAGGTAGGAAGGGCCACAGTGCTTCTGGAGACATGGAGAGCAGAGTTCAGGGCACACTGCAGATAAGTTTTGCCCCATAGCTCATATACAGCCCGAGAGGCTGGACCTTGAGATTTACGTAGACCAACTGGATGATTGAGGAGGTTCCTTCATTAGCATTATTTGGAGTGATTCATGCTCCTCTGTGTTATGTGATGGGAAAGAGGTTGAGCAACAGCACCTCCAGTGCTGTGAGGGCAGCTGCTCCGTGAGCCACACAGTTGCACACAGAAGAGCACAGCACCACTGGCTTCTCCTTTCACTGCCCACCTTGTCCTTTGATGCGAATGACGAAACCTAGAAGACAGCTCAAAAAATGAGGGTTTATGGTCTTCTTGGCCCTTCTGTTGTATGGTAATGGGCTGCATGGAAATAAAATTCACTTCACCCACACAGGCTGCTCCCTGGGACTTGTTGCGTGTGCAACAAAATGGCAGCACAAAATGGACCTGCTCCATCACTCACGCTCACTAATTCTCACCTTCTTCTGCTCTGTAAGCCTCTATGCATTTTCCCAGTGGAACTGCAGATCCCTACTTGTGAATTTAATCCAACAGCTCATAGGTTTGCCTGTATCAAAAGGAGCCTGCAGCGTGCCGTAAGCACCGATCCAGGCCCTCGATCAAGATGTGAGCCAGGCTGCTCAGTGGTTCTCCCAGCATCCCAGTTTCCTTCCACAGGAAACCCAGGCATGCAGAGAAGGAAAGAGCCATGCAGAAAGTAGATATAAGACTGGAATCTCATTTAACCAAGTAAAATGTAACTCTTTTGATACTGAGGCTTTTATTTCCATTTCATACCAAGGTAAGCTTGTATAAAAAAAGAAAAAAAAAAGGCCTTAGCACCTTTCAACATCTTCTCAAGTGCAGTCTTACATATTATGCAGCAAGAATTAAGAAGTTTGAAGACATAATGAAGCACAGTGCGATTGTTATGTTATGGCTAAGGTTCATAACGCTTCAACAGCGCGAAGCGTGCTTCTTTGGGAACATTCTGTTCTCTCCACCCACTCAGCCCTCTCAAATTCAGAACCTTTTCGCATGAACATTACAACCTGAAAGACATTGTTGTGGGATGCTTTTTGGTTTCAGCACTGAAAATTCATGGCCTTGATCTTTTGTCTGATAGAGAGTTTTTTATTAAGGGCAGAGACACAAACAGCTCTGAGAAGCACAGTAATGCAATTCATGAAAGTCAAATTTCACTGTCCTCTAGTTCACTTTATATTTACAGAACAAAGAAGAAAGGATAATTAATACTTATTCCATGAACTCTTTTCCATCTTTCAGGAGACAGCAGTACGCTATCAATAAAACTCCTCTCGTAGTTGATATGTATTTGAAAATAGTATTTATTTTTGTATTTAAAAAACTCTTTTATCTTATATTTTGTTGTTTTTGATTATCTTATTCAGCTGTCAAATAAATACACTTTCCATGCTACCTCTATTCTACCACGAGGCATCCATTTTAGAAGCTGATGGAGGCACCACTGCCATACAAGCAGATGTCTCACTAAGTAGAAAAGAGTGATCATGAAACTATAAAATAATTTGTTCCATGCAGAATGAAATTCCAGACCCCCCCTAGACCAGACTAATTCAGCTGTCAGTGTGTGAGCCCTAATTTCCCCACGGAAATGGGGAAATTTCGCCCCAAACCATTTGGATAAAGCTGTTACTGAGTTACCATGAAGTAAGTCTAGATGTACAGTATGTATTCGCACCACCTTATTTCCTAATTAATTTATGAGTGCAAGCTTATTTTGCTTTTAAGTGCTCTCTAGTGTCTACACAAAGAGTCGCTCAAGCAGCTAGCATGCAATAAATTTGTATGAGTGTGCTAGCATAAGCTTAACTTAGTTTACTTTGCAAGATCTTCCTCGTAAAGAAAGTCTTGAGATTAGAAAACACCAACATTTTCCATCTTCTCTCCTCTTGGCAACCCCAGGGGCTTGAAAAGAATAACCTTAAGTCTTTTATTAAGGACTCTTTACTCCACTTAGAAATGGAGATTATCCTTATTCCTCTAGAGATTTTCCAGAGAAATTGTTAGTATAGATATACGCTTAGAAGAAAGTATTACCTTTCTCTAAATCTGTCCATCATGAATTATTCTGTGTTCCATAGGAGTTTAAAATACAGCACTCCCTATTTATTTGGTTCTACATCTGCTGGCCCTGGTTCTCTCCACAGTCTCCAATTACATTTTTTCAGAAAGCAATAACAAATGTAAAGAGAAACTACAGGCAAGCTACAAAGAGTGCCTGAAGCACCCGGTCCTCTTAATAGTTTTGATCTTTCTGGAGAAAACCTAAATGGACTATCCTGATTTCTGAAGGCTATCAAATTGAAAAGAAAGGCAGAGGAGCAGTCCCTTTGGAAGCAACAGCCACATTTAGGGAAAAGGCTTTATTGATTTTTATTTATTTATGTACTTAGTAAATTCAACTTTTTAGTAAATTCAATTTATTTAGTAAACTCCAGTGTGGCTAGAATGTGCAGTCTATGTCTTTTGATTAATAAGAAAGTTCCACCACAAAACAGTCCCACAAACTAAGAAAAAGATTTTTCCACATAATGCTCTTTCCTATGAAAAGTAGTTGTTGAACAATCTTCAGCATGAAAAAATAAAGTACAGACAGAAACTTCTTCCTTCTTAAATTCAGTGACTAAGAAACTTTGCTAGCCAAAGGAAAATCACCGGGGTTTTCACCATTTGCCTTCAAAAACGTATACACTTATCTTTTTCTTACATTCTCTAGAATTTTCTCAGTCATTGGAAGGAAGTGAGAAGAATGCAAAGATTGAAAAAAATATTTTTTTCACAATTGTGTGGTTGCATTTGTGGAGCTTCAACTTGTGTTTTGTCAAAAGTTCCATACAATGGGTGGCCAAAACTAGAAAAACAGAGATCACACCCCATAGACAAGAAGCAATTCATTTAGCATTTGGAAAACATCTAGGACAAATGTCAGGCCAAGAGCATCTGGTTGTAGCTAAATCATATAATGACTTTCACAAGCACAGTCAGCTTTTGGGCACCTACTCTCCCTGGGATCAGCAGATAGACTTGGGCCATGTCCAGTTTCTGGAATTGTTAGAAGCTGCAGACTAGCCCGAAAGAAAGAGCTGTGGTATGGCAACGTAGCTTTACATAAAGGGCAACAACTCCTTGTTTTTTGGTGCTAGCATTCTTTTGGGCTAGGAGGAAGTACTTGATTAGAAGAGTAATTTTTTTTTTTTTGGTGGTGTGGCATTCCTTTGCAGAATCACCTTATTGTGGAAGTGGCACACAGCAAGGTGTTAGCTTTAAGAAGTAAGAGATAGATACCACTCCATCCACTTCTGGGATTAAACCAGAGTATAGTGCCAATGGGTATTCCATAAATGCTGAGGACATTGATGAATTGGACAATCATTCTTCCACTCAGAAAGGTCCATGACATATCCTGCTCCTGAATTAACAAATTCCAAACCAAGGAGAGCCATTGAAGGAAACAAGATTTGAGAAAACACGTAACACAGATATGAGATGGGAATTCTCTTCACCTGTATTTAAAATCCTAAAGCACACAGAAAATGCCATGTCATATACAATAAATCTAAATGTCTAGAACAAGTATGATGAGCTACATCCTACAAATGATCAATTTTCTCCATTAACTATAAAGTTACTAGATGTCTATCTTCCACATAAATATCTAAAATTAGGTAACAAGGATCCCATCCCTTTCAACATAGTCTCCACAAGGCCCACTGATCAGTTTGATCCTGATCAGTGCATATTCCATCACCAAAACATTATAGGTGAGTTCAACAATGATGAATATTTGCTAGAGTTCACATTGTGGAACAGCTGCCAAGCACGCTCACACCTTCTCTCTCAGCTTTCACATGTGTTCCTGGATCCTCTTTGGTGCTAAGCTCTCACATAGCAGTACCCATGAGTAATACTCTGTACTGTCTCCAGTTGGCTAGGAGATTCTGTCCCACGCTGGTGGAATTTACTGGCCTCTGTTATTCATGGTTTTGTCACCTCTTGTCTAGACTAAAACAATACAGTATCCTTGGGCATAGTGCCATCAGCCCCAGAAGAAACATAGAGCCAGTGCAAAATTCTGCAGGAAAATGTCTCCTCCAGCAAATTCATGAAAACTGTCCCTTGCTTCCTACACTGCCTAAAAAAGTATCAGGTCTTTTTCATTTTTTTTTTCTTTTAGAAACATTTGAATTGCTTCAACCCTGCATGAGGTCCACATAAGCCTCTGTGATGAAAACCATGATTAATATGCCCACTTTTGATGGAAAACAGAACTCTTCCCCGTAATCATAAAGCTCACCTTTTACATGGTGAATTATGTGACTCCGTGGAACAAATTTCCAAAGAAAATAAGGACACTCCCACCACTCAAAAAAAAGACATGCCTCCTCAAAATGCCAAACCTAACAGCACAGTTTATGCCTTTTAAGCAGCCCTTGAATCAACACAAATTGCACACTGCACAAAGGGAGAAGAAGAAGGGGAATGAACAAGCTATGTATGCATAACGAATGTCACACATTGCTTAATACACTAGTGATAGGAACTCAGATATGGTGATGATAACTGAGGGATGCCAATGACTGTAGAACAGAAAAGAATGGGATAACTGTTCACAGCAAAATAAATTTTATGGAGAAAAACTTACAATGTAGCACGCATAAAATTTCTGAAGGCTATGTACAATCTGTTGATTAAGCAATTAACAGATATATAGCAGTCCTAGATTATGCTGAAAAAATACTTCAGCAGAAAATTCAAGTTCCAATGTGAGGAAATTTCAGACCTCAATCTGCCACCATGGGCATGAGTTTCCCCCTGACTGTGTATGCATGGCTGAACCTCAGAATACAGGGGCTTGAGATGACTTTAGAGTAAAAATTGCCAGAACGCTACATCTTAGCTTTATTCTTGGATATGGCTGAATGGAACTGTTCTGACTGAAATTTCTCCCCCAGAACTCATGCCCGAGGCAGACAGCTAGTGTGGAAAACTTTAACCAAACAGTTAAAAGGTTTGTAAAACTATCCATAGCTGAAAACCGGATCTTAGCATGGGAAGGGTCAAGCAACTGTAATAACAGGCACTGCTACCCAGCCACAGCAGAATAACAAACTTAGGCCAAAGAGCTCAGAACAAGTATATTTCCATCCTGAATAATCTGCTTTTATAGTAGAAAATGACTTGTTATCTTCAGCTTTTGGATCTTGACCTGTGTACAGCAATTTTAAATTCAGTTCTACATCTGAAAGACTACTCAGAGTTTGATCCCTAGTAACAAATCACTATGCCTGAATAATTACTCAGACAAGTGAAGAAAGGCACAGATCATCTTTGAAATGGATGAGAAAAGGTAGATGCATTTTATTTGGTTTTCTTGCATATATTGTGTCCCCAAATCACTTGCCAAGTGAGAGAGTTTAGAATTTTCTAATTCATGAAATCTTCAGTAAAGCCTCAGGAGGGGAGCTGGATGGCATCCAGCAGTTAAAACATATGTCCCAAAACCTCAGAGGGGAATTCAGATACTCTAGTGTAAGACACAGAAAAGCTGCCGACAAATCATTTGCAATTAAGCACAGAGCAATGAAATGTTATTGATTCTCTTACTAAAAAGGAATCAGCTGTGATAGACATCTTACTATATATCTAAACAAAAAGATTTCAACAACAGAGAAGATAAGAGATGGTTAGAAAATCAGACTGAAGAGCAGCTCACAAAAGACTTGAATGAAGAATAATTTTTATTCCTTAGTTATAGGGAACAAAAGCAGTAGAAATGATCCCAATTTAAGCATAAAATGGCAGAGAGAGTTCTATTTTTTGTAGAAGAGAAAAAATAAATAAAGTACCAATTTTAAAATTATGTCTGTAATTTTATACCAAATGGAGTTACAAGTAGACCAAACATAGAGGTAAGTGAAAGGATTGACAGAAAAAAAGAATCAATTAGTTTATTCTAGGTATTTAACTGATAATTTTGTTTGTAGTGAATTTCACACTGCTTTTGTTAATATTTATATTATAACCTGAAATTAATAGATGAAAGCATGCACAAACTTAGATTTCTGTTAAATGCATTACATTTGAAGAAAAAAGGATCTGAAAGTCAAGATTCAAATTCAAGAGCCTGAGTTCAGCCTCCACAATGGCTGATGCTCTTAAACTCATAAAAATACCCTTTCTGCACTGTTTTAGTTGGCAGTACCATCATCGTTCCTCCAAGGAACACAGTACATTCTGAAATTAGTATAAACAAGCAAACAAGCAATGGCAAAGAAGAAAAAAAGAATGAATATTGAGTGTCACATCTCGGAGTCCAGAAACATACTCTTAATTCTAACTCTTCTTTCTTTCTTTCTTACCTACAGTACAGAGATAAGAAATGATAGCCTCTCCCTACTTCAGTTCTTATTTCTGTGACACTGGGGTAATAATACTACCCCCCCCCCCCCTTTTTTTTGAATGCCTTAAATATAAGGTGTCAGTACTAGAGAAAAAAAAGAACAATCCTTGTATAATCCAAAGCGTCAAAACATCTTTTACTACCTTGGAATATTCTGAACTTTTTAAAGCATGTTTTAGATTTTCCAGTCTATTTGATTATTTCTCTTATTCTAGGTACTTTTTGTACGCTTAACTTCCCTAATGGCCTTCAAGAAAACTTTCTGATCAGTGATTTTAAAATGTTCTGCATATTAAGAAACTTAATTTTTGCAATTAGAAATGCAAAACTGTAGGTATTGATATTGCTTGGTACACAGATGGAGTTTGATTGGAAGAGTTAAGATTTGTTACATAACAAACAATAAACGTTAGAGGAAAACAGCTTAAAAAAACACAAAACAAAACAAAACAACAACAGGAATTCACTTTGTTATTTTAAGAGGGTGATGAGAAGACACAGGGATGACCACCCTCACCTTCCCTTGTGACAAAGAACAGCTTTTTAACGTTTCAAAGGTCTGATACTTGTGCACATTCTCTCAAGTGCAATGTTCCCATAGCACTGGAGGTATTTTAACACAGACACCTGTCATGAAGGAGCACTGAAAAGAATCTGATAAAGGTAACATAAAATATGCTATTAGATGAGATTATGTTTCCTGTGAATATGAAAGCAGAAGCTTTGTTTATGTTCTGTTCTCAGCACACAAGGATAACCTCATTCCAGGTATTCAATCAGACATTAATCTGGCTGTGTGCTTAAAGCTGGTATTTTACATAGTATATTCAAGCAAACTGTTGTGTATCGTCAGCACTATTCAATTTGCTTAAATTAGCCATGCGCTCAAGTGCTTTACTAAATCAGGAGCTAAAGCTGGAAGCCCTAACTGCCTCGATGCCGTACTGTGGATGTTACAGAACGTTTTGATAAGATTGTCATTGCTAGCTGAACACAGCCATCAAATTATAATAACTTGAAAACAGCTATTATGGAGTCTGCCGAGAAGATGCATGCAATTTCTTTTATTTTTCTCTTTGATTTAAGATTACAGCAATTTTTTAATCTACTTCAGATTGCACCAAAGTACGGCAGTTAGATAGAAAACAAGATCGTGAGCTCACCATTATCATCATGGGAATACTCTATTCCAGAAACAGTGCATCTTCGGAAAACCATCTTGTTTTCAGTAAGCGTCCCAGTCTTGTCTGAAAAGATAAACTGCACCTGACCTAAGTCTTCTGTGATATTTAAAGCTCGGCACTGCAGCTGAGTGTCTGTTTCTTCATCGTATAAATCTTTATCTTGATGAATAAAGTATACTTGGCAGATTTTAACTATTTCAATGGACACATATAAAGAAATTGGAATCATAACCTGGAATACACAAAAAGAAAGTGAATTAGGAGGAGACAAGCAAGGATACTCTGAATTAATAAAATCTAATTTGGCAGTGGACAGAACACGAAGAGACTATGTACTTTAAACATCTACTGTAAACTTATTAACACGTTTGAAAAAAGTATATTTATAGAGCTAGATTAAGAAAACCTACAATGAATTGCAGATCTGAAATACATTATTATGTAAATACATTATTATTATTATTATAGCAAATATTTTTGGGTCTTTTAAGTTGAGCCTGAAACTAACCAGGAAAACAAAACAAAATAAAATAAAACAGCATGGTCAGAGTCCTGTAAATGTGATATTTTATATTTAAAAAACAGAATAATTTTATTCTGCATAAATAATAGACTGTTTACAAATTCACTTTGCAGCAGTAAGAGAATCAAAATGAGAATTGTAAAGCTTTCCACAGGAACAATCACTTTGGCCATGGCTTTTGCACTGCAGGTAATCTGAATGAAGAACACATTCTTTAGCTGCTGAAGAAAGAGATGTGAGAAGCGTCTCCAGAGAAGATTATCAGCTGTTTACTAAAGATTGTCAAAGATCCATGAAATACCTATCTTGTACTTGAGTTTTCCCTCCAGATATTTATTCAGCTGATATGAAGTTGTTAAGAAGCACGTTTTTTGAAAGTGGCTAAAGAAGTATGCAACCTATGTTCATACCAGGACAGTGTACCCAAAGTGGCATCCTGAACCTCTGATGTGTTGTTCCACAGTGGGTGGATGTGAAGCATAAAGCTTGTTTTATCCCAGGAGGATCCATTGCATCCTCTCTCTTCCTACTTTTCTTAATAAAATAGAATCAAATAGACCTGAGTCTTTTGCGGAAGGTTGGATTTCAGATGGTTTCCTTCTTGAAGACCAGTGTGCAGTTCTGACAGCTTATCAGTTTGTATGACAGTGTTTGACAGTGTTCGGTTTGTTTATTTTTAAGAAAAGTTCTCATCTTTTTACCACGGAGTAGACCGTATCTTTCTTTGGTTTAGATTTCTGGTTATATATTATCACATTCCCTGTGGATAAAATTTAAAGTGACTACATGTTTAGTATTAATTTTAGTACTTGATTAGCTTCTCACATGCCTTAGTTGTAGAAAGGGTACTACACACACTGCACATTTATACCTTTATTACAGAATGAACACAGGTGACGTTATATACAACTCAGATACCTGAAAAACTATGATCGCTGTCAGAAATAAATACACGGAAGCTAAAACAGGAGACAAGTATTTGCCATCAGGCCCTGGAACATCAAAAACTGGTTTCTTCTTCTCACCATATTGCCATACCCATAGGCCATGACCTGTAGAAGAGTTGAAAGAGAGAAAGATCCATAACTCAAAGAAAAAAGGTTCATGATACAAATTTGTCCTTAGAGATGAGTGAGATGAGTTACATAGGAAATTGATACTTGTTTTCAGCTACTCTCTCTGTCTTGAAAGTGGTCCCAAAGATATTATTATTATTATTATTGTTATTGTTATTATTATTATTATTTTATTATTATTATTTTTTACAGGGGTTTCAGATTTTGGAAAGGTATTTGTTTGGCATTAAGGATGGCATTTAAGAGTCACTTACTGTAACTTTATCCAAAAAAAGCAATCTGGCTAGTCTAAATTATTAGTTTAAGCTTTGACTAGCAGCAGAGCCAACAGCAGTGAAGCTGAGGAACTAAGAACAGAAGAAATTTAGAGTCTTGCCAAAAGCCTTTTTTTATCTATCATGCTGGTAACTACATAAAGATAAGGATATTATTATTTTGGGAAAAGCACATTCTTGTTAAAGATAGAAAGTTGCCTTTTTAAGTAGAGTGCTAGGATTTGCAGCCAGTATCTTCTGGAAGACCCCCAAGAGATCTAAAGTGGTTTGCCTGATGTTTTAGGGTTAAAACCAAAGTATAATTCCCCCACCATAATATGCCTTCAGATTGTCTTCACAGCATGTCAAAAATCAGCAGAAGAGGACAAAGGCCTACTTTAAAAGTAATCTTTTGAAAGGCACATTTTACTAGGTTTTACACTTTCCTTTACATCTTGATACAATAAAACAGCATTGAACTCTTGAAAAATAAAAACAATACTTAAGCCAAGTAAGAAAACTGTTTTGTCCTTGTGCTACCAATACGAGCATATCATCGGACTGATGTCTATATTTTTATTCTTCAGAGCAAAAATTGAACTCCCACACTTAGAATGACCTACATCAAGACTTGTTTTATAAATATCCTGATTCAGATTTCCTCCACTTACGCTGTCTTGACAGGAGGCACAGAAGTTGCCTGACTCTTACAGAACGCAGCTTTGCGCGCCTGAAGCACCAGGCACCTCTGGTTTTGAAGCACTCAAGCAAACCTCTTCCCAGCTTTATGTGGCTCCTACCACCTCCAGCGGTTTGCTTTGGCCCTCTGCTGGTGGTTTCTGTCCTCGGAGCAGATGTGCCAGAGCAGATGATGCCACGTGTGTCACCTACCGTGTGCCACCTCCTCCCATTTGCATTCATGCAGCCCAGGAGTCACAGCTGTAGTGAAGCCACGGTGGCACACAGCCTGCTGCCACTGCTCTGGGGACATCGCCTCTGCTGCAGTGGCAGAGGGGACAGCTGCAGGCAGGGACTCCCTGCAATTAAGCCCACTGCAGCACTTCTCCCCCATGCTGAGATGCTACACACGAGTGTCTTGAACTCAATGCAAACAAATACCCTGACTGATTCACAGCTGGAAAAACTCATCTTTAAGCAGTATTTAACAATACCTGGAAAAAGGCATACTGAGACTTATTAAAAAGGCAAAGGATTGTTATTAAACTCCACGGTGGTTGTTAGGAAACATTCTGGTGTTTCTGCAGCATGACTCACACACAAACATTAGAGAACACACAAACATGAAGGATATGGAATTCATATGCAATATATTAACAATCATTTTGAGTGCCAAATGTAAAACTCAATTCTTTCTCACAAGTGAACAGAAAAACAGCCTGCAGAGTATTAACCTGAACCTCAGCATTTCCTTAAACACTCCAGGAAGTCTAGAGGGTTTTCTAATTGGATTTATGCAGATTTAGACTTTTATGTATTTCTTTGGGTTTAAAGCTGCCGCCTTAGGGACAGTGCATAAATGTTGTACGCTGTGCCCTTGATTTAATAAACAGTACTGGGGAATAGAACTGTGCTAATTATGTTTATTCTCTGCTCATAAATTACTTTGTTGACTGATTAATGGCATGTTATGCTCTACCACCTGTAATTCTGAGGGCACTGCTTATAAAGTGGCTTCTTTTTGACTTGACATTTTTGGAGGTGGTAAAATCTACGCATTCAGATCTCTGGTACTAAGAGCATATATTTGATCGATACTAGGAAACTAATGGGACTGTGTATCAATACATCTTGATTTCAAGGAAACACAACCAAAATTGGATAGTATGGAGGCAGCTATACAGATTTCATGCTCTGGCATATACACGTTTTTGGTACAGCTAAGTACATGAATCCCAAGTGAGTCTGACACTTAAGTTTCTATTTTTAAAGAGTACTTACCAATGGCAGAAAACAGACACATGATTAAAAGTATGAGGATACACCAAAGGACATCAGCATTCATCTGTCTTTCAAGCTTACTGCGCTTGTAACGGGGTCCATTATTATTTAATAAAGCTTTGGTCTCATGCCCTGCAAAAGCAATTGCATTATGTAATAGGGATTTCTGTTAGTGTTTCAAGGAAACTATGGAGAGACAGTATGCATAGTCAGACCGAGAAACAACTTTTACCTGCGTAGATTACAATTCCTGCAACTTCTTCTGTATTTCTAATAGTGCATCCACGTAACAAAAGATTTTCTTTGAACAGTCCATCTTTTTTTCCATTTTTATGTATGCTGCAGAAAATTTAAAAAGAGAACAAAGCAGAACATATCAAAACATTAGGCTTGTTAAATCACACTACTTTGTAATATAAGCCCAGGAAGCATCTTCAAATTTTAAGAAGTTTTGTCACCCTGACTGTGAAATATTTCCTTATATCTTCCTCCTGGGAAGATCCTCTGACAGACTTTGAAAACTGAGAATACCTACCCAGGAATCCCAGACATGCAGCAGCCCAGCTGGAGTAGTACTAGTTGCTCTGGCTAGGCTGTGGGATATACAAATGGGATATAGAAATGTACTGGACATACGTTCACTAGCAATACGAAGGCCAAATCTACACCACGTGTGTAGGCAATCTAATGTTTTGAAAATACATTGAACCTTCTGTGCTTGTACAGATTGCCCGTGCACAGTTGTGAATGTTCAGTAATAGTAAAACCAATCCATCTAAGAGTAGTTGTGTAGTCAGTAACATTTATATGGTATTCACATGTTTTTATCAAAGAAATCCCAAAACGAAATATTGGGAAATTGGGAAAAGGCAGTGCTTCAGAAGCAGTGACACTAAGGAAGATGTGCCAGGAATAATACATGTCAGTTCAGTGATAAAGAAAGGAAAACATATCCATGTGCTCATCAGTGAGAACAAGACAGATTCTTTTCAGAAGTGTCTCACTGTCTAAGAAAGAAGAGGGCATGCGCCCTGATGATTCCTGTTGATGTGCACATGTGAAAATCAGAAAGTTACATTTCCACTGCAACTTCTGCTATGTATGGATGGAGTAACTTAAATTTCAGTTGTCAGAGAACTACAGAAAACAGCCTTATGAGAATTAACTGTCACAAGTGAAATTACAACAATAGTAACAACAATTAAAACATAGCATCACAATGTTTTATTAGGTAAAAAAAAAAAAAGAAAAATCAAATAATCCTTTCAGACCTTGTCTGCATGAGTAAAATTTAATTTAACAGACTGCAGTATCCTAATGCCTCAGAGCACATTAAAGCAATCTGAAATGTGTCCATGTTCTGCCTTCACTTGCAAAGCATCAAAACCATCATACTTCCAAGTTCTAAAAAAACAATTGCAATGAGAAATTAGTAAAAGCTGGGAGTGCAATAGGAATCTTGGTAAATTGCAATGCGCATTGCTAAAATTTACACTGTGCTGTTATAACGTGAAATGATGGATACCTAGATTTAAGCATTTAAAATCCTGTGTCCCCTGAAATCTAAAAATTGGCTTAAAATTGTGACTTTCACACACACACACAAAAAAAAAAAAAGGAGTTCTTTTTATTTGCTTTCTATTTTCTAAGCCTTCATACCTGGGTTGTATCTTCATGCTTTTCTCATTAGAATTTTTTATTTTTCTAAATGAAAATGAAAACTCTAACTTCAGGAAATGCTTCTAGGATCTCAGGCCTGAAGACCTATATCAAATCCCCTGAGATCTACAAGAAAAAAAAAAGGCTCACAATGTTGAATCCTTTGTAGCCTTTCCCAGACTAGTAGGACTGCTTGCAGATTAAGGAACTGGTTATGCTAAGTAGCCTCTAGTCAGTGCTCTGAATGAATGGAACACATCCATAAATAATATAAATACATATGTATATATATATATATAGACACATGCATAGTCCTTTTTATTTCAGTATAACATATTATACCCACTCCCTGCTTCTAAGAGCACAAGAAATTAATTTAAAAGCATGGGTGTTTCAACAGGTATGCTTAGCTGTTCACTGCTAGGGAAATGGTGAAAAAGAGGTGGATCTGAGAGCTGAGGTAGCTGCAGCAGGCTTTATCTATCTATCTATCTATCTATCTATCTATCTATCTATCTATTTATGTATTTATTTTTCATGAGGAGAAAACTTCCCCTGCTCAGTCCACCCTGTGAGCCTCATGTATAAGAGAAGAGGTTTTGTTCAGCAACCCTCTGTCACTCACTGCCTCTCCTTTTGCCAATGGAGCTTCCAAAACTGGGAGCTGCCCAACAGCAGGTGTCAATTAGTGTAAACACTGATTGCCGCTGGAGAATTACCCACATTTAATTGGGCTTACACTATGGGAAATAGTTTTTTAATGAATCCGTACTGTAGAAATTATGCTATTTCCAGGGTTCTGCTGTTCTGCCAGCTTTTTCAGACTGAATTGTACATTAGCCTTCCTTCCTCATAAATGAATGTTAGCTTGGATTTTCTATGAAGTCTCCAAACCACAGTTACGATTCCTGTTAAAAAACGGACTTTTAAAAGATAAACCTAGTTAGAAAGTAACGGCTTATGATCTTACAGCTTTCATCAGTTCTTTACACTTGGCAGTAATAGTGGACTGCAATAGGCATATTGTTCATGGCAACAATTACTTGTGTACTTTTTCTATGCTATTAGATTTTGTTGTCATTTAGCTTATACCACATCTGATCCTGCTCCACAGCAACGGTGCAGTATCTGACGATAACATGTAGGTGTCAAGACCACCGGGTTGCCTGCATAGATGCCTTAATACAGTAACTCCAACACAAGTACGACAAGCGCTCATTTCAGCCTTCTGTCATGCTTTTCCTTGTTTGCCAGTGTTAAGCAGCAAGGCGACGTATCAATGCCAAATCCAAAAGGCAGTATTTTCTTTCACTCAAATTTCTTAAAAAGCAAATGGTGGAGCTGTCATTGCTTCCCAGCACTTGAGAATCCCAAAGAAAATACTTAAACGTCGCCATACTCGATCAGAACCTTCCCGATTCAACACTGATGAAACGTACTCCAGTTTCATTTGGGAAATTCTGAGTCACTACAGTATATCAGAGAGACAATGATGCCAAACCTTTTTTCCTTAAAAAATTGCAATGTGATTATGTGATTTTATATTATTTTGTTTTTGTAAACTCAGGAGAACCTTTGAAATAGAAATGCACACATGCATTCATATATTATTATTATTACTGTTGTTGTTGTTGTTCCTTCCTACACCCATTTTGGAACTTCCCAATCAACTTTTCTGATATCACTCTTCTAATGATAAAACTTTTACCTTTCAGAGAAAAGCCGAGAAGACGGAAGACTACTTCTCTTTCTCCCTTGCACACATACATACAAAAAGCTAGAAACAAGATTTTAAAGCCAATTTTGTTATTTTTTGTAACCTGAAACAGGATTTTTGAATCCCTGCCATGCATACTGTACATACTCTGGCTAGATGCACACAGTCAGAGGGCATGTAAGGTTTTTCTCTATTCTTTTTACCCACAAGACTTATAGAAGAAACAAGAAAGAAGAAATATGTTTCTGAGGGTGAAGAAACAGCAGAACAGTATTACAGCAAGCACTTCAGACAGGCAACCTCCCTGTCTATCTCGCACATAAAGAGCATGTTCAATGCAGGTTTATATTATTGTTGGTTTATCTTATCTCATTTCATCCTGAGCTGTCTGTGCTATGTTGGTTACCTACAGTGATCACAGTTAGGTTAACGGTGGGGACATTTTACATGTATATAACATGCACACACTCAAATATTTCTATTCCCCTAAAGATCTGTCAGCATAGACCTTGGAACCAAAGGTGTTCATATTTTAAATAGAAAAACATAGACTTCTTCAAAAATGAAAACTTACTAAGTTCATAGCATCCCTATATAAATACCTAAGTAGCATTTCTTTGCAGTTAAGATATTATCTGCTTGGAGTTATCTGAATCTGTCTTTCAAGCACTGAGTACTGGTAAGATTTTGAACAAGAGTTAAGATTTTGACACAGTAATGACATGTTTCAATTGAGATGTGCTAATTACTATTCATCTTGCTAACATGTGATGTGAAATATACTCTCGATTTCATGATACTAATGAAGAAAATCTGAAAAGAGGTGGAAAAAAGGCTCTCTCCCTTGATGAATTGGGAGACCGAGATATTATTTGTCAATGGCCGCCCCCACTCTTCAAATGCCCTATGGCCCTTTAGTCGTAAATCTCTTGCGGCATAGCTGAAGAGAACTAGAAAATGAGACCTGATGCTTCCTGCCAGGTTCACAACTGATGTCTTGATTTTTGCTGAGTCAAAATACATCCACATCATTTGTGAAATAGCTTTCCAGAACATACTACAGTATTATCTGCTACATAATTTGGTTTTGTAACTTACGTGCTACGGACATTTTTCACATGGAGTACATAAATAAATACATAATGAAAGACACATGTATACGTATCTTCTACAGCATTCAACTCTGATCTAGTTTAAAATGTCCCTTCCCATGGCAGGGGAGTTGTACCAGATGATCTTTAAAGCTGCCTTCCAGCCACAACCGTTCTATGATTCTATGCTGAATATTTTGCGGACTAAGATTCACACACATGAAGTATGCTAGAAAAGTTGCCAAACTTTCCATTTCTATATCTGGAAATGTCATTTCTGCAGTACAGCAGGCTCTCTATTAATGTAGACAGTTGCACACCCTCACACAGTAATGTCTAATACAAAACTTTTATCTTTAAATGAACTGTAGGGCTTTGTGGTGTTAAATAAAGGAACACATTTTCCCACACTACAACTTGATGTAGTTTCGAAAAAGCCATCCTGATTTACACCAGTTGACAGTACATCCTACACAATCTGTGACATCTGAGAGTAGTAACCGAGCTGGTAAATAGCATCACTATAAAAAACTCCCCAAGCCCCAGTAATTTTCAATCTTTGTGCTATTTACGCAATTCAATACTGCTCATAACTCCTAATCCATACGGATAATAAATTATGGTATTCTAAACAGAATTAGCATCTGTTTAGCTCTTTTCATTAAAATTTAGACAAAGAAATTAAGTATCCTGGTCTCTCATGCTGCATGAGGTTACAGACTGCAGAAAAATAAGTCACGCAAGAGTGCACCTCCTAAGTCACCACTACTGTCGGCATGCCCACACACTACAATCCTGGCTACATTAGAAGCAAAGTGTTCTGTACATACTTAAACATTTCACATTTGTTTCTGAGTAGGCCTAATTGGCCAGAGATGAGCACCCACTTAATGCATTTCTGTTTGTTTAGAATTAAGTCAAGCGGTCGTACGTGATTCTGCATGGTAATGAACAAGCACGCCCATTGTATGAGATAATTGTTTTATTTTGTCTGAATGAGAGTAAAGGAATACTGCCATAGCTGGAGAAATATCAGTTTTGCCTTCTGATTTTCTTCAATGACACTTACATTAAAAGAAACATCAAACAGACACATCTTCATAAAAACAGAGTATAACAGATTGTGCTTGTTTGTTGGCTCTCTTGGACTGGTTTTCTATTTCCTCCCATTTCCAGATGGGCTTTTCTGATCCTCGGAGTGAGGGAAAGGACAAAGAGTGTCCATAACTGCACTGCTTTGTGCATTCAGTACTGGAGTTTAAACTGATCAAAGCTAGAAAACACATTCATCCTAAGGAATGGAAATGTGAGGCTCTCACCTCCATTATAGGACAGGATCCTCTACAAGAGCTGCATATGCATCCCTAGATATTTAGCATGATGATGGCACAGCTTATATAACACAGCCCAAACAGAAACAGCATGTGCTTAATTCCATGTCAGAGGAAGGGAGTGTATACTGAAGGATATTATATGAAATACTCACATGTAACCTCGAAACCTACTTAAGTCGTTGTTTGGATTCTCGCATTCAATGACACTGGTGAACTTCAATGGGTCAAATTCTGAGTCCTGGAAAAATAAAAATACTAAGTACTTAGTGCAAAGATTTGCAAATTACAGTCAGAATCACTTTCTTAAATAGCTTTCATAATATACTAAAGTCCATTTTTTCAAAGGCAATCAGTTGAATGACATTGACCACTGGCACTGAAAATCAAAGAGACCCAGGCGCCAGATTTCTGTAGGTACCTTGTAAAATCTCCCTTACAAAGATGACTTTTTTGTTCTGCAAGTGAAAGAATATGAGTTTTTAAAGCCGTTAGATACAAGAAGCCAAACCCAGAAGTCAAATGAATTTGATCTGGACTGGAAAAAGCAAATTTACCTGGGGAGGCTGAGAATACTCAAAAGTATCACTATACATCACGTTCAATGAAGCTACCGAAAATCTAGGACAATGTAAGTCCATACATTGTCCATTCTGAAAAAGCTAACGTGAGGTTTTGAAATATTAGCTAGATTTCTCAAATGCTTTATGAGAACAAAGATAAATTAAACTATTACAGTAAATTAGAAACATATAGCAGAATAACTTTTTCCTAATTAACACTTAAAAACTCTTCTTGGTTCTCTACCACATTAGTCTGAAGCCAGTAATTTTGCTGACTGCAGATATGTTTACCTGCAAGCACCACCTTGTTGTGCCTGAGGAAAAACATCTTATCACAGCATAATTACTTGATTTTGTTAAATAAAAATCAAGATTCTTCCTTCTTTTCCAGACTAAACAAACTACGCAGTGAAATGACAGATGCCCAGTCCTGGTGCTGCTGAGACAGCTGTTTGTCTCCATCAGTAAGGACAACCATTAGAAAACTGCTTTGCACACTCTTTGAATGAAAGAACCACTTATGAATCATCATATTATTGAACTTTCAACAGTGATCATATTGCAAATGTTATGTTTTATAATTTTATTTTATTTTATTTTTTTTGCTGAGCAGCTGTAGACCCCAACCACCACCTTTTAGACTACTTCATGGGAATAGCTGCCTGAAAATCAGTAACCAAAGGACAGTCTTATTGCCAGCTTCTCTGAAACACACAGGAGTCTCAATTTATTATTATTAATATACATTTTTAAATTGGATCCACTCAGAAGATGTGCAAGAAACTACATTTTAAATAAGAGGTAAAAGTGACTAGAAGATATGTCAGGATTACCATCAATGGTACCCCTTAAAGGGAGGTGGTGTGGAATTTCTGCCAATTATGCTTGGAAGAAAGACAGTCTTATAGTACATAGGAGACAATTCAAACCTCCTACACCTGACACTTTTGGAAACCTTTACTGTACATTTGAGAAAGAAGAGATGTAAGAATTGTGAAGATGGGCTGTCACTTTGAGACAGTTACAGCCCACTGCAGGGAAGAATCACTTTTATATGCAGAATTCAGATTGTAAACAGGAAAAAAATAAGCAGCAAAACCAAAGGCCAGCTTTGAGCAAAGAATAAGACTCCTATACTGAGAATCAGACTCCCTAAATTACATCAAAGTCAGCAGTCAAGCACCTGAGCCTTTGCAAGAAGTCCAGATGATCTTCACACCAAATACTGTCAGTATTTAAGCTCATTAGATATTTCTCCTGGTTCGCCTTAATTTTCTCTAGGTAACTGAAGCTTGATGCTGGGAATGATCAGAAGTACCCAGTCCTGTGGAGGCAGCTAAGCCTTGATTAGGCTGCAGAATGGGGCAGATGCTGTAAAGCTGCACATTCACCCCCCTTGACCCTTATTCCTCTTCCTTATCAACACCACGCCAGCAGCCAGCAGCAGCCAGCAGCAGGCTTCAGGTCAGCTTCTTGCAGAGGGTGAAGTTCATGCAGAAGCACGTTGTGCTGGGAATGCCTGTGCTGTCTTTGTAACACCTGCTCTGCTGCCCCAGAACACCACCTTCTTTTCTTTTATGTCTTGGTATACTCCTTTGCAGGAAAAAAAAAAAAAAAAAGTACGGGAAAAATAACCTATAAATAGTGCTCGAGGTGTTTCAATAATAAACTCTCTGGCTGCCTAAGTATTGTGGTAAAGAAGAGTCACCACAGTAGATTAAATTGCATTTGCAAATTGGAGGGAAAATATTGGCTGGAAAGAGAAACGTTTTTCTCTTTTGGTTACAATATACACATTGTGAAGAGTGTTATTCAGTTCAGTGCGAATTTTCATTTAGTGGTCCTCGTAAAAGAAAAGAAAGAAATCTTAGTGTCTTTGATGAACGCCTCTGAGAGAATCCTAGAGACACCTAACAAAACCAGCATAACTAAATGGTTTTCTTTGGTTGCAGAACTCAGCAAAGAGAGCATGGTTTCAGTGCCATATGGATGCATTAATTGGTACAGCAACCAAACTTCCTTGCTGCTGTGAATTCCTGCCAGCAAAGCCAACAACTCTAAAAAACAAAAACAAAAACAAGCCAAACTAAACCAAACCAAACACAAAAATGTATCAAGATCAGAGATTACCAAACCTACCTGACTTCCTCACCACTACGACTGAACATGCTCTTTCTCCTGTTTGTTGGATTCTTTGCATTTCTGATTCAGTTTTGGAACTAAAAGTCTTGTATCATTAAATCTAACCGTCTGTGTACTTGAATACTCTTACAATTATCTTGAAATATGTGATTATGGTCTTTAACCAGATAATATCTGGGAGGGGAGAAAATCTAATTAGAATAGTATTTTACATAAGGGAACAAAGCTGCTAAATTCTGATTTATTGCAAAAGCTTCTTTGGCTTATTAATATATCAAATAGCTGCATCTCCATCTCTTTCCTATGAAATGGAAGTGTAGATACATTGTATCTTATAGCTAATGACAGTGTTTTGAAATGAAAATGTTTCTGGTAAATGAATGAACAAATATGTTAAACGCTGCCTGTGTGCAACTGCTTTCACTGGCTATAAGGAAGCACAATGTTAACATAAGATTTCACCATGATCAAAGTTCTGTTCCTTTTTATGCTGATACCCACACTTCAGCAACAAATAAAACATGAACTGTGATGATGTTCTACTGTATTAACAGCTAGGGAAGCTACAGCTAGAAGTAAGTTAATGCAAAAGTATTGCTTTTGAAGTGCATGAATCATGATTTGTGCTGTTTTCTAGGTGAAAAAAAAAATATTAACTTCTCCCCCACTACCGTTATTTTTTCTCTTACAGTGAATTACTGTGTCACTGTTAAGATAAAGAATATAAGGTCAATATATGGTTGAAAATAGCCCTTCTGCAGATCTTTGTGCAGCAGTTATCTCATGTAACAGGTTTTCAAGTGTTTTACTTCCCACTTAGAGAACTGCAAACTGCAACTGGGTATTAAAGCTGCACCAGCCTTGAGAGGATGCAAAGCTCCGTGCTCAGCCAGACTGCAATCTCAATTGATTTTTTTCAGCGCCTAGTTTCCTGAAAAAAATGATGTATTTGGTGTTCTCAGGGTCTCCCAGTAGTCGTCAGCAAGACTGGGTCACTCACAAAAAGCAGCTGAAGGTGTTTTTTTTCCTTTTGTAGCAAACATATTGCATAGTATGTACATCTGTCCTATGGTTCCTCTGCATGTCTTCCAAGTTTGTGTGTTGTGCACTGTGGGTTTGAACAACTGATTTTCTGATTCATACAAACCTGGGAGATACAGGCTGACTGCAATTAAGTTTCCCAGAGTATTTCACAAAACTAAGGCCAGGGCTAAATTATGTTCATGTCAGTCAGACTATTCTCTTAAACAACTTGTTCTCCTTTTGCTAGAATATAAATTCTAATTGCCATCACTAATTCTAAGGATGAGTCCCTGTAAACCATGAGTAAGGCAAAATAGCTTGCTTACCCTTAAGGCACAGTTCTTACTACTAAGTAGGCTTTAATTCAGTGCACAATCTGGTTGTTGTTAAGACATCATAGAAAATTGTGCTTGAAAGGATACATGAAGGTCACTGGAGAACCAAGAAGTCTGAAAGAAGGGCCAGAAATGTTTATACTAATCTCTGTGAGTGCCAACCTTGAAAAAAGCCTGTATGAGCACCATGTACATCAAAGCCTGAGCAAAGTCAAGCACATGCAAATACTCTAAAGAAAAAAGAAACAACAACCAGAACTCAAAAGTTTTTACTCCTGCATTAATGCTCAAGGGTTGCACGCAATCATATTCCCTCCTGTCCAATCAACCTTAAATTCTCTTAGAAACTGTGAAAGAGCTACAGTATGAGAGACGGATGGTATTTAGGAGCCAAGAAATGCAGATTTGTCTTCCATGAAGCTAAAAAGGGACCTGAACCCTTGCTTCCCTTTCTTTTCAAGAAATGGGACCAGTGTATAACTAACTCTCTACCCATCCTATTCACACTATCTGAGCACTTGCAGACTGAAAAAATGAGTAACTTCATTCTTTTCCAAATGTTAGGTACTCCTCCTGCTTCTTTGATACAGCAAACACAGATGTAAGCATCATTTGTATGGGCTCCAATTTAGTTTTCTGCTGGTTTTGTTTTCTGAAAAGACTGATGCTGTTCCTCCTGCTGGGTTCAAATTTCCCATCACCGTCATGGTATGACAACATTGTCACTCTCCAGCAGGGGTCCAAGCTTTAATACTACCTGCGTACCAAGAGTATGCAAGTTACTTGAAAAAGAAAACAGAAAAATGTGTCTGTATGCCTTTACTCTAGAGAACGTAGGGAACAGATGGATGGCTGTTAAATGCTGTCTGAAAAACTAAATGAATACAGGTCTGGACACAGAGAATGAGGAGATGAAACTGGTGGCATGCCTCATCCATGGTCTTGGACCCAGTAAACTGTTGCTGTGACTATCATGATACAACACAATTCTTTTTATGCAGGTAAATTACAATAACTTCAATCTTTTATTCCCATATGGTTTCAGAGTTTCAGAAATACAGAAATCAAGAAGAAATACATTATTTTGTCAGCCACAAATGCACAGAAACATTCGTGCATATCCCCATATTGTGGTTGCATATATCCTGTATTCAGAAGCTTTTGGTGACTAAATATTATCCACTTCGCAGCAGAAGTAAGAATTCTTTCTTGGCAATATCATTTTAAAAACAGAAAACCTGAAGGTTTCTGCAGAATGAAATGATGGACAAGATACATCACTTGAGTGAAGACCACTTCTTGCTTAGCTCTTCTGCTGTATTATGGCATATCAAAATGGAAAAAAAAAAAATAGAGAAAAAAATAGAGAAAAAAAAAAAGGAAAGAGAAAAAAAGGGAATTTAATTCAATAAGAAGAAACTGACTTTCCTCAAATACCTGACTTCACATTTTGACTTTGCCAAAGTAGCCTTAGTTCACTGCCTTCCTCTGAAAAAGTGCTGACATTTTAGGAACTCCTAAGTATTTCTGAAAGGTTGAAACTTGTCAAAAGGACACTCAGTGATACTTATATTAGGTATTTTATGTATTCAGGGATTCCACAGAATGTATTTCATTTCTTCACAAGTCTTCTTGCTAGGAAAATGTTGAGTACCCTACCTATACATCTTAGTCCTTCCAATTTCTTAAAAATATGGGAAATTCATTCCTACTCTAAATATAGCAATGGGAAGGCTTGTTTTCCATATGCAAGCAAACTTAGTCAGATTGCAAAAATCTGCTAAATAATGGTTCCTTCAAAGCTGAATTTCAAATTAAAGTTCATTTAAATTGCAGATGTAAAGGGTTTTGTGTAGGCTTTAACAATGCTCTGCTGAAACCTATTAAACCTGATAAGGAGTTCCATTTAAAACAATAACATAGGTCCACAATAATAGGGCTGTGTCTCTTGGGGAAACACAAAGGTACAAAGGAGTGGAAAACATAATGGAAAGAGCTAAAGGAAAGGTGTTTTCTTTAAAAATTTCCTTAAAACAAACCACTGTCCCTTACATATCTGATGACTGCTGATATACCACCCTATGGAAAGCTTTTATTCTACCAAGGCAAAATGTTGAGGGGAAGATGATGTTACAAGACCTCTTCTACAGAGTGGGAAACCAATAGGTAGGCAAATCAAGTAACTATAGGGATCTGTCACAAAAAAGGCAACCGAATTTAGCTCTCTCCAACATGACTTCAGGGCTCTGAGATCATTCTCAATCTCTACAGTGAAATGCCAACCTTGCTCTGCTGGCAACCTCACGAAACTGTCAGTTCAGGACGCAAAACACACTGCTCTGCCAAATGAGTTAGTTCGACAATTACACAGTGTTCAAACAACATATTCCCCTTCATTAAATGTGTGTTGTATGGGTGATTTAATGGCCTGCTAGTGGTATTAATAATGCATAGTTATTAAATGTTTTCCTTTATTCCTCTGCCCTACTTTGCTGTTGCAGAAACCGGAGTTTGATGCGCAGTCCTTCCTTCCAGTTGGACAGCATGAGCACACCAGGATGCCCTTGGATGACAGCGACATTTACCCGATTTATCATATTCTGTTTATTGGCTATGGTGGGGATCTTATCCAGACTTCTCCTTGCAGTACAATTGCTGGATAAGGGCTCTGGGATTTGTTTTGGCGCGTATGTCTGGAGGAAACAAAAGGGGAGAAATGGAGTCATGGGCGCAACTCAGAGGAAATATTTAATAGACAGAAATCTGCCTCAGCCAAAAAACAGATTTCCAGTTTAAAAGCTCTGAAGTGCAATAAGAACGTATCCCCCTAATGCATTGGTCCATCCTATTATTGCTTTATATAGCAGTACCCCGCATCTACCCCATAAAATTAATCTGACCTTTTATTAATGTGCAACCGGAATTACATATTGATTTTATGTATCCAAAGCATGCAGACTGTTTATACACTGAAACAGTGAAACGTTTTCATGTCTAAACTGCATTAGTCTCTGGCAGAATTTATTTGTGCCACTAATTCACAAGAAAAGGAAGAAACAGTCTGATCTATGCTATTTAGGAACTAAACAGATCCAGCTGTACATCAGAATTTAATAGCTTTGTTTTCCACACTGACAACTACTACTATAATTGGATTTTTTTCAGTACTGTTTGTTTAAATGGAACAGAGATGTCCAGTATTTAGAAACATCGGAACAGCTGAGCAAGCCAACTACACGTTAGGGGGCTGATCTTCCTCCCACTGAACTAAGTAAAAGTTTTCCCTTTTGTAGAAAACGGTATGAGGGAACAGCACAATAGTCAACCTGTGGGAAGAGAAATGTGTTGTTGGTAAAGCCTATGAGGACCTCAGTAATTCTACGACAGACAGCTGAAGAAGCTGCTTTTAGGCAGTCATGAGACAACAGTACCAAAAGAAATGTTAATGCTGAAAATACAAACATGCAAGTTCCAGTATCTCTGAGGATGACGGCAAGCAGTGCACTGAAAATTACAGTGATGTGAATGAATCAGTTCAGTGAACACAGCAGTGCTGGGGAGAAGTAAGGAAACAGGGTATGTCATGGTTGAAGGATGGATCCAGACCTGGACAGTTAAGAAAGCGGTATCTGAGTGTCTCAAAAACCAGCCACTGAAGTAAATGAATGGGTTCGTAGTTTGGATGAACCAACCTCAGCATTAGCTCAGCCCTTAAACTCAACCACAGACCAAGCCTCTTAAGGGCTTACAAAACTCTGCACACAACCTGCATTGCTCCTCCGGAGGCTTCTTCTCTCCGTTTCCACAGACTGTGGCACACTCCCCACTCGCCGGGACTTTCCCCTTTCTGGAGATATTTCCAGCAATCTTTCTGCTGCGTTTCATTATTGCTGGAAGAAATTTCACTTGATTAGTGGCAGAAGCACTGCACGGTCATTTTCCTTTAGGAACACCACACAGCACAGGTCAGCTTCCAATTATACCTTGGCCTACTCGTGCTCTCACGCTGGGCAGTTGGCCAGTCCAGCTTCTTGTGGGATGAAGTTCTGCCAGCAGAAACGGGAGTAGGAAGGACTAAGACCCTTAAACAAGAAGAGGGAAGTGCCAAGCATCTCTCTTACATCACTTCACAAATAAAAAAAAGATCACCAGAGTCCATAGGAGTCATAGTCATAGGAGACTTGAGCGTGGCTGGTAATGAAGGCTTTTCCTTATGAGCAGGAAAACCCAACAGGAAAGGCTGCAGTGTCTGAATCCTGTCCCATGCACCAAGGCCTGATGTGTCTGTCTCACCCTTAAGACAGAAAACCATGACAAAAGGAGCTATACACATTATGTTTAAAAAAGATTTGAGGGGAAATCTGTAGCATACAGCAACCTCCCATGTACCAGAGAGATTCCAGTCCTTACCAGTCAGATGAGAGCATGGAGGGAAAAAAGCAATCCTAATGAAAACAGACGTTTAATTCCAAGTATTACAGAGCAGCATTCATATCAGCACTGCTACAGTTTTGTCAGCCTTTCTCTGAGTGTCTCTAGCGTGAGGTTATATACCCAAGTAGCATGTCCCCAGGCTGGACACTGGCATACAGTCTGCGCTTGGAATTGTGTCTTGTAACCACAGCCATCATCCCTTGCTTGCCCTCATAATGCTCCCAAAGCAAGCATGGCATTGAGAGCACTTTGGGCAAGAGCTTTGCTGCCTGGTCCATCTGTTCTCATCTATTATCCATGCCATTGATCAAATTCCTTTTCAATCAATACACTAAAGACTCCAGAAGTGAAGGTCAAACTCAAAGAATGCAAGGTGTGATTTTTTTTTTACATACCACCTGATTGCACAGGCTTTATGAAAAGAAACTCATGATGGCCTTGACAGCTACAAAACAGGACAGAAGAGCTGGGAAACAATCTGAGGGGGACAAACATTTATCAGATGGGTATTACAGTTCAAGTCCTCATGCTCTGGCATGCACAAATTAACTCCACTAACTCCATATGCCTTTTTGTTGCTTAATAGCTGACACGACCCACCTCTACATAGTTAATAGCAGGACAAAGCCATTTTTATCCCTTCCTGTTGCACTTCAACACTCTGTAAGTCATATCCCTGTGATCTTGGCCATACAGGTCACACTGTTATATAGGTGCATGAGTATACTTAGCCACCTGAGACAAAGTTTTGAATCTGCTGCTTAATCAAGTCAGGGCAAAAATATAAGAAGCAAAGAAGTTTGTTAAAGTTAAGTAAAGGCTGGTAAAGCTCATGAAAACTTATATTTGCTTTCTAACCACACTGTAGGGTAAACACCAAAATCTCTTCCTCCTAGACGCCAAAAGGGTAAGTGCTCCCTGCTTTGATATAAACCAGTCTGTTACTGTGTCATTAACAACACTGAATTAGGCTGCTGTCCATAAATCTCCATGCACTCCTGAGGCTTTTAATTCAAAACCAAATGGAAGTATAAGCACTATAGTTCTTTACAGAGAACAGTATCATCTTAAGTCATGAAACCATAAGACATTTGTAGCTTTCTCACAGGCATATACACATATAAAAAGTGAATGACCACCACAGAATCATAACAGACCCTGAAAATATGAGCCTGAGTATAACCAATGAATGGAAATTGTCATGAATTTCTTGAAATAACAGTTCTGAGACATACAGCCAGCCACTTCCCATGTAAATAACATTTTAATGCAAATTTCTACAGCTCTCTGTGGCCTTATCAGTACTAAAACTGAAGGTAGACTTGGAGGGTAGCAGGTGGAGAAAAGAGAAGTGGGATTAGGCTTACTTCCCAGATGCTGAGATAAGGGCAGGACTTCCTCATTATGTTCCTCTGCCTTTTGTGGCAGAAAAGCAGACCCTTTCCCCACCTCAGTGCTTCCAAAGGAACGTGACACCGTACCATCCTTGCTGCAGGTACTCATGGCATAATACCATCAACCCTCCTGCTTTTGATACCGCAGCTGGGATAGTGAGAGACAAGCGTATTAAGATGTGCTTTCAGTTCAAAGATCCTGGCCCTAAAATCAGAACTTCTCAGCATTATATTACAAAATCTAATTTCTGAGAACAGTTTCCAGGTATGTCCCATTCCCAGCTGAGAGGCCAATGTATGGTGAAGGAATAAACAGTTTGAATTTTTGATTAGTAAAACTGAATTATGCCAGGAGATCACAAAGGTCATGACAAACCAATACAAAAAGATGACTTTAATGGGAAAACCTCTTCTTAAATTGCTTTACATATAAATGCTTACTTCTCTCTACAAAGGAAGCAGCATTTTGTTCTCTACAGACCTGAAATATTCCTTTCTTTTTTAATATTTTTTTTCAGAGAAACAGCAGAATGAGGAGATGCTGGACTAGCCATACAGAGAATTAAATCTTCCGCCTCTCTAGAGATCAGTTGCAGCACAAGCACTGACATAACACAGTTCCTTATGCAGCTTCACCACTGTTCCACCGGTGCAGGAAGTCTTACCCTGGGGATGGGAGGTCCCTCGCAGCCAGGGCATTCAAACTTAGATTCACCACTCCAGCCCCTTTAACCCATATGTGAACACAAAAGCATGAACAGCTAACATCAGTGGTAAAAATCAACTACTCAGCACCTTTCCGAATCAGGATCTTTACCCTACCTTTCACCCCCAATGTTTAGATCGAGATATCAAAAATTTTGTCTCACATTTACTCAAATTTTTTGTCCCTCTGATTAATCTTTCTTGACAATCGAACTTGTGGCCTGGACACCTGCACGATGGAAACCAGAAAGAGATGGCAACCTTGATCGAAACTGGCTGAGCAGGAAGTGAACCATCATTCTTTAGTTTTTTATTTGCATCCTTTGCCCTCACCTCCCAGTGTGAGGCTGCTGACTAAATGCCACGGCCAGTAGTAGAGTGAAAAACTGTGCTCAGCAGTCCTCTAGGACTCTTGGAGAGCACAAGAGTTTGCCAAAGCACTGACTCGGATCCTGCTCTGCAACAGGACATTCTGCAAGCAGCTGTTATATGCCTGTTTTCTTTGTTGGAGAGATGGTAATCGCTTCCTCTTTAACTAGTGATGTTCATGGTTTCTACACAAGTCATCTCTGAACGTGGTGCTATCCAAAAAAAGATACAACAGTATAGATGTAGTGTTTTTCAGAGTGATTCAACCTCCATCAAAGAAATGTACTGAACGTTCAGAGTGTGACCTCTAAAAAAGGTCTTCACGGGGTTTGACATGCAAGTGTTTTGCACTGACAAACACAGGTCTTCTTACAAGGTTAGTTTCACTAGAACCCTCAGCTAAAATGTAAGCAAATAGCTTTTAATTTAATATATGGGTAGTGCATAGGAAAAAAAAAAAAAAAACAACAACAAAAAAACAACCACATTATTTTATTTTGTTTGCTTAGTTATTTTTTCAAAAACTCTTTTTTTTTCCCCGAGGGAAATCTAATTTTGGCAATGTGTGTGGGACAGAGCACTAATCTTCTGTTTTAACATGTGTATATCTGGAATTTTCAAGTCACTTTTCCTGAACTTGTAAACCTTTCCAAAATACCACAAATAAAGCAAGGCACAAGGGATAATCCCCAAAAGATGCTAGAAATACATTCACTGTTCTTGTGGCCTGATTCTACCCTTTAAAAGTACTTGCAGTCTAAATGTGACTGAGTATGCTGATTAGTCCTCATTTACGTGATTATAACAGAGTACTGTTCCCACTTACCTAAGTGGGACCACTCAGTGGATAAGGAATTGGCTGGATGGTGACATTTGCAGAGTTGTGGTCAATGGCTCAATGTCCTGGTGGAGACCAGCGATGAGTTGTGTCCTTCAAGGGTCTGTACTGGGACTGGTATTATTTAATGTCTTTATCAGTGACAATGCACAGTAGGATTGAGTGCACCCTCAGCACGTTTGCTGATGACACCAAGCTGTGTGGTGTGGTCAACAAACTGGAGGGAAGGGCTGCCATCCAGAGGGACCTGGACAGGCTTGAGAGGTGGGCCTGTGCGAATGTCATGAGGTTCAACAAGGCCAAGTGCAAGGTCCTGCACCTGGCCCAAGGCAATACCAAGCACAAATACAGGCTGGACGACAACTGGATGGAGACTACAGAGAAGGACTTGCAAGTTCTGGTGGAGAAAAGGCTGAATATGAGCCAGCAATTTGTGCTTGCAGCTTAGAAAGCCAACCGTATCCTGGGATGCATCAAAAGAAGCGTGGTTAGCAGGGTGAAGGATGGGATTGCCCTTCTCTACTTTTTTCTTGTGACACCCCACTTGGAGCACTGCATTCAGCTCTGGAGCCCCAGCAAAACATGGACATGGAGCTGTTAAGAGTGAGTCCAGAGGAGGGCCACAAGGATGGTCAAAGGGCTTGAGCACCTCTCCTACGAAGACAGGCTGAGGGAGCTGGGGTAGTTCAGCTTGGAGAAGAGAAGGCCCCAGGGAGACCTTTTAGAGGCCTTCCAGTACCTAAAGTGAGCCTATAAGAAAGCTGGGGAGGGACTCTTTGACAGAGAGTATAGTGATAGGACAAGAGGTAATGGCTTTAAACTTAAAAAATGTAGGTTTAGATCAGACACTGGGAAGAAATTCTTTATTCACAGGGTGGTAAGGTGCTGGAACAGATTGCCTAGAGAAGCTGTGGCTGCCCCATCCCTGGAAGTGTTCAAGGCCAGGCTGGATGGGGCTTTGGGCAACCTGGTCTGGTGGGAGGTGTCTCTGCTCATGGCAGGGTGTTGAAATTAGATGATCTTTAAGGTCCCTTCCAACCCAAACCATTCTGTGATTCTATGATTCTGTGATGACAGTGCGAGTTTATTACTGGGACAAGTTGTGACAAGGAGGATATAACTATGCCCATTCTTGTGTTGATTTAGAAGATTCAATCAGAATCTTTGAGGCAATGAGCTTGTATCAGCAAGTTGAAAACTAGTTTGTCTGGGAAGGCTGCTGTGTTAACTTCACCTGTTCTTGCAGACTGGCTTAGCTTAACTAACACAGATGGCTACGTGAGAAATCTTAACTTCTTTTAGTCTAAATCAAAACTCAGAAATTGCTCCCTTCCCTTCCCTTCCCTTCCCTTCCCTTCCCTTCCCTTCCCTTCCCTTCCCTTCCCTTCCCTTCCCTTCCCTTCCCTTCCCTTCCCTTCCCTTCCCTTCCCTTCCCTTCCCTTCCCTTCCCTTCCCTTCCCTTCCCTTCCCTTCCCTTCCCTTCCCTTCCCTTCCCTTCCCTTCCCTTCCCTTCCCTTCCCTTCCCTTCCCCTCTTTCATTTTTTTCTTTTATTTTCTAGGGTAAAGTTTGAAAGAAAGAGAGCTTGAATGCACAAGGAACATCCACACTGAGACACCGGGCTGCCCTGCAAGCTGTTTTTGTGCAAGAAGCATGAGTTGCCCTTCTCAAAGTAACTCATTGATAGTGCAGCCTACAAATGCCTATACAGCCAAGCTTAGAGTGCAGCCCTTCTAGAAAGCAGTCTCATCTTCTCTTCTGGACCAGTTTCTGCCTCCAGCTTACAGGGAAAGAAAGAGGCATATAAATGACCTAATGCTTGGAACAGGGAGCTGTGGGACTGCTTCTCTACGTCCAGCTGTATCCAGGATGCTTCCTCCACTGTGCAGCAGCAGGTAGGGCTGGATGAAAGCTAGAGCTGTAAATGCAGCCCAGCTTCCAGGCCAGGATAAAAGAGCAAATGTGCTTGCAGTAAGCATAGGCTCTGAGTTTATACATATTCCAGAAGGGTTCACATACTGACTTGCAAGTAAATCAGCCTGATGAGTTATTTTGGTGCTAGTCTGCATGCAAATTAACCCTCCAAACAGGCAGACACCATAATCAAATGTGCTTTTTAGACAAAATAAATAAGCAGCCACAAAGTCATTTGCAAGGCCTATCTAAACCTGTTTAATCATGCTAGTACAAGTCTGTTTTGAACAAAGGTCTACTCTTACGAGAAAAAGAGAGAAAACAAATCTATCACCTACTCCCAGCAGCTCTTTGGGGGATACATGTGCCTTCTCAAATGGGATGGCAGCTGCTAGATTTAACCTAGCTTTCAGCTGACCTGAAGCTTTCCACATAAACATCCAGGACATGGCCAGTGGTTAATAAACCATAAGCTGCTCCAGGATCCACAGTGAGTCTTTGTGGACTTTGTTGAAAGGCATACTGAGTGAAAACAGTGGAGTATTTTGTTTGTTTCGTACTACAAGGCAGCGAGAAAATGTAAATGTTTTTCATGAGTCTAGATTCATACTATCAAAATATCCTAAATCAAGTTTATGAGACCTGAAAGGGAGTTTTGAGCTTTTGCAGCCAAAGCTGTATCTGCTTATCCACTCCGTGAAGAGCGGCTGACAAAATGTTTCACATGCATGTAAAACATTCCACACGCAATTATGCAGGGTGTGGTGGCAAAGCAACCCGGAGAGTCATACAGAAAACACATTGATTCTTCTTTCATAATGTGTCTCCTATTAGATCCAGTGCGCCAGAAATGGCTGCTGTGACTAGACAGCAGCAAGGGTGGGTTAGAAATTAGATGGAAACTGGTGCAATACCAAGAAACACTTGTTTTTTTCCAAGAGATGCTTACTGGCCGTGGCTGACACCATTAGATCAGCCACAGGGGGATTCAGTGAAGTACTTTCTCCAGTGTCACGCTGCACACACAGAAGTGATCTGTGCTTGGGTGTGATGACAGTCTCCTATCCTTTTGACTTGAAAGGCAGAGCGTACAGAAATCCATTTCTGACTATTTTAAACATTTCTAACGCACCCTGTCACTATAGTATCTGGGTAACAAGACCGAAGTATATAAAATCTTGGATGAAAAAATGAAAAATCTCCCATTTCTAACCTACTCACTGCATAATTTCGTTACTTGCAAGACTGACTGTCTTGAGTGTCCAACGACGTACACCCTCTAACTGGAATTGTCAGACATAGAAGCCACTGAGGAATGAATATATCGACGGCTTTTCACAGCTTGCCTATTGATAGGATGCAGAATCGTGTACAGAAAGCACAGTTTTGTGTCAGACAGATCACATTCGTTAACAAACACAAAGCTAACAAGCAATATGTTCCCGGTGTACTATAAATTACTCAGACAAATCAAAGCAGCACTAAAATAAGTGGTATTTCTGGTCACTTGCACTGTAAAAGAAAACAGTTTCTTGGAATTCACAAGTGGAGAGGTCTGATCCAAGCCCACAAATGCTGATCTTGGATCTTCTGAGCATATGTTTAGAGCGTAATAATGTCTGCAAAACACTGGAGGCAAGGATACACAACTGCTTCTGTAAGTGCTTATTGCTGCATCAAGGGTCAGGCCAAAAAGAGATCAGAATGGTGCTTTTTTTGAATAAAGGTTTGGAAGAGGGAAACAGTAAGACCTGTTACACTGTGACTACAGACCTTATATGCTGTTGATGCTGAAATGGGACACAAAGCAACACTTCAGACCATCCTGGCTGAACAGTGGCTGCTCTAGAGGACATTGCTGCCCAACGTGACAGCTCTGGGCTTTCTGTCTTCTCAAAGGGGGGACTGGAGAGCCTGCTGTGGCTGCAGGAGGACTGCTCAGAGCACACCACACTTCAGCGAGCCCATACGGATAATGGAGCTGGCTGGAAAACAGCCTGCAGTAGACCTGTGGGACTGTAAATTGCATGGGTGGGCACAGGGCAGCGACAGAAGTAGGAAGCCATAAAAGTGGCTTAAAACAACTATTCCTGCCTCTGCCCCCACTCCTTTCCCATGCCCAGTAGAGCTGTGGGTATAGAAATAGCTATCCTTTACTGACCTACTTCACAGGCACGTGCTCAGAAGCCATCAGTTAGTTCATATAAGAAACGCAGCAATGCCAAGCTTTGTAACACAGCTTCTTTTAAAGGTTTGAGATACTGGTACAGAGGCATTATTCAAAGACTGCTATGGGCAGCTGATATTTTAGGAAGAAGCTTCCAAAAAATCTTTGTTTCTTGTCCCATGATAAGCCACATGACCAGGCATGTCATTCTGTAAGGAGGGTGGGGGACGACTTTAGGAGTGTGGGAAAGAGAGGGTCAGGACTACATAATCTATTTGTTTGTTTTCCTGCTTGAACAACAAGGCTGTAGAATGAGACAGAACCAAAGAGCTACAAGCATAACCAAGTTATTCTGTTGTGTAAAGAAGCATTCTCATCCAACACGTGAGTAGCTTGGGATGCAGGTCATAGTAAAGATTTAGGAAGGAGCTTTGCTGAGGTTTGGTAAAAGGATGGTCAGCGTTTGGTACAAGAAAATATTGGTCTTCCAAAGTCCTTTATGAGATCTAACAATAAGCCCTCTCCAGTTGTGGTGACTCAGACATACTCAGATGGGAACAGAGCTTCACTCCAAATCATTGATATCATGTTGCTATTCCATGCCACGTGGCTGTGGGCCTTATATTCATCCAACATTTCCCAAACAGCTCCCTCTGTCCCACTGCATGACTCTAAGTATGGCAACACCTTCAAGAACCAGTAAGAGCCCACCACTACTAGTATCAGGCAAGGAATGTAACACTGGTGCATGAATTAACAGTGTGCTCAGACAGGTTTTAGCCACGACTTTAATGAGGATGGCAAGTATTCTTCTGGATGACTTACACGGCACTGTTACAGAGAGGCTCTGTGATGCTGCAGCCACTGAGGACTCAGAACTTGCAGGTGCGCACTTTGCCTGCAAGTTAATTGACACAGGAACCTGGGCTTGGATATTTCCTGCTTGCTCAGCTATTTTAGGAGAGGGGTGTTAGTCACGTGTGGTTTTCTTACAAGCTCTCTTTCAATACTTGAGATACTTGGATACTTTTTCCAGTCCTTCTTTCACTGAAATGAATGAGCTTTCTGTCACTGATGCTAGTTTAACCCCTGACAAATTACTATGGACACTACTGTTACCCTAGGTAGGCATTCTGTGATCTAAAATTTATTTTAAGAAATAACTTATCCATGTATTTGGGAACATACTTCTGGGATGGAAAAGTTCCATAATCATCTTATGATACAGGGAACTACAGGAGGATGGGCTGGAAACAGTGTTAGGTGTCTACAAAGCTGACTACACCTACCTACAAGTTAACTGATTTCCTCAGAATGCCTGCTCAGGTGCCATTGAATAAAGGATGGCTGAGTAAGCCATGCCACGTATACCTTGACTCTGCTGCTTGGCAGATAAACCTAGCTGTGTGGCTGGTGGGTACTCCCAGCCTTCTTCCCCAAGGAGGCTCAATTCCATCTCTGATAAACTTTAACCTGTTTAAGGAGGAAATCACACTGCCACTCACACATACAGTCTAAAGGTTAGAAGTCTTGCCGAACTGTACAAAATCCAGATTTCAGCTGCCTGGTTTAGATCAGCAACTTAAACCTCAGCAAGTATGACAAACATGAGATTGCAGGGATAGTCCCTTCCCAGTTTTCCTACTAAAGCTGTACTACAGAATCACCAAATCACAGAGTAGCTGAGGTTGGAAGGGAACTCTGGTTGCCATCTGGTCCAACCCTCTGCTCAAGCAGGGCCACCCAGAGCAGATCCCCAAGGAGGAGACCCCACAGCCTCTCTGGGCAGCCTGTGCCAGGGCTCCTCACCCGCACAGCACAGAAGTGCTCCTGGGGCTCAGGGGGAGCCTCCTGGGGGCCAGTTTGTGACCAGGGCCTCTGCTCCTGGCACTGGGCACCTCTGACAAGAGCTTGGCTCACTTCATACCCTCCGTTCAGGTATTTACAGATGAGATACCCCCTGAGACTCCTCTTCTCCAGGCTGAACAGTCCCAGCTCTCCTGAGCCTTTCCTTTTATGAGAGATGCTCCACTCTATCTTAATCACCTGGAATTGGTCCAGGATGTCTTCATCTGTTGTACAGAACCCAGAGCTGCCCATCACAGCAGAGTACGGGGGAAGGATCATCTCCTTCCACCTGTGGGTGCTAACTCTTCCTCGTGCAGCTCAGGAGGCTGCAGGCCACCTTTGCTGTGAGGGAGCATCGCTGTGCATGTTTAGCTCAGGCACCAGGACCCCTAGGGACTCCCAGGGCCTGCTCTACAGCGCTGGCTTCCAGTTGGGTGGCCTCTAGCCTGTACTGGTGCTGGGGTTGTTCCTCCTGGCTGTCAGACTTTGCACTTCCCTTTGCTGCCCTTCATGAGGTTCCTGTCAGCCCATTTCTCCAGGCTGCTGAGACCTCTTTGGATGGTGGCATGACACTCCAGTGAATTTGCCACTGCCCCCAGTTTTGTGTTATCTGCAGATTTACTGAGGGTGCACTTGATTCCTTCATTCAGATCATTAATGAAGATGTACTAATGCACGTTATGTTTGCTAGGTAGTGACAGATTGACTTCACAGCTCATGGCTCAGGCACACATTTAGGGGTCACAGCTTCCAGAGCAGGGGTTTGTAAGGTTGACAGGTACCCCCCAGGAATCACACTCCAGGTGCTGAACCCTGGCTGCTGTCAGGGAGGCCGTGGATCTTAATGAAGTAAAAGGGATTCTTCCGGGCATCCTCTTGTGATGCTCTGTACTTGTATACATCATTTTCTTTCACTGTATTTACCAACACCTTCTGCTGTGTGTCAGAAGGTCTTGGATCATGAAAATCCAGCCATCTGCTGCAGATGAATGGGGCAGCTGGTACCTTCCTTGGTTTTCTTTTGAGAGAGAGCTGGGCCATGCCCTTATCTTCCAACTGTACGCATGATAATGAAAGCATCCCTGTATTCAGTAGCCTACATGCCATCTATAGCTTTTGTCCTACATAATGTGCCTGAGGTCATTTAGGACGTCTCCGTTAGCAGAGAACTGGGACACATCATCTGAGTACCTCCCTGGAGCTCTACCCACTGGGAGACATTTCCTCTCAGTGGGAACAGGATAGGACTTTTAAGAAGCAATTTAATTAGCTTCTTTGGAACAATCAGAGTTTTTGAAACATTTGGCCTGTAGCTTATTAAGCTTCTCGTCATGGTGGTAGCTTACATGTGATGTTGAAATTCTACGTGGAATTCACTTACAGTTAAACAAGTCTTTATCTCACATTTTTCCGAGCTATTCACAGAAAGGCTCTGTCTATCATAAACTGTTATTTGGAAGGCACACTGATTTTTATGCTATTGATTGGGCTACAATTTCATTAATGCTGATACACATCAGTACAGCCATAGGCTTCTGTAGTTAACTTTTGATGACAGTGGTAAGGGCAGAAGCTCCCATTGTTTGCAAAATCTCTCGCATGAGAATTACGATGGAAAAAGATGTAGCTGAGTTCTATAAGATAATTATTTTTTTCACAGCGAAATACAGGAAACTGGGGTTAGTTTTGCAGGAGGTGGGAATGGAGAGCATACAAATAAATACTATTTCAGTAAGATTGTTAAATCAAGTAATTTCCTTCAGGTAATTTCCGCTAATTCTGCTGACAGCAACTGAACTCCTGCATTTTGTTTTGTTTTAAAACAGTGCTGCTGGGCAGAGATAAGTACCGTGAGAGAGCAATAAAACAGATTTTCAGCACACACACCTCCAGAAGGCATGCATCCTGCCCCTTTAAATCTTACACGCTTTCAGAGCTGGAGAGAGATTCTGCAGCACAGAGTTTTAGGCAAAATTCTTAACTGAAACTGATCTGGTCTGCAGGCAGGAAAAGTAGTTTGTTTATATTTGAGTATCTTCTCATTGGGTGGTTAAAATGTTTTCGAAAATCAAGCCACAATAGAAGCCAGCAAAACCCCCCAACATTTTCCAACCGCACACAATTGCCCCAAATAATTCCTATTCAAATTCAGGGAAAAAAAATATGGTAAAACTTCTGATACTATTATGAGGTCAGCTGCTGGCAAGTGCTGGTCCTCTAATGACAACCATAACAGCAACTCATTAGCACTCCTCCAACAAGCAGATTTAGCTGGTGTTAAGTAGATTGGTGAACAATTAACTTACCTGAAACAAATTCTTATCTTAAGTGAGAGCCAAGAAGGGTGACTTACCAGCTCTAAGAACCTCCTCACCACCTGTCTTTGTTTTAAGTTAGTTTCACCATCCAGGTTAGCAGTTTCTATATGGCACAGCCCATCAGGATCACTTGAAGAGAGCAGCAAGATATCAGCAGGTATAATTTCATTACAGCGAAGCTGAACAAAGTCTCCAACTTGCACTTCTTTCCAGTATCTGCTTATATATTTCTTCTCATTCCTGGAAAAAAAAAAAAAAAGACATTTATAGAACATACATTAAAAAAAATATGTGTAGACTAGAATGCCTCACATACAATCCAGTTTGATTTGTAACAGAAATACAGTGCCTTTGGAAGGTCCTCAGGTACTCTCAAGTTATGCCAGCAAAAGTTTGTGAAGGCTGCCAGGAGGTGTCTTGTCACCAATTCAGCCCCAGATCAGGATTCCCAAGTCTTCTAAGAAAACCAGATGCTCTTTAAAGCCCCAAGTACCATCTGATATTTGGATCAAAGAGACTAAAGTCTGTTAATGAAAGAAAATTCCAATATTTGTCACTACATCTAGAATTACAAGGACACGTCATGGAAAAAAACACAGTCCTACCTGCTGTACAGGGAAAGGACACTGTCCTTTTAAAGGACTCTTCCTTTTAAATATTTGTGCAGTATCTTCATATTAGCCATAGTGCCATCTGTTACATAGCCAATTTCGGCTTAGCTTCTCTGAAACTTTTATTTGGGTTGTAATTTCTTTGTCCTTTCAAAAACTTACCCACCTGAAACACTGATCCATGCGATGTGCATTTAGACACAGTCACTAAACCTGTCTACTTTTATAGGTCATACTAGTTTGCTTTTTTTCATTTTGTAACTTTTTCTTGAGAGCAAGAGGAAAAGGACACAGCTGATTGCTTGGTTAATTCGAGTTAAAACTCAGGTTTTTATTTCTGTAACAGCCAGGCTCGCGTGCTTTCTTGGCATTTGTGTAAATTGCTTTCTTCTGCTGCGTTTTTGAAAGAAATGCATCTCAAAACAGCCCTGATGTTAACGTAGTACAATACCTCCTGAAAACAGGAAGCTGCTGTTCTGACACTTTCCCAAGCTGTCAGAGCACACCGCCTTGCACGGTGCAGGCAGTGGCACTGCTGTCAGTGCTGGCCCTCTCCCGCTGACACTGGAGCCAGGGGATTATGATGGGGGCTGTTGTTTTACGTTCTTTAAAATATATCATTTAAAAATACATTACTTGCAGTAGTAATGTGAATTGACTTGTGAACAGGAGGAAATATGGAACTCCTGCTAATGATATCGCTTTGGAGTTACTGTTAGTGATGCTATGCCCAACCTAGTCATCCTTGCCATCCTTGTCATGCTTTCATCGGGGTTACAGGAATTAGAAACTTAGTTTGCTTTTATTCACTTCTTTAGCCTAAACCCTGAATGATAACATGAAAGATAGCACAATGAAGTATGAGTCATATTAAGCTTTATCTCCCAGAATTTCACTGCCTTTTCCTAACATCCACTTTACAGAGAGGAATGTAAACAATGGCTCTGCTTTCTATTTTGATAAAGCCTGAAAATGATTAATAAGAGCAAAGTGTAAAACATGATAGTCTCACAAGGGCAGGTATGCTGCAGATATCACCCACTCCCTTCACACTCAGGGTGAAGGCAACATTTAATTTTTCCTGCTAAGGAGTACGAATTGCTTTGAAACCCAGCACGCTGTAACACAGTGCAAGTCATCACGTCACAGATCTGAAGAGCTTGTCAGCTCTGCATCCTGCAACTCCAAATCACTTCACTCACGGCCTTGATCCTTTTCAATTTAACTGTGTGACTGGGTGATGTTCAGATGCACGTACAGAGTTGCAGTGCAGACGTATGATCAGGCTACAAATAGCAAGGAGTCCCATACTATGCTATAAGGACTGCATTTTTTATTTAACTTGCTTGAAAAGCATGGCTATTTTGGCATTTCTTCATCTCCCACCTGTGTGGCATCAATAAATGAATATAAGACCTCCTGCACATGCACTGGGACTGTGGGGTAGAGCCCCCTTCACCAGCAGCACTAGAATAATTTGTCCCATTACTGAACTTGATGCAGCTCTCAGCTAACAGGGGCCTGCAGTGGATGAACTGCCAGCCCACAAAGAAAATGACTTTCTAATCCTCCTCAGCCACGGCTGCTTTAACCCAGTCCCTAACCATAATTGTCCCACTGCAACACATGAATTGTCACTGCAAGTATTTAGTACAGCCTTCAGACCTGGAGGTTTGATACTAGGTGCACGAGACAGACTTCAGGCCTTTTGGAGCACTCCTTTAGTGTGCTTGTCCTGTTCTTCTGAGCAGATGCTCCAGCACGCTTAAGAACAGCTTTCATACCTCTAAGCAGTACAAACACACCAAGTGACCCTGTTAATACAGTTACCATTTTCCCATTGACTCTAGCAGAGACAGGACTTTATCATTCAAGCCTTACACTACCTGCTAAATGTTTATTCTTGCTGTTATATTGTACTGGTAAGTTCCAGAAGTTATATGATATAGAGTTAGAAATGCCACGCGTCTTTTAAGAGAAAGCCTGCCTTTAAAATTTATGCCCTTCTTTGTGTTTGTAAGGTGTGGCACACAGGAATGCTTGATTTAAATTTTATTTGAAGTTCAGAGATTTGAGCAGTTTTGCCTCAGTGTATCCTCCAGACATTATTCCGAAGGGACCCTTTCTGTGTCTCTAATGATTTACTTAGCATCAGCCTGTTGTGATAAAAAACCTGAACTAAACACACTCTCCATGTGGAGGCATATGTGCATTTTTACGTGTTCAGTATTGTTTTCAAATGGTTTGCTATAGTTCTCTCCTTCAAAGCAAATATAACAGCTAGGCAGATGCTTTAGCTGAGCTCTTCACAGCCATGGCCAGGCTTAGAGGACATCAGCAGTTTATAGCACAGGGCTGTAATGGAGATCACCAAGACCCGCTCCTTGTGCCTGCAGGCACTTATGTCATGGAGACCAAGCCCAGAAGAGAAATCAGAACAGACACTACGCACTCTTACTGCAGGACATCAGCGAAACGCAGTAATGTGGGTACTTGTTACTCATCCAGCAGTGAGCACGATTTTTCCTGGCAAAGTCCTGTCTGTCCATTTACCTGGTAGCTGCTTCTGAAAGGCCCTCCTGTCTCTCTGGTCTTTAATGTCCTAAACCAGCAAACTTTGCTGTCTTTCCATTTATAGTTAGACAGCTGATAAATTAGTGTTTAAAGCACAGACACCTGGGCCTATTTCTTCAGGACCCTGCCATTTCCTCTGGCTTAGTCCTGAGTCTTTAGCTATGGTGTGGTCAGTGCCTGTCCTCCAGAGTCCCAGCACTTCAGGCACTGCCTGCAAGGAACTCTTCCACAAAAGCTTTTGGCTTTGTGAATGTCGTCTCCTGGTATGTGATGTGGAAGTGCTCAAGGGGTTCTAGCAGAAGAGGGCTGGAAGACAGCACCCGAATTCGTGAGGCCAGCCCCTCGTACCCCACAGGAAGGCCTGCTGTGCGTGTCCAGGCCAGAAGCCAGTAGCCACAGCTCAAGTGCCACCACCTGCCCCCACGTGTAACAAGCCTGCAGGTATGTTATAGTGCCTGTAACAAGCTGATGATGAACTATTAATTTCAGACAGCTCTGCCCAATTTCAGACAGCTAGGTCAGGTGCTGTGTGGGGCTCACATACCAGAGATGTCCGGCCTCTTTAAAACCACCTAATCTTGATCAACACGTCTGCAGGCAAAGAACAGACCTGTAAGTTGTGGTTGTACGCTCTTAGTCACATAAACCTTCCTTCTCCTCTCTGCCACAACCTAAAATAGAACTTGCCAGGGCTTTCACTTTTCTAAGCACGTCTTTGCAGGTAGGCATGGACTGAAAACTGAAGATGGATGGCTAACAGGTCAGCTGGCTCAGCCGTGTGGACATCAACTGTTTGCCAACAGCAAACCTGGTGCTGGCAGGAGGCAAACTCCTCCAGAGGTTAATGCTCTTTGCAACAGCGTGCAATTACTCCAGCACACTCACTTTCAAACACACAGGGAAGTTTGCAACTTCCTTTTACGTGTGTAAAGATAGTGAAAATAATTCTAGCTGCTATCTAAAAACTTGCATTAGTCTACCTACTGCATATACTCGGCCCACACTATGCTTTGAAGCAGAATTTGTGTCAAATCTGAGAATGGCATTGGTCAGTAGCAAAACCAAAACCAAACCAAAAATACTATTTTTTTGTCTCTAAAATTTATATTCAAATAAATAAATAAAAACAGAAACTCAAAAATTAGTTTTGTTTTCCTGTTAACCAATACCCTTCCCTCTTCTTTTCTTGTTCTTAGTACATGCTGATAAAGATCATGCCACTAATTTTATGGTTCTGGCCACATAAATATCAGTTTATACCTACAAAAGGCTGAAGACTGTAAATTGTCTCTGCTTGAAGATTACGAAATAACTGTTTCCCTTTTCTGAACAAGTTTTAACTGTTTCAGTGTGATAAGACATTATTCAAATTGAGCATACTTAAATGTAGATAACAAAGCTCTGCATGCATAAAATTTAGCAGGAATCTTCCCAGGTCTCTTTCTCTCTCTCAATCCCTTTTCAAACAAAGTCTGATGAAAATATCACAAGCAAGACTTGTTATGAAATGTGAAAGCCATGCAGACACAATCCGTTCTTTTGGTACAAGGCCTCCTCTACCCTAGAAATTTTACACCTTAAATCAAGAAGATGGAACTAAAAGGGAATTGTTTCTTGCTTCCTACCCTTCCCCACTGACAAAAATTACAGTTAATGAGTGGGAATGGCCGATGTAGGTTTGCTTCAAGTGAGTGGTTTGGGAATCTGTAGCTCTGCCCCATCTTAGTCCCAACATAAGCTCCTCTATGAACTTCAGCAGGGCTTGTCAAAGACATTTAGGAGAAGACAGAGGATTTGCTTCTTTATTCTTTGGGGTGTTCCGTCTGTGTACACCCAGTGTACTGCTTCTCCCTACACAGGTTGAGACTGCAGCTTACAAGTTTTTAAGCCTTTCAAAGCATCCAAATGAAATGTTGTTTCCTGGCCCAAGCCCATCCGCTGACCTGCTTTTGAAGTAACTATTGTCTGCACTTCAAAAGAAATCTGGCTCCTTTGCCTTCCCTGCCAGCTGAAGCTGGCCATTGAACCAGTAGGCTTTAAAAGAAACACAGCAATAAATTAATTGTGTGGGAGATCTCTCCACAAAAGGCAGGTCAAAGAGCCGTGTACAAGGCATACTTTGGAGCTGTTCTTGATGCCAGCCAAGTCCTCCCCTTCCATCTTTGGAGGCAGAAAAGAGAGTGGGGGAGAACTAAAGAAAGCATCTGGTACATCTCTGTCCTCAGTGACTTCAAACCTATTCAAGTCAGTTGGCTACAAGTGCCGTGACAAGTCTCCTGGCTAGGAACAAACTAGCTAAAAAACTTGAGGACAACTGGCAGGAGCCAAGCACTGCAGCATCCCAGTCTTCAAAAGCAGAGTTGGTGGACAACACTGAAATACACAGAAAAACCCTGCTGTTACAACCAGCACTAACTACAATTTGAAAACTACAGGTATTGCAGAGCCCGGGGTTTAAAAAACAAGGGCTACCTACAAGACCGAGGCATACATTACACAAAGCCTGAACATGCTAAGTATCTATGGAAACACGTAGAGCACCATTTGGGTACAATTACAATGTTGTGGCAGAATGAAGGAAAAACATGTAGCATAAGTTAATGCCAAAGCAGGTTACATAATGCCCAGAATATGTCTTCATTCCACCACAAACGATAACATCTGTTTCTATGAAAATAAATCATGAAGAGGCTCCAAATCTGATATTAATCAGACAAGACATTAAGAGAGAGTGTTCTTGAGAAATGTTGGAGAAAAAAAAAATTCTCCACGACTGTTGTTTCGGTATAGATCCCTTAATACTCGCATTGTTTTAAGAGCACCAAAAAGTTTCCTTGTTTTCATGGACTTCAAATACCCATTTTTTTTTGGATTATCAAGTTCAAATGCATCTTAGAGCTGCTAGAAGCAAATATGCTTGCAGAGCGATAACAAGGCATAAAGGTGCCTTTTAGTAAATTCACACTTTCTGAAAACTGATTTTTCTGTTCATTTTTCTGTTACAAGTCAAATTTGTTATTAAAAAAAATGTACCCATGAAACTTCAGTGTTTCAGGTTTATAATGTGGAAGTAATCACTGAACTTCTCTTGGCAGTGTTATCTCCATTATACCTCTTGTTGAAATAAACCTCACTATTGTTAACTATAATGAAACATTTGCTAACCGGAATAACTAATCTTTCAGCCAAGAAACTTGTTGTTTCGATAACAACATGAAACATAAAGGCAGACCATGCAACGAAACTGGAGAAAGAAGAAGCTGTCTTCCAGAACTTGGTTTTAAAATTCTCAAGACTATTTTGGAGAAACGTCTAGTATCCTATTTTTAATAAGTGGCATAACTTCCAACACTTCTATGTTTCCTGCCAAAAATGCTAACAAACTTGTATCATTGTTCCAATAAGCAGATATACTGGGAGAGAAGACTGCTAACTGCTTATCACAGATATTAAGATCGAATATTTACTCTACAGTAGTGCTCCAAGTAACAGCAAAAAGATTCAACTGAGCTCAGTGCTGTGCAAACATGGAAGGAGAAACGATCCCCTGCCTGAAGGGGAGCCATTCAAATTAGAGATACCTCATGATGCCTACCTCCATCTGTGCTTGCTTCCTAAACAATTGAAATGGGAACCCTTCCAAGGGAGATCTTAGGTGCCAACTTTTTGCGATTTTGCAATTTTTGTCCTCTACACTGATAATTAATAACATAAGGACACTTAGGAGAACCGTCTGAGTGTCTAAAATTCAGGTGCATGCTATGTACATAAATTTGTTGGACTAAATCCTATGTTTGGGTGTTCTCCCACTGAATTTAGGCCAGGGTAATTGGTTGGCCAGTCCAAGGGACAGCTTCATGCCTTAATGATACACCTTAAAAGGCAAATTTAGTATGGCTCTGCAGTTAATGAGGGAAATCGATTCTTTAACAGATTCAGACACTTCAATCGATTTTTTTTCCCCTTCTCATTCCCCTGGTTCTACACACCTGCCTGACTATCTCAGGGCTACATGACCTAGCTCACAAAAATGCATTACTATGTTCACTACATATACACACAAAGTCATCTGTAAAGAACTGCTAAAGAAAGGTGCTTCTTAACCGCAAGAGTTTTCATGTGAAAAATCATTCCAGTTCTTTCAGCTAAACTGCTCATGTAAGAGCTGAAAGAATTTTTATTGGGAAAGGCATTTCCTGTTAATTACGTGCACAGACCTGATGGAGTTGTTGATATTCAGTTTGGAAGACTATTTTTCTCCACATAACTATGACATACAAACACACCTCCTTTAAAGCTCACGTTATCTAATCACTGCACAAAAGCACCCCACAAGTTAACATAATTCAGATACTATTTTAAGTTAGCAAGAGAATTGTTGAAAACAATGTTGATATTCAACACTTTTGTATTTCACAGCAAAATTAATATCTCAGACTGAAGTGCAAGTCTTTGTTCTTCTCCAGTTCCTCCTCAAAAAATTAGGACATTTTACATTTTCCTTCCATTTCTCTTCTTGTCTGGCTGATGTCTATCCATGACATTCATCACATCTGGATGTTCTCATCTCTCCTCATTTGGACAATCGAAATTTCAGGTTGAGGATAGGAAAAATATTTAATTATCAGTAAAATATTTACTATCTGAAAAATATATCCTATTTACTCTCTGAAAAATATTTATCTATAATATTAAAAATATTTATTTCAGAAAAACTGAGGTGATGCTCTTCATGTTGCTGCCTCTAAATTTCTTCTGGCTGCAGTTCCACAAACTAGATTTAGTCCACACACAAGACTATTCTACTTGAAGTGCCACACAAAAGTTAACTCTTCAAAGAACTCATAATTATAAAAAGTGGAAAATACATGTTGTCTGTAGTATTATTGGAAGAATCTTGAAGAAGAAAACAAAGTTGGCTGCTATATCTTTGTGTAACATGTTAACAGTTCTTTCTACTCTGAAACTGAGATGTGAAACTATGTAATATGTGGGTTTGCAAGGACATTTGAAGTATGTTTCATTGTACTCCTCAATTCTTATGAACTTTATATAGAGTTACTAAGGAATTACCTTCCTCTCTGTCAGAGGAGGTGTACTCAAGGAAGTATGCTGAAATGAGGGCAACAATTTTGGAATAAATGTGTTCTTGGAAGATTTTTCCTGATCTGGAGGAACAGAAGGGTCAGCTAAGGACCTGAAATATGAACATAAAGATCTTTTTATTCAAAGCCTATTTTAGTACTTACTATTATTAACTCTTCTTTGTTGATATTTCTCCATGTAGTTTCTTAAACACGAGAGCAAGGAGCCTTCTCAGAAGAGACGTCACTAAACCAGATGCTGAAAAGCTGGAGGTTGTTGCCTTGCTTTCATCAGTGTGTAGCCAAAGTGGAAGAAACGCCTGATAACTTAAATTTACACCTACAATGTTGCTTTGTGAGAGGCAATATCAGTGTAAATCCCTGGGGAGCCCCAGATCTGAAGCATGAAGATCTATTTCCAGCATTACCATATCCCCAGGAGTGAAGGAGCGGTAGAAAGAATTACAACTCAGAGGAATCCTCATTCTTCTGTGTTGCTGGCAGGACGATAGGCCTTAACTAAAACTAGCACTTCAGGCTGATCTGAGAAGCACAGCTAAAGTTTTAAACTTAATGACTTATCCTACATTACATGTACCAGTTTCTCTATATTTAGCTGCTCTCACAGGTTATGTGGTCTCTGCCTTTCGGGATGACCACTTGCCCCAACAGGACAAGAATACTAACACAAGGAAAAGCAAACAGCCTCAAGCTGTACTGCACTACTGAGGTGCCTGAATTACCTTATTGCTCTCATTACAAATAGAAGTCTGAAAATCTCTAAAATTCTGCTATAACATAGTCACAAGGTGTTTCCCAAGAATGCTTTCTAAATGAAGATCAATAAGGCTACATCCAAACTGGGACATCGGAGGACTTCTCAATGTTACATGACTGAGTTACATACGCTGGGTTTAATCCTGCCTCAGCCTGAAAGCAGGGAGTGCAAAAGCCTCAAATTGTGATGCTTTAGGTTCTGATGCAGTTTGAATTCAGGCCTATCAATCTTTTTACAGTACTGTTTTGCTTCTACAGACATTCACAGAGTATAAAAATGTTCCTAACTCCCATCAGAGAAGAACTAGAAGACCTAACTCTATGCAAATCATATGTGGAGATACAAATCTTTGAAGGTTTGAGTAAAAACAAGTATGTCTATGGATGCAAATTTTAAATTCAAAATTCTCGGTGAAAATAAGTAATAGAGATCCACACTGAAGAAGTGAAAACCACAAAATGCAAAAGTCTACTTACTGAGGAAATGTAAGATGCCATTAATAACATTCAACTAGTTCAGATACAACTTGACTATTGTTGGTACCCACACACAAAAAAATTAGGATGAGAATTCATTTAGTGTTGTCATCGTCAGTTTGGCTATACTGAGAGCCCATGTTTTCACACAATCTGTTGCTTCCCTAAGTTAAAGATATCGGTCACCATCTATTAATATTCAAAACTTACCGGAGCCAGTCACTGAATACATTTGAATATGAAATTCTAAGCTAGAGTAATGCTTTTATTTTCACGGAGATAAATGAATTCTCCTTCTGTCCCATTGATTTACTATAAATTATAGACAGTACAATGGAATCACGAGGTAGAGCCCCGTAACACACACAGTACATCTCAACCTGTTAACACGGATATTCAGAGACCTTGTAATTACACAGCTCTGCAGGGAAGCAAGTCATCCTTGCTGCTTCTCCACAACTACTGAACTATCATCAGTAGAAAGGGCAATTTATATAGAATGACTTGCTATCAATATAAATTTTGATAGCCTGTTTCCAACAGTTTAGTAGACAATGTGTTTTCACAACAAAGTATATATTTCCATTATAATCATCCACACTTTCTAAAAATCATTGGGGCAGTTTTCAGTCGACTGAACGTTTTCAAGAGAATTTTGGTATGTATTTGTACACATTCGAACAAAAACATGGACTTACAAATATAAAATAAACCTTTCTTCAGTATTGCACTATTATGAAGAAATAGGATCATTCATGAACACTGGTTCATGGAAATTCCTTTTGAATTCATTTTGAAGCCTTGTATTTTATTTCTTTCAAACGTAAGCAGGCCACCTCGTAGGAATCACAGAATTGTCTAGGTTGGAAGAGACCTCAAGATCATCGAGTCCAACCTCTGACCTAACGCTAACAGTCCCCACTAAACCATTTCCCTAAGCTCTACATCTAAACGTCTTTTGAAGACTTCCAGGGATGGTGACTCCACCACTTCCCTGGGCAGCCCATTCCAATGCCTCACAACCCTCTCAGTAAAGAAGTTCTTCCTAACATCCAACCTAAAACTCCCCTGGCGCAACTTTAGCCCATTCCCCCTCGTCCTGTCACCAGGCACGGGGGAGAATAGAAAACCCCCACCTCACTACAGCCTCCTTTAAGGTACTTATAAAGAGTGATAAGGTTGCCCCGAGCCTCCTCTTCTCCAGGCTGAACAATCCCAGCTCCCTCAGCCGTTCCTTGTAAGACTTGTTCTCCAGACCCCTCACCAGCTTCGTTGCCCTTCTCTGGACTCTTTCGAGCACCTCGATGTCCTTCTTGTAGTGAGGGGAATGAATAGTGTGTTTTGATTCTTTTTACACAAAAGGGATGCTTCTTCAAGTGCAATCTTTCTTGTTAATTACTAAAAATTTGCTTGAAAATATTATTCTCAGAATTAGAAAAAAAATCTGCGTGCATGATTTCCACTTATTATTCACTGAACTCCACAAAAGAGGCTACAAATCTTGGCCCCAATTTAGCAAGGTACCTATATGTATGTCTAAATTCAGTTGGAAAAGCATTCTTTCTGGCCAAAATCCAGAAAGCAAATTTTTCTGTAGTTCGCATTCATAACTCCCTTTTAGGGGAAAAATAAAACATTGAAAATTGAAAACACTGAAAGATAAAACACTGAAATTCAATACCATAGGAAAAAATAAATTTCAAGGTCTTTGCAGCCAAAAGAAGAAAGCGACTGGCTGCAAGCAGCTCCACTTTTGACAATCCCAGGAACTGAGCTTAGAAGAGCCAATTACAAAGGGACTATTTATTGGAAGAGTTTGAATCACAGAGGGAGAACAAATTGCCTAAAGAACTTGTGAGATCTGAAACACCTTAGCAGGTGGCAGACCACCCTGGTTGTCTACAGAAAAAAGCAGCACTCTGCAGCCTAGAGTGTACTAAGACCAAAAAGCGTGTGTCACTACCTCTAGGCAGAAGCTAAATTAGAAAAATCATGGAAATCAGTTTTAAACTCAAATTTCATTCTGATCTCTCAATGTACTGTTCCAAACTAAACCCATATACTCCTGCAGGTAAAGCTTGCAGACCTAGGAAGAGTATTTTTTTCCCCAAGCCCTTTCTCCACAAGTTTGTAAGAAATTTAAAAAGGTTTAAAAAATGTGAATCAGTTTTTTACAGAGTACGTAGGTCTTCAAATGTCTTCAAACACTAGCTGAATGTTTGCATGTCCTTTGCATGTCATCATTTTCATCTCCAGTACTCAAACTCGTAATTGAGGGTTATTTTTCACACTCTCTCTCCATTATAAAAAACCGCACCACATCTGAAGCGTGTGCCTTTCTTCCTCTTTCTAATGCCAAGCTCTTACCAAATGCTCATTTCCATCTTGCCCCTGCCCTGTCCACACCAGTACTGCTACCACCGCTTTCCTCCTCTAACCTCAGTAAGTAGTGCCTTTGAACCCAGCGGCTCCTCTTTGCTCCAACCAGTTGAAAGCTAAGTTGACTCCAAAGCAACTTCTTCCTCCTTCTCTAGGTTTTGCAACACCCCTGTAAATGGTGATCTTTCTTCTTGGCACCTCATGAGTTATTTTACGTCTTCTTTTATGACTCGTACAGATAAAACATTTTTCCAGCCACTGAGTGGATTGCGTTTACTTCCATACCTATGAAGTTAACTAAAGGGAATTCTCCATCAGAAAGACACCTGAGCTTGTAGAATTTGTAAAACTGAAACTTATGTTTGCTATTTCCCTTCAAAAGAGGCTTGTCTGATTCATCTACAGAAAACCCTGTTTCATCTGCAGGCATGAATTTTGACCAAGCTGCTTTGTAAAGGTATACTACCAATTCTGAAAATGCTTTTCTGATTCTTCATAACAGTCCATTTCTTCTGTAAAAATGTCAAGAGTTGCTCGTGTCATCAGGTGACAAATTCAGTCCAGAGGCCTTCCAACACGCAGCAGGTCACTCAGTGTGATGGTGGCTTTCAGCTTCATCTGTCTACAGAGACAAAAGCCATACCACTGCAACCTCTAGATAGCCCTGACCTACTCTGCTATTTGCAACGTGGTATTACTGCAAGAGAGTGGTGTCAGAAGGATGTGTAAATTCTTCAGGGTTAAACAAAAGATTGTTAAAAATGTTTTTGAATGTAATCCAAACAAATATGTTTCCTTAACATTTTTAAATTCATATCCATTTATTCTGCACAAAAATAAGCAGAATGTTTTATGGAGCACACGAAAGCATCTTCAATCATTTTTTGTTTAAGTTGGAAAAAAAATATTGCTACTGGCCCCAAACTTTGTTTGAAAACTTTATGTACAAAGCATCATTTTCCTTCATCTTTTTAAAAACCAGGACAAAGCAGAAACAGTAACCTGATCTTCGCAGTCGCAAGTTCTTCCTCTGACTACAGAGCATGCCTTCAAGAAATTCAAACTGATAAATTCTCAAAATAAATGGAAACTTTGCTGTGTTCCGCAATGGATAAAGTGTCTGTCACATACACATCCATTTCTAGCATACAGTTCACTATGGACTATTAGTGATATTTAATCTCTGAAGACTGTCAAATGAATTGGGGAAAGAGTGGCATTCTCAGAGAAGCCTCTAGTGAACAGGTTTCTGAAACCAATGCTACTGTCTATGCACTACTCCATCACAGCTGGCAACCTGCTGGAGAAGACCATGACCTGGTTTGTAACATGATTTATTTGCCATAGCCTAAGGCAGCACCAGACGAGACTCCTGCAGTACACACTGCTTGGTGCCGTGCAGTGGGACTACTTTAAGGAAAGGCACTCACGGAATCAAACCACAGCTTAGTTATAATGCAATTAATTTTGAATTCAGACTAAAAAATGGCTTCTAACCTTAAGCATTTACCAGTCAGTATGTTCGTTTTTGACAAGTAACAAGGAACAACTATCTCCTTTCTTACTGTCTTGATACCAGTAAGATTTCCTTCAGGCTGGACTTACATTCTTCTAGAAGAATCCTGATTTTGCAAGTATGTTTTAGACACTGATGAAGACGGACAGCAGGAGAGTGTGCTGGATGGGGACAGACTGATGAGAAGACATACACAAGAGGCATGCATACAAAGAGGAATGTGTGTGGAATACATGGAAAAAAGCCTGTAAAGAAGCCAAAAAGCAGACAGAGAAAAGGAGCTCATGGCAATTTCAAAACATAGAACAAAGGTTGTCAGGGAAAACTTTATTTAACTTATGCAAGAGAGCAAAAGTTCTGTTTTTTGGAGAGACTCAGTCAGCAATTTGAAAATGGGGAGAAACAAAGGCTGGCTAGTAATAAAAGGCTACTCTCTCTATGACTGTACCTTTGCTGTGCACTCCCAAACTTTACTGCTAGGGTTGCAAAACAGAGCAGCACTGTGCAGCTCTGCCTTCTGGCTCTGCCACACTAGTTTTGGGACCCCACCAGTTTGCAGGCCACAATGGTCTTTGAAGACCAGGGTTCGGAAATAAATTAATGTGTTTAATATACACCAAGGGCTGGATTACAGTTTAACATGCACAGAACTATCAAACTTTTCTGACTCAGTTACTGAAAGAACAGAAGATGACAACTCCTTGTCCTGACTGTTTTCAGTTCCTCTGGTTTTCTTTTAGATGGCCTAGAACACTATTTCTTGCACTGGGAGAAACCAAATGAAGGTCCAGGACAGCTGCCAAACACAACAAAATGCAGAAAAAGTGCTGAGCTTGTTGTTTTCAGCATTAGTGATTCACAAACCCATGAAGAGAGAAAAACAGGCCTCAAGAGTTGAAAACAGGGTTAGGAAACAGAACCCAGGACTCCCCTCCACTAAACACACCTATAAAGGAAACAACTACAGGCAGAGAGATGCTTGTTCCCATTCTGATGGGAGTCAGGCTCCATCCTTTTGCAGGCCTCTCTTTAGTTACTAAGCTTTTGGAGGCCTTGCTGCTTCAGAAAATGCCTTTGCAAATCCTAGGAATAATATATCGGCATTATACAAAGCCATTTTCCCAGTATTTCATAAGATCTGAATTTCACTATTAATCCAAATAGTTTTATGGCAGGACATCTAATAGAAATGCCAATACATGAAGTGAAGGCAGAGTCATATCAAAGAAATCACTGTTGGATCTTACCTTATCTACCTTTATGGTAACCTGAAACATGGGAGCACCTGCATGAACAATGCACAGAGCCGATCCTATACTGACTGATATTAAAATCAGCAATAAACCTTACATATCCTCCTCCACTCATGACCACAAAACTCAGAAACTTCACATAAGTAGGAATAAACTTGCATAAGGCAAACTGCAACACTTTATTTTTTTTAATCTGTTCTCTGATTCTATGAATTTTTCTGTCTCCTCAAAACCAAGATGATGCTAACTAACAGGATTTCAGAAAAAAAAAAAAAAAAAAAAAAAAAAAAAGAATAAAGTATTAAATATGAAGGAAAACTGATATGTGAGGGAAAAAAGGTACTTGGAAGGTACATGACTTTTTAAGGAAAACAAAGTGGCTACTACAGTCAAATTCAGTAACTTCTAACAACCAAACATACCAATGAATGAGAGGAACAGATTTAAGTAAAATAACTGGTACTGGAAGTAAGTTATCAAATGGAAAGTTGTTCTCTGCCCTCAGAACAAAACATTTCTTATTTCTGCCCTCAAACGATTTGATCTTGCATCAAACTGAGCACTCTACATGCTCTTTAACAACCTTAAACTTTAACACTGAGGCCAGTGGAGCCCCATCTGCTGATGGCTACCACTAAAGCTCTCCAGTATCAAACTGTATTCAGATGCTCAGGACTCAGGCTGGACTCAGCATTTCCCCAACAGAACACTGCATGACATTTCAAGGTGTGGAAATTGAGATTAGACTTCAAAACCCATCTGTACCGAGGCATTATTTATTCGAGCTAGCACACACAGTACAGCTTCAGAATGAAATACAGGTTTTAGATACGGGTGTGGTTGTCAGGCAATCCTGGCACTGAAACTTCAATAGGCTTAGCCAAAGTCCAACAGTCCTCCAGCTACAGCTTGACACAGATGCGAAGTGTCAAGGTAGTGATGAGCTACTGGTTAGAGCCAACCAGTCAGTCTAAGCCAAAGTAAGTTGTGTTTGGCACAGGTTCAGTGGCACCTTCCTTTGAAACCCAGAGAAAAAGAACAAAGAGGACTCTTTATTTTCTAACAGGGAAAAAAAAAAGTATGATGTATTAAGAAAACAATAAAAATTGCCAGGTCATAAAACACTGAAATAAAGCATTTTGAAATTACAATTGTACTTTTAAGAACTATGCAGAAATAGGTAGTGGTTTTTCATATTCTCCCCAAGTTTCCCTGGTTCAGCTGACACCCAGCTTTCAGTGGAAACTTCTCTTGAGGGCTCTGGACGGACAGCATGCCAGTACTTCAGCAAAAGTCACAATATCATCTGTAAGTATCACTAAATTATTCTAGGTCTAGCTGTGGGAAGCATAATATAGAAATTAGAGAAACGTGTTTCTCCGGCATTAATCAATGACTAAGCAAACCTAAGAAACCAGTCAGATCTAAGGTCCAGTAATTATGCCTACAACCTATGGAGGTGAATTTTCTGTTCCCTTAGTTATAACCTATGGTTCCCTTTTATATAAAGACATGCACTCCTTTCTTCAAGTCGAATCATACGCTTTTATACTTTTCTAAAATAGCTTAGTGGAAAAATGAGCAAAGACATAGCTCTCTGGGGACCAGCACTATTTTAACTGCTAATGTGCCTCATTCAACTCTGTGCCTAAAGTAAACCACGTATGAAGGCCACTGTATATGTCTTTGCAGGGAGGAATAGCTCTGTAAATAAAAGTACTGATCATATTGCGTTATTATTGGACAGTATTTAGCCAATTTTGTATTAAAAATATTTCAAAAAATAGTTTATGAGAAACTCTGGAGTTTATGGAAAGATGTGGGCTATTACAGTGGTTTCTTAACTGAAGTGACAATGACGAGATGTGAGCCTGGGTTTTGTCCCCACTGTAACAGGGGACTACACAGCTATACTTCAAACTCTCACATTTTTATTTTTTTTCCATAAGTTTGAAAAAGAGTTGGGTAATATTAGTTTCAAAATCTGCATTTTCATATTAAGCTCCAGAATGAACAACGACGACAACAAATCACATGCCTCTCAAAGAGCTACGTGCCAAAATTCCCACCGATCACAACTGTGGATTTTTGGCTGGCCTGTCTGACTATAAACAGTTACAGAAAAACACCTTTAGGGACGTAAATCTAAATGCAATTACCTTTCCAAAACCTTGTAAGTATGAGAAAAAAGAGAGTATGCAAGAGTCTGACCATGAAAGGTTTTTGGAAGTGTTACTTTTAATGGTATCAGGTGCAAAAAGCGGTGCAGTACGGCTTATAAATTACTTGAAGGGCTGTTGACATAAGTTAATAATAAAATGACAGCGTAAGGAGCAGTGAGAGGTAGTCCCAGAGGAGCGCTTGATTAACTCCAGTTTCAGTCACCATCAAAGCTAATGATCTGTAGGCAGTTGGATGCACGACGGCAAACCAGGCACACCACGTACATACAGAACAGGACCTACCGAGGTAAGTTATTTCATACCTGCTTTATTACAAAGGCACAGCTATATTAGAAAAAAAAAAAAGATGTTTTTTTATTAGCAGAAGCCTGTATTCAAGTCAGTTTGTAAGACAGCTCCTTATTTCAGAGAGAGGATCTTACTTGGGTGCTTGTGGAAGAGACACGAGGTACTTAGGTTAAATACAAGACTTCTGATCACTGTCAGCAGCACTGCGGAGCTCCCCTTCTGAACACCCAATGGAAATTATGTGTAACAAAAAGAAATGAAGCGAGCTACTGAACACAACACATAAGCACGGGGTTGTAGAGTGTGGGTGGAAGAAGGTTGTGATATCCTCTGGTCAAGACACGGGTCTAGATGACACAGAGATTAGGACCTGAGAACACACCGAAGCACATGTCCTGCTCATGCTAGTAGTGGGTTTGGATGGCAATGCTATCTTGAAAGGCAACAGTTGAGGGTCAGCACAACTTGTAGACAAACACAGAGATGATCCCATCATCTGTCAGGGACTTCTACTCCTCTTACCGCTCTGCAGCTTGAAACACTGCCAGGGACCTCAGCAGTGGAACGAAAGGGATGAGAATCTGGGCAGAGTTCAGAGAACAAAAACATGGAAAGGGCTTTATGAGGAAATATAAAAATAACTAGGTTGTACAGTGCATTCAGATCTGCAGAGACGCGATAAACTTACAAATACTGCAAGCTGTTATGTGAAAGAGGGAAAGCATATTTAGCATGGCACAAAGGGGCACAGACAGAAGCAGAGGAAAGAAAGCCCACCAAGTGTTTTACGTCTGGGCAGCATTTACACCAACACAGACTATGGGACTCCTGGAAACCCAAGCAGCACTACACCCACCCATGTTAACAGAACATTGTACCCGTATTTTATTCCCACTCCAGTGTGGGAAAGGCTTGATAACCTCCTGGCTCACCCCAAGCAGTGACCCAGCACAGGCGGTGGTACTTTGTGATTTCCTGGCCGTGTTCTAGGAAGGTATTGCAACAGCTTCTCCTGTTCTCAGTACTGCTGGGCCAAGGGGAATGGTTACTGTCTCTAGCTCACCACAGACTACTCACCAGTGCTTTCCTGTAATAGGTGACTGATGGCTCCGATTGCTGGCACAACTGCTGGTGTGGCTGCTTTTTAGGTCAGGTCAGTTAAAACAAAACAAAACAGAACAAAACCCACTACCACCAAAAATAACCCACAACAACACAGCCTTGAATCCCCATCTTACAAATGTTGAGGCTAATCTGGATCATTTTGACTGAAGTGAGCTAGGAAGTGAGGCAGCAGTTAAGCTGAGCAACTGAGGAGGTGGAAGAGGGTCCTGGGGGTAACCGCATCTGCAGTGCTCAGCTGCTGCTAGCACAGGATGTGTAACCACACTGCTTGCTGTCCCCGGCTCTGTTTCAGAGAGGATGCTTCTGCTCTTTCTCTAAGCATCTTCAAGTCCTCTCAGCTGAGTAAGCACCGCAGCTGACAATAATTGTGGTGGCCTGTCCACTGCCCACTAAGCTAGGACCGTAACTATTAGACACTATCAGCAAACACGAAATGTCCTTACCATTACTAGACTGGACAGGACGCACACGAAAAGATCACCCTCGACTAAGAAACTCTGCTATGTTTCTAATCTCCTGCCTCCTCCAGTATTTTCCCTTAATCAAGGATGAAATGGGGAAAACAAAAACAACCTCCCTGACCCCTTCACACTTTCCAAGACTTGTTTTTCTGGGGGCATGCTTGGCAAGTAGCTTAAAAACAAGGCATTGAACGGAACTGCTGAGTGAAGGTGTCTGTCATGGACAAGCCTCCTGTGAAATTGCTGGTATAAACCCAAACCTGACCGGGGTGCCTCCCACTAGAGCTGCCGTCTCTGAGAGCTGTGACCTTTCAGCCATCCAGCTTTGCTCCTAATGCGCTGCAATACCTTCACAATGATCTGTTAGGAGGATAAATGAGTTTAATGAGTAGTTCCATTCTGGGAGGCAGCCCCTGCCAGTATATTCTGGGTTGTGCGGTTCATTTCTTAAACTATAATAATCCCCAGGAAAAAAGAAGGACAATTCTTGGCTGTAGGGTGGATACAGAAAGGTGGTTTTCCTAAATAATAAATTAGGTCAGTCTTTAAATAAGTCATCTCCTTCTCCCTGGATAAATATTTACTCCTTCCAAACTAATATTAGGTTTATGTGTCTCCCAACAACTTTGTTCTGCTCTGTTTTTCATTAGAAGCTCTGGAGTCAGCCATGACAGAAATCTACCAGATAGCTTCAGGGGATTAAAAAAAAAAAAACACCAAAAGAACAAAAAAAACCCTACCCTTGGGCTTCCAGTTTTCAACAGAACCGCCCGTTGTTAACTTAACAGCTAGGCACAGCACACACTTACTCAAAGAAATTTCCCCAACAAAAATAACCACTGGAACAAACTATAAACAAGAGCAAGTGTATCCATACAGAACCTACCACTGGAAACAAGGGGTTGGCATCTTCAAAAAAAAAACAACAAACAGATAATTTATAAGAAATTGAAAATTAGAGAGGGCTTTTCCTTCTAAAGCCCAGGGCTCCGAACAGCCGGTGTGTCAAGGGCAGCGAAAGCATTTTCAGAAGCTTGCTGTTTTGCTGTTTTAAAACAACTTTGTTTCAAACTGCTATTCCCTAATGACTTTAGAACTTAAAAAAGTGTTTTCGTCCAGAATGAAGAATACCTTCAAGCTTTTCAGAGATCAAATTTTGGCAATAAAAGAACATTTTGTGTTCATTAAAAAGCTTTTGTTTCCACTTCCAGCTTTTAAAATGATCTCAAGGTAAATCAAAGAAAAATTCCTTTCCGTCTAGCTCTGCTTGGTTTTCTTGGCCTCTGAAACAAAGCCCAGAGAGTGGCTCCAATGCTTCCATGCGAGCAAACACGATGGGGAGAGAATGGTAATAAAATCAGGAGGGAAACCCTTGGATAAGATCAGGTAGGTATAAAACTGGCCATGAAAAACTAAGGCTGGAAAGAATGTGGCTTCTAAGGATCACAGAAAGCTCAACTTGGGCATCCTCCTTGTAGCAGCGGCTGGAGCAACAGCGCAGCTACCTTCAGGCCAGGCCATGAGGTGAGCTGGGGCAGGGCAACCAAACCAGACCCATCTCAGCTCCTCAGTAAGGGAAAGAGTTGGTGAAAACAAAGACACTGAGACCCCAGTGAACTCTGTGCAGACCTGTGCACTGACACAGTAAGCCCTGGCACCTTTGTCGTTCCTAAGCAAGTGCCCTCAGTTTGATGTCGGAGAAGCATCTGGCCATCCGAAAGCATGCTGCCATACGGTCAGATAAGAGAGGCCACAGGAACTGAGCCCTGGGCATCATCGTAATTCACAGCTCCCCATCTAAAGAAGGATCTATCGACCACCAGAGGAATGGGGAGTTGATATCTCGCCCTTTAACTTTATGACAAAGAAGAGAATATCCTAATCTCTGTATATTCCTTCCTAACGTTGGCAGACAGAAGAGTGAACAGGCCTAGGAGCCCAAATCTCACAAGCAGCAAAAGCCAAACACCAGAAACCTACGTCAGGTTAAGCTCTCAGCTGTTTGTGACAAGGATTTCAAACATAGGGTCTCTTGGTCTGGACCAAGTACAAAGCTCCACTTGTTTATCCTTTCTGCCACACTGTGTATGCTTAAACCGAAGCAGAACAATCAGCTTGAGGAAACATTCCCGAAAGAAAATAAATGGGTTTAATTTTTTTTTTATTATTCAAAAAAAGGGGAGAAAAACAAACACCAAATTTCAAGTATACGCCCGAGAAGTTTTTTTCCAAGAACACTTGCATTTGTTATTAGATCAGTAAGTATGCTTTGCTGGCCACATCAAAGCTCTTTAATTTATCTGTGATCAATCTGGGGTAAGCTTGTAAGAAAATATCTTTTTTTTTTTTCCTCATCATCTAAAAAGAATAAGCAGGAAAAAAATATCCTAGACATCAAACTAATCAACTTACACGTGTTTTTTCATCTCTAACAGCTCCTTAAAAGCGATTTTTGAGAACAAAGCAGTCTGCTTTAAAGAGACTTACAATGAGAAATATTTGCCATTTTTTTCCTTTCAGGAAAGTCCCAGTGCTTTCTCCCAAACTCACTGAAGTCGCTGAGCTTTTTTGCAGTTATTTCCGTGTGCTCTGGAACAGGGCTCTGATACAATCAGATTTCTGCCAGCAAAAGGCTCTGAAGTAACCCCTAGGCTCCTCTGCTGGGATCGATGGGAGCGGGTTTGAGTCTCACAGTGTGCATAATATCTCACACAATGTCTGACACTGTGGATTTCTCCCCATATCAGTAGCTGACTTGCAGGAAAACTGAAGGCGAAATGTAGTCCTCAGCGAGCAGTGAAAAACAGAATACCGGGCTAAAGTAATAAAGCAACGTGTGATCTGTGCCCTGAAAATATGACATTGGTTAGTTTTATTTTCTTCAACAGTCCACATTCCCTCTGATTCTTCCATTTTTACCATGCAAAGAGACTAATTTTGCATCCATTACAAGTAATGGGACTTGTGCTGTTGATTCAAAGTGGGAGAAGACCCCAGATCCTTTCAGTGCTATTCATCATCTGGGTTATCAAGGATTAACATTTAACTAAAGGTCTTTGCTTGGCAAGCTGAATAGATAATGTAAAACTGTGTAGGAGGAAAATCTAACCGAATCTTGAGTTTGTGATGTATCCTGAAAAAGAAGGATAATACTGGGGTTTTGTACCATGGGTCAATTAAATAAATTAGCAAAGAGAAGGGTTGGGAAGTTATTTGATCAAAACTTGTTCACAGCCACTCAGGGCACAGCTTTCTGAGAAAGGTGATAAGGTGAGGAAGACAAGTTTCACTGGCTCAGAACTGGATCTAAACAAAGATCAGATGGAAAATAACATGCAAATTCTCCACCGTAGCACAGGGAAGATGTCAAAAGGGATGTGAGGGATGCGGTGGTTTCCATTCAGATTCAATTCAATCTATCAGACAAGACTTTCCGCACCAAACACCAACTTAATGCACAAAGAAATTGCTTAAAGTGTTTGCTTCCTGTGCCATAAAGACAACACAATTATCAGACAACAATCATTTTCATGCCATTAACTCTAATCTATTTTCCATGGTTCAACACCTTTAAAGTTATTTGTCTTTGACCAAACCACAAGTTATTGTACCTGGAGTGTCCATCAATGCTAGCCTAGCAGCACTGTGCCCAAGCACAGATGTCCTGAAACTCCATGTGAATGCCCTTCCTCTTCCTAGTGACAAATTAGAAAGGGGAGGCTGTTAATTTGCAGAACATCTTTTAAAAATCTGCTTCCTTGCACCTTTATTTGCCCTCTTAATTAGGAATGCAGAAGTGAAATTAGGCATTTGTAGGTTGTGATTCTTAAAATTACTGGGATGCCTCTGTAGTCTGAAAGGTTAGAGAAGCCTTCTTTCAAAACACCTGCCGTGTTATTACTGGAAATAGTGCTTTCTCTACAGCGATTCACACCCTAATCACTTCCCATCTGAGGAATGTCTGCCTATCACTGTTATTCCTCAAAAGCTATAATGAGATTGAAGCACAGTGTGAAACAAAACTTTTACAGATAGCTGGAACACTTCCATTTTCTGTTTGTTTGGCACCTTTTTTTTGTTGTTGTTTGTTTTCCCAAGAGAAAGAAGCTAAATATTCTTTGGAGGAAAGAGGCTCTCTGTTCCATTCAGAAAAGATGAGCAAGGATCCCTTTATTTGAGGCATTATCTACCTACTGTACAGCCCTCCTTAAAGAACACATGCAACTCAGCTCTTCCTACAAATCTACTCGGTTTGTATTTATAGAATAAATTTATGTCTTCTCTCCCTGAAGAAATACCCCAAATTGCTTTTGTTCATCATTGCGTGGCCTAGAAGTAAACAAGGGGGAGACAGCAGAAAGTGTGATAACAGAATGATTGAGCACGTTTTTAAAGGAAAGTGCACTAAATTACATTTTGTCCACTTGGTATGTTTGTAACCTTCCAAAATAGCACAAAACGGTGCTGAGGCAGCAACTTAGCTGAGATGGATCAGAAGAGCTCAACTGGATAGGTTCAAATAAGGAGATGTCTCAGAGCCTTCAGAGTGTGAGGCTTCAGTCCCAAACACTTCACTAAATTTACCATTTCACTTCGCATAATTGACAGCAGAGATCTTTGAGGTTCAGATTATTTTTTACACGCAAGCACTTTCTAGTGAGGTACAGATGCAGCATTTTTAAGCCTACTCACAATAAGCTTGTTTTTACCTTTCACAGAACCTACAGGTACACCCGCCCGCATCTCCTCGGATTTGTAAATGCAGGTGGAAAACTACCGCTGGGTGCATTTCAGGAGAAAATGTCCACACAGGCAGACTGTCAGAGTCAGGGAAGGTAACACTCCAACACTCCCGTGTCCTAGCATTTGCCCCCATACCTGGACTGCTATAGCCCAAAGCTATTCTACATGCCTGGCAGGAAAGATCTCCTCCATTTCCTCACCTTTATTTATTTATTTATTTTTTAAATTTCAGCAGAATTTGACAAAGTTAAAATCTTGTTCCTCTGTCTCATTTTTCTGTTGTTTTTTTTTTTTTTTTTTTTTTTTTTTTTTGTTGTTGTTTGTTTATTTGTTTTTGTTTTTTTTTTGTTTCTTCCAGCTAGTGAAGAACAAAACAAATGGAAAAAAAAATGCAAGCTTGGATAGGTTCAAGAAGGTGTGTCACTACCACCAACAGGATCTAGAAAAATTCATACTGGATGTAAAATTTCCATTTCTTCACAAAACAACATACTCCTATCAGCTCTAACCCTTAGCAATGTCTCTTTCCCCTCCTTATATAGGGGAAATCCCCTCCATATATCGAAGGGAAAAGCAGAACATCTGTATTTCTCAGAACAGCCTAGTGTTTACAAAATGATTGTAGAGGTACAGAAGACGGGATAAACAATGGGCTGACACTTAAAAATACCTAACATTTTCAGATATTCCCCCATTTCATGGAGGATTCCATTTTGTAGAGATCTCAATGGGGCTGAAAATGAAAGAGTGTTTAAAATGCCTGAATATTTGATAGGGGAATGCTTCCTGCAGCAGCATCAAAGTCTTTCCCAGAAAGATGTCAGAGCTCTTTATACATTTCAATTTCTTAATTATGGATGTCCAAAAGTAGCATTTTGGTGCCCCACTTTATTTAAGAATAACCAAGTACCATGTAGGGAACACGGAAGAAGATCTCCCAAGCCCTTTTTCTGAAGGATAATGTCTTTGTTCTGGCAGTGGATCCAAGAGGACTTGGTATGCCCCCAGCCGTGTGTCATGTTGGTTGGAAAGGAGGCAGGCGATGGAGGCAGGAGGGCACCATGGGCTGGAAACTACGGTGACATTAGAGGGCTGCTGTGGCATTGAGCTCGCAGGGGCTGGGAAAGCCTAGTTCTTGGCTTCTGGCTTGCTGCGAGGTTTCCTAACTTCAGTCACACTTGTCAGAAAAAAAATCCCTCTGCTGACAAATGAAGCATGACAATTTTTAGAAAAACCAGTGCATGCACTGACAAAATCATGGGAGTTTTGATAAAATAGGCCTACAGCAGAGCACGGGATTTGGTGCTGTGAGAGCTGCTTTGGAGGCCGCCTGTCCTTGGCTTGTGAGAAGCAACTGAAGAGCAGTAACTAAAACTGGCTCAAAAGCTCTGATGTCCTCTAAAACTCTGTAACATTTAAGCTAAAAGTCTTAACAGAGTCTGCCAACACATCCACCCATACCCTCCTGATAAGCTGTTTTCATTTCACCTGATGTCAGCTGCCCAGAAGTGAGGGACCTCGCCTGGGCTCCTTGCCTTCTGCAAATGGGAAAGGAGAGAAGGGACTTGCGCTGGGTGGTTCTTCAGAGAGAACATCCTTCACAGAGGATGTCTGGGACAAACAGCTCGCTGGAGATGGCAGTCCTGCCCAGGCTCTGCAGAGAGAGGTGGAACCGCATGCCCGACATCCAAAATGCTGAAGTGAAGCAGGACAAAACTCATGCTGCTCTAGATGGCTTCAGAGAAAAACAGGCAACTTCAGCAGCTTAAATAAAGTTTGGCTGGTAGATACTGAATATAATTATTGCCTTGCTCTTGCCCCTTCTGGGATCCCAGTTTTCCCTCTGATGGGTTGTTCATGTCGAAGTCCCTTACCCTGCTGCACAGGCCAGTCCTACAGAAGGTCAGGGAGCGCAGACCTGGGCCTAATGCTCCCCTCACTCCGCAGTTTCTCCTCCAAACAAGTTTTCCAAGGACACACACCTCTGTTTTACTGTGATGGCAGATGAGATCCTAACATCTCAACGTTTGCAGAGCTCATTACCTATAGTAAAACCCCACGAGACTGCTGTCTGAGTGAGGTTTCTCACTTTCTGAAATATTTTCAGAATAAACCTGCTAGAGACAGTTTCATTACTACCTTTTTTTTTTTTTTTTTTTCTGCTTTGAAGCCTTTTTTAATTCGACCTTTGGAACAAATATTTCACAGGATTATTTGATTATTTGTAGCTAAGGAACACAATGGAGAAGTTGGAATATTCTCTCTTTCTACCCGCAATTTGTACATTTTTGTCCTGCGTTGTTTCTTCCTTCCCGATTCTTCCACGTCTACCAACTGGCAATGGTCATCGTGCAGGAACATTTTTTCAGAAGAGGCATTTCTGAAAGTGGTTATTTCTGCACATGGCACCTCCAAACACGCCCGTCTCTTCTGGGGGCACTTCACACTGCTTGTTTAAAATCTTTTTTCAAGTTCAGAGTTTCCCTGAGAATGCTGGGACAAGTAATTCTAAGCCATTTACCACTGTAGTGTTGGGACTGATCGAGTCCTTATGGATAGTAAATACAGATTTCTTATCGCTGGGACTGCAGGTTTTTTTCCTAACTTGTCTTTCACTCCATTTAAACCGATTTTGAAATCAGTTTAACACAAAAACCCCAAAAAACAAAACCAAAAACCACCAAGCTTTTCCACATAAACTAGCTCCTTTGAAAATCCCTGACATAAGAAAATCAAGATGCTGTACTCCAATTGTTTCAGGGGAAATTAAATCATAACAAAGACCTCTTTGAAATGTCCCAGTTCAAACCTCAAAACCCCTGTGAAATAAATCACGCCATTCCTATTTGATAGGCACTTTGTAGCACAAAAGGATAACGTAACTTGCTCACGACCTCATCCAAGACCCCGGTGGAGATCTCCCGAGTCCCAGTAACTGTGGTTAAAATTCAGTGCTATCCTCTTTCCCAAAATGCCTGAAGGCCTTTCAGTAATTCAAAAAAAAAAAAAAAAGAAACAAGACCAAACAGGAAAACAAACAAACAAATAAATAAATAAGTAAGGTGGGGAGGAGGTGGGCACAGCTCAAGCATAAGGGTATTTAGCAGTGCTCTGGATGAACAGGATGGATACTGAAGCCATCTTCAGTCCCTGATACCCCTATAGCCCTGGGTTGTGAAGGAAATGGCTTGCCTTGGGACAGGTGGCTTTCCCTCAGAGGTGATCTTGCTGCAGGAAGAGCTCATGTGCTAGTGAAGCAAAATTATAGCCTGTCACAATATAGAAAACTGTCCGTCATAAAAAGAAACTGATGGCTGGATGTAAATCAAAACCATCACAGAGCCCCGGTCTCCTCCTGGGGGTAATTTCAAGGCCCAGGCTCTAAGCACTAACATTTTTCTGGCATTAGAGGTCAGAACCACATTTGCCTTTTGTCCTACTTTTTAATTTATCTTAACATTGGTGTTATCCAAGAAGTCCTTCAAATAATCAAATTTTCTCCATTTTTCTCTAAATGTCTCCCCCATAACCGACTAGCACTAACTAAAATGCCATCATTTTGTAGATCTTGCAGAAACAATGTTTTGTTCACAGCAGCTGGCAAGAAGCATTCTTTTTTGAAAACATGTGAGCAGAAAAAAAAAAAAAAAGCCTCAAGAATGCCGGTGCAAAAATAACTTGTTTTGGCAAGTTCAAGTATTTTATGCATGTATATCTGCAAGGTGTTGGTAGCAAAACTAATTTCTACTTCAACCTAAACACTGTAGAAAAATAACCAAAACAAAACATAAAACCTCCAAACACCAATATGTGCCAAGTGGGAAAAAAAACACATTGGTAGAACAAAAATATTTACTTCCCAGCATCTAAAATTATTATGGGCATCAGAGAACAGTTAAGGCAAATGTCTTTTAAAAAACCCAAAAAAACACTGAAGTGTTATTTTAATATCTTCAAACAGAAGGAGACAAAGCCAGTGCTACTGATCCATGAAGCCTGGCTCTGTTCTTACCTCTCCTAGCAGGCTGGGCTTTGTCAGCCACCAGCCATCTCCGTGCCTGCAGAGCTCACAGCACAACTTCAGAAGTAAAGCACTTCTCTTGGGAATGTAAAAAGTAGCACCAAATGTTGGAGCTGGCCGGAGCATAACTCCAGGTCATTTCAGGTAAAAAGACCGGATTTCAACTTTCTCGGCTACCGCGTGTTGCCCGCTTTCAGTGCCATGGAAATACTGTGATTATTTTGGCCATCGGCTTCTGGAGTCTTCAGAGGCCTGTGGAAAAAGACCTACCCCTGCTTTTGTAATGGTTACCCACTAGGTGGTCAAGTTTTTGGAGGTTTCTTGATATCTGCACAGCTACACGAAACAGACAACGGTCCCAGCATACAAGCTGCTAACTTGGTAGGTGTGAACTCGCACCTTCTCTTGACAAGAGAGCAGAACTGTCATCTTGGCTCTGAGAAAGGAAAATAATTAGGTTTGGATTATTTCCTTGTATTTTCTAGCAGTTTCCTGAGTGACCTTAGACGTATGCCTTAATCCTTTTCGTCTCCAGTTTTCTTTCTCCTTGTATTTCTAACCCGTTGTAAAGCAAATCGACTGTTTACAAAATGCCCTCTGCACACTTACAGAGAAACAAGACTGAGTCCACTCACAGAGGTTTTAAGACCTATTAAACTGCCAGTCGTCTTTTTAATACTTTCCCAGTTCAAAGACTCAATGTTTTATGGTGCTACCTACAACTGTGGACAATTTAACCTCACCATTTTTTCATGACCAGGATACGTATGAAAACCAGATTCACAGACACCTCTAAGGTGCAAAATAAGCCTGAACTCGGAGATATCTGAGCAAAGTCCTGTACAGACATCAGGATGAAAGTCCTATATTCTCGTCTGGGAGCACCATGTGCCTCACACAGACTAACAAACCCTGCTGAGTGGCTCTGGTAGGATCTGGATAACGCTGTGCTCTGCCCATGGACACACAGCGGCCTGCTTCAGTGGCAACACACGCCTCATAAATGAGACCCATAAATGGCAGCATAAATGTCCTTCTGAGCTCTCCACACAAACTGACATGGATAAAACTCGCTACAGGGACAGACGTGGGCACACATCGAGTATGAAAGTCAGAAGATTAAGTAGGGAGTCCCAGTACCTCACCCTGTGGACATCAGGTTGAGTAAGGGAAGGTCCCCAGCCAGCTGGGTTTCTGAGGCCCAGGGAGTTTTGTCCAGAAGTAGGCAGGCCGCTTCACTGTGAGGAGATATGTGCCATGTGAGAAGACAGTGGAGCTTTTTGGAGGTATTTTAATTTTCACTTTTTAGGCCTTTAAAGCAAGCACACGGCCTGTCCCTTTGCTAGTTAACTTTCTTCCTGTTCCCTCCCAGACGATCCCTCCCAACACTACTGCTAGATGCTTACAGCCCAGCTCTTGCTAGGAACATTAAAACCAGAAGTTTGGGTCTGAAAAGTCTTTAAAAAACAATTTAGTGTTATTTAGTATTTATAATATTATACTACATAATTCTACAAAAATTATTTATGACTATTTAAAAATATTTTAATAACCGCTTACGGTCATTAGCAGTTTTTATTTACACTTGCTTTCTATTACCACTTAGCCTTTTTTTTGTAAAATTGGATTTAAATGTTCTTGCAAAATTCTGATTCTGCTGTGTCTGACTTGCCATAATGATCTTATTTTAGAAAGCCAGGGGAAAAATCATGGCTCAAAGAGAGTTCTCCTGCTGACTTCAAGCAGGGTAAACATTACTCTGGAACATGAGCTGCCTAAGCTGCTGCAGCACACGCTCTTTTCTTGAAGCTTTGCAAACCTTGTTGTGATTTCTTCTTAAGCATTCAAAAGCAGCTCTTTGAGTTCACTGAAGTTCTCTGTAAAAATGGGTTCAGGTGACAGAAATAAGGTAGAAGGATAACAATATGCAGTCGTACTTGTTAACATCTGCTGAATCTCTTAAGCTTATATCCGTCAAGCTTACATCCGTCTTGTTTAGGTTGCTTTTCAACTGCGGATTACGAATCTTCTGCTAATCTGATCTGTGCTGACATGGTAAATCACACCTATGCCATTATACACAGGTTTTTCAAAAAAAACAGCAACAACAACCTTTTACCAGGATTCTATTTTTTTTTACAAATTAATAAATTATTTCCTCAGCCAAAATCACACAGGAAACAGTGCTGTGTTAACTGCCAGTAACAAGAATTAGGGTTTACCTGCCACTTGGTCACACTTACACTGAAATGACCCCTGAAAATAAAGCTATGCAATTTGTATCTCTGTCTATTGAAAATGTGCATGGGCTTGTTTCAGTCTAAGTATTTTTTACACTTGCAGTGTACAAAATGGAGCAGGGTGCAGGGCCCCATAGCCTACCAGCTGCGCCCCATCCCCAAACAGAAAACTTTGTCGTGAACTTGCTGTGTTTGAGCAAGTAAGCGCTGCTAAGAGGTAGCACAGCAGCAAGGGCCCACCTTGCTTCCAGAGCAGCGAGCACCTACCTCTGCATGGTGATCTGGAGGTATTTGGACATACCTGCTGGGACAGACCTGCTTCATATTGAATGTGTGCAGTATAAAGACACTTTTTCACACACTTTTACATACTTTTTACAGCTGTGAGTTTGAAGGACTGGCACTCAGGTAAGCAGTTGCCTAGGAAATCAACCTGAAAACAAAGCAAATCCTCTTTTTTCCAAGCTTTGCATATTATTTGATTTGTACATGGCCAAAAAGATGAACAGACTAAGTTTTCTAAATACATGGCTCATATTTTCCCACTGTGAACTGCATACCTTAAAGCTCCCAACGTAAATATGTACTGGTGTGTGGCACCTGAAAAAAAGTTAGAGGGAAAACACTGACTGGGGACCCTGCCTCGTGCTGGCAGCATCTCCATACCGTATGTGACCTCAAGGAAACCAGCTGCCGTGGCACCGAGTTAGAACTGGTCAGTTAACAAAAACAGGTCAGAAAAGTGCAAGACGCGTAGGAGGAGATGTCTCACGGAAGTGCTGGACGTCTGGTTGTATACCTAGTAACTGAAAAGGAAGAACACTGCTCTCAAATGATCAGCAGTAGGGTCTGAGTTTAATCTGAATGCTGCTTGGCTACCTGGGCAATGCACCGTTGGCCTTAGCCACTTGTGTGGATGTCGCTGTAGATCTAAACCTTCTTTCAGGGGTGAAAAGTAAAGAATACAGACCGCATTTTTTCTTAAGACTTTTTGGCAGGGTGCAGCACTACCAACGCAGGCATACTTTCTGTAAAAGTGGACGGTGGTTAAAATAAATAAATAAATAAAAACAAACAAAACAAAACAAAAATATTTCCCAGAAGCTGCTAGATAGGAGAGCTTAAGGGAATGTTATTATGACTAAAAGGCTGGATTGGCTGCACAGAACAGCTGCTGCCAGTGATAAAGCATAAAGGTTAAACAACTGGGGACAAGCCTGCCAGATGTAAAATGGAAAGCTTCCAACTTAGGAGCAGCAGAGGAAGGACATGAATTAATATGCCATGACAAAATAAGCATTATAAAAATCCTCCAAGCCAAACCAAATGCCACTGAAAATAAACTCAGAAACTCTCCTCCTTCTCTTTTGCTCCCTGCATTCCAAGGAGGATTGAATTTAGAATAACCATGGGGAATTTGAGAGAAATCTTACACTGAAATGCTGAACATAAGCTTTAAAAGGTAGAGACGCTGTATGAGCTTAGGAGACACTATTGCTGTCTTTATCATGGTAGATTCTTCACTCTTATATTCAGTACTTATGTATGAAAAGGAATCACCTTTTTGGACTTATTTTTTTTCATGAGTTTTATTTTCAGTGGGATTGGTAGTGATCAGACAGATTCTTAGCCAGTTTTGTAAAATAACTGATAGATTGAAAATAACTGGTAGCTTCTACTTGGCTTATTAACTAGAGAAAAATAAAAACCGATTCAACTACTGAACACTTGACAAATACACAAAGCCCGCTGGTTGTTGACTTTTCATCATGACTACATTTCAGCGCTAGGTTTGTGAGCCCTATGCATAGTGCTACCCCGTCAGGCTGAAGATCCTACACCACAAGGCTCTGTGGCAGCTGGCCTTACAGGTACACACGTATTTTTCCAGCAGCTATTTTGCTGTTAATACATCAAGCTTATTACACAGTGCAGTAGGACTTAAAAAATGGAGTCTACTCTGGCAGTCCCCAAATTGAGGGGGTATCATGGATTGCTCAGTCCGTGGCAAGGGCTGTGACAGACTTCAAATTGGGCTCCTGGAAAATGGTGCTGCAGATTAGACAGCAGCACCACTAGACTGATAGTCAGCTCAGCCCTGGCGCAGATTTCTGTTGAACATGCATTTTGGAAAGCTCCCACAGGGTCTGACAGAAATAGGAGCTCCCACACATAACCCTGATGCTCTCACCAAAAGCAGAGGGGGGAAGGAACTGCACTGGAAATGAATGAGAGACATATGTAAGAAAAACCTGATAGGAGACAGACATTTAAACCTGAATGAACGGGAAGAGCAGACGTCAAATACTGCAATCAAGTGAACAGAACTTAGGACTTTCAGTACAGCAAACAGTGGCTTGACTTCTTCTGGTGCTGCACCTTTTGTATGGCTATACAGTGTGTCTGCATGTGCTTAGGGACAGGCACTGCAACTGCACCACAGAAACTGACAACCAAGGGTAGGTTGGTGATACTCAGAATTAGCAGGGAACTTTCACCACTGATCCCTCTGATACTGTCCCTCACCACTCAGCATTATCCCTAGCAGATTTTAACATCTCATCCTGCCAGACATCAAGCATAAGCCAAATAACAGCCATATGTGGTATTTGCGAGATACCTGACAGTGATGCCTCTTGTAACAGCCACATGTATGTCAAACACACGCCCTCTGCATCAGCTTGAAAAGACATTTTAGTTGACTTTGCATTTAGGTGCATCCAGACAAACAGCAGAAAGCCTAAGTAGGAACCTCCTACCTTCTGTTTCAACACTCCCCCCCCAAAAGCTGCATCTGAGGTTAAAGAGCAAATCGCATCCCAAAATACCAAGATTCCTCACATTACGTGGGCTGCCTGAAAAACGCCTCAGAAATGCAAATGTCTTCAGTTAGTCAAATGGGAAAATTATTTATTGGTCGCAACTCATCTCTTACATTGTTTCTCAGCGTTGAGATAAACTATATAAACTATATAAACATAACTCTCAAGTATGAACAACATGTTAATGGCTAATGCTGAAGGCAAAATGTGTCAGGAGATAAAGGGTAGGTACTGAGTTATTGCCTTCACCTGACAGGTGAACATACTTGTGTCTACAACTCTCAGTACGGAAGTCTTAAATAAATTATGAAATACAAGCAGTAGGGCAGGCATTTCTTCTACAGCCCCCAAACCGTATGGAGCATTGACAGGAATTCTAATCTATCCTCTCTGAGTTTACAAATGGGATTCACCTTGCCCAAATTCAGCAGGCCATCTAGTCAGGCTTCACCTGTGTCATCACTAGAGAGGTACGGACCTCCTGATTCAAACTCTGCTACGGAAAGTGTCTCCAACAAGCTGGAAGGATTTCCTCACCCTGCCCTGAAGTGCTTAATGCTCTCCGTTGGTTGTGGCAGAAGTTTAGATGACTTGGTCAGATCGGACACCTAACTCTAAGCTGAAATAAACCTCTCCTCTTGTCCTGGCAAGAACCTGACAGACTGCTTCAGGAAATGCCCCTGCCAGGTCAGAGAGCACCTAACTAGCACGTGAGAAGGTTTCCTGACAGCTACCATCAGTGGAAGCCAATTACTGGCATATGCAGAAGAGGTAAAACAGGAATCAACCCGTCTATCAGGAGGACAGGGATTCCAAGCACTTCTGATAAAATCTGAACATGGGACAGCCAAAGAAGGAAGATCCAAATGCTCTCAATAAAAATAATAAATCTATTTGTTCAGTAAGCTGTGTAAGACCACACTTCTACTTCACAGCTCTGCAGGTGTACAGCAATGGGAAGCTGACAGTGGGAACACAGGAATTTGAAAAGGGAAGAAAATGAAACTGCAGAAAACATCTAAACCCCCAAATGTAAGTGGGAGCATCCACAAAAAGAATGCACCACACTTGCAACATCAGACTTAGGGGGATTATATTGGATTTCTTATAATTTACTTTTGCCCCAAACAGGTATCTCTTTCTAATGCATTTATTGAATCTCCTGCATTTGTAAAGGTTTGGCTGCTAAATCAGCCTGCTAAAATTTGTCCACTGGCATCCCCTCTGAGGTACCTCACTCGGTGCCTGCACTTTGTGAGATCCCAAGCATGCTCACTGCTGCATTTAGGTGACTACTCTTCAGCACTCTGCATGTTGGCCTCAGTATTTCGGGAGATTTCACAACTTGTCCAAGCACTTGTTGGTGAACAAACAAAATCAGCTAACATAGCCAAAATAGGCACGTCCAGGTTGTTATTCATGGGAACCTGCCAAGGGGAGGCGAGAAGGCGAATGCACAGAGGGCAAGCATGTAGGTGTATGGCTGCACGGTCCAGGAGAAGTCTAGCAAGCACAAGGCAGAATACAAAGATAAAGAGCTGTTATTACAAATGCTGTTACTTTGTGATGGACTGTCTCTTCTAAAGAACACAACTAAAGCCAGCCAAAACTACAGAAGTACCAAATATTCTGCAATAGCCTTTACACTTTCTGGTTACTATAATGGCAGCAGAGACATATCCAAACTGGAGTGCAGCTGTCAGTCAAACATTTAAATTCTTTCTTGAAGTAGGTCAGTATTTCCAGACAACCAGAACATAAAACAAGTGACCTCTATGCCTATTACAATAAATCTCCAGCAGAGTCTGGGCTTATAAAATAACTGAGGATGATGCAAATGTTGGTTCCTGCATGGGAGAGACTGGCCTACTTGCCACACCACTCCAGAGAAATTGTGGTCAGAAATGAACAAAATTGTAATCAAATAGAGATGGCAGATGTTTCCCACCCCCTAAAATCATAGAATCATAGAATGGCTTGGGTTGGAAGGGACCTTAAAGATCATCTAGTTCCAATCCCCCTGCCATAGGCAGGGATGCCACTCACTAGATCAGGTTTGCCAGGGCCCCATCCAGCCTGGCCTTGAGCACCTCCAGGGATGGGGCATCCACAGCTTCTCTGGGCAGCCTGTGCCAGGGCATCACCACCCTCTGAGTGAAGAAAATGCATGCCTTGCCTGTGCAAGACTGTCCTCGCACCATACACCATGGCCTTAAGGATGTAGGCTGACCACAGCTGAGATTTTCACCCGTAATACTCTGGAGAAAATGAAACATTGCCCCTGTTGGAGCACAGGACTAGACAGCGTGCCAGCTCGTAAGCCTCTGCAGTCCCCAGGGCAGAGCACAGCACTCGCCGGGTAGCTCGCCGTTTGCTGTGTAGCTGTATCCTAGAAACGGTGAAAAGAAAGCAAGCTGTTCCTCTCAGCTGACATCCTGCACGCACTGAAAACTCTTAGCTTGAAACCCCCTCATTCCCACTTCCTGGACATGCAGCAAAGATTAAACCAGCTCATTCAGAAATGTGCGGGTCCTCTTCCTCTAACTAAATCTGAGGATGGCTTTATCAAATCTTCCAGTTCAAAGACGTATCTTGTGTCTGTACGCAGCCTGGGCTGAGCTTCGTATTAAGCCTACTCAAGCTCCCGGTACAGGATGTCACTCTCACGCTCTTTCTGCCTCCCCTCTCCTCCACGACACCACAAGCGGTATCTCAGGAAGAGCTACGAGCTGTGTCTTTCACACCTCTGCGTTGCGGCTGCCTTTTGGGTGTGGGTCAGTGTCTGTGCTTGACATACACCAGAGGAAGCGGCTGCCTGGATCTACGTGAGGTACCAGGAAGAGGGCAGTGTCTGAGCCCCACGTTGGCTCCTTGCTTTGTCATCGTGCCACTCACTGAAATTCTCTCTCCCTTGCCCTGTGCATGGACTCTGGCTGCCATCCTTCCCCTCCCCGTGTCCCTGAGGGCCAGGGTCAGGCAGGGCGTACTGCAGCAGGGCTCACCTCGTGTTTCTGCTGCGGATCTCTTCTAGGTACAGGCACGACCGGCCGCCAGCATAGTTGTGCCGGTGCCAGCTCCCGAGCACAATCGCCGAGGCCGAGGGCGAGCTGTGGAAATGGGTTCGCCTCTGCAGCTGTGCGAAGTGAAACAAAGCGTTCTGCTTTTCGTGGGCTTTATTGCTCTCAATACATGTGGTTGCTAAAACCGCACCTGCACAGCGTAAAGCCTGAAAACCGGGCACAAGCCTGAGGCCGTGCGTTTGGCTGGCCAGCTGCAGTGCCCTCACTCTGCGTATACACGACAGCTCCAGCAAAAGGGCTGCTCTCGGGCACAGCAATGACACCGCAAGTGCGCAGAGTGCTGGGCTATGAGGCATGGCACCCAGACGGCACCTGCTGCTGTGTCGAGGCCGACAGCCTGCCCACCCACCTGGCAGGGCTGCATAAGCCTGGATGGGGCTGCCCAGCGGCAGGGGGCCTCGTCCTTCCTCTCTTTTCATCTTCCTTATCAGCCAACGTCAGTCAGTCCCCTGACACTCCCATAGTAAAATCACAGAATATCCCGAGCTGGAAGGGGCCCACAAAGATCATTCAGCCCAACTCTTGGCTCCACAAAGGACCACCCAAAAATCAGACCATGTGTCTGAGAGCAGTGTCCAAACACTTGAACTCTGTCAGGCTCGGTGCCGTGCCCACTGCCCTGGGCAGCCTGTCCCAGTGCCCGAGCACCCTCTGGGTGCAGACCCTTTCCCTAACCCCCAGCCTGACCCTGCCCTGTCCCAGCTCCATGCCATCCCCTCGGGTCCTGTCGCTGTCCCCAGAGAGCAGAGCTCAGCGCCTGCCCCTTCGCTCCCCTCGTGAGGGAGCTGCAGGCCGCCATGAGGCCTCCCCTCAGCCTGCTCTGCTCGGGGCTGAGCAAACCAAGGGGCCTCAGTTTTTGCCTCATACAGTCTCTTTGGAAAGACACTTCGACAAAATCTTCTTCCAGCCACCTCTAGCAGTAGGCACCACCTCAAGCTGACACGACACATGAGAGCAAGCAGATCTGCACACAAGGTGGCCACCTGTACGTGTGGGCTGCAGCCTGCTTCACGTGAGCTATGGTGTGTCTACAGAGCATGGCATGGTTCTGCACAAATTAATCTGGGGGCATCGCTGGGTCTTTCAGTCAAGATTACCAGTGTCTTCTCTGGCAGTTAGCCAGAAGCGTGTGGAACAGCCTGCAACTGCTCTCAGGACATCCTCTGCAAACTGAAGAGCTTATTAATAAGAAGCAAGCATTCGCCTTTTCAAGTAGTGAAACTCAGGCATCTGGAAAATGTGCCCTCCGCTGAACGGCAAATAAACCGCATACACAGAGTGAGATGGGCACGGGGGTTCTCCTGTGCACCACAGCTGGCTGCATCTCGGCAAACTGGCACAGGCTGCCCTTGCTAACAGAAGAAACTCCACTGCACAATCAAAGTACTTCATTCGTCTAACAGAAAAGCCTCTGCTACGTCTCTCAGGGAGTTTACTCACTGCCAGCCTGGCCCAAAGCGAAGCTGAGGACAAAGGCACAGTGAGACAAACAGCGCAGCACCTCTCCAAAAGTGGAGGAGGGAACACTGGCTTCTCTGACACAGATTCAGACCACTACTTTCTGCTTTCAGCTTTCTGTGCATGAAGCTCACTCACAGAGGAAACTGAGTAATCCCAGGTAGTTTCCTTCTGAATCACATCTAGTGACATTTGCTTTCTGGAGGGGATGAGACAAGTGTATTTCTTCTGGAGAGAAATGTCAGACCCTGCCTGCAGTACCCAGGACACAAAGGTACTCTGGTCTATTCGGGTAGTGTGGGAGATGATCACAACCCACCCCCCCAGAGGCTGGCGTTGCCAGGAAAATGTGTGAGACCCAAGAACTGGAGTGGCTGCACATCGAGTCCTCGTGTGGTTGCTTCAGAGGCCATGAGTGGCACCAGCAGTGCCCTTGTGAGGCTTCAGTGACACAGCTCTATCTTTTTTCCCTTGGGCTGGAATTGCTTTCACTGGCGGGCTGACAGAGGGGAGGAAGAAGGAAGCATATTTTGGAAATTGTGTGAAACAAGTTGCCCACATCAGGCTCTCTTTTCTCCTCCTCTTGAGTTCTGCAGAAGGAAATTAACATTTAATGTAAACCAGCTTGCTTTGATAGCTGCCTCAGTGCCCCATTAAACATTTTCCACACCTCGGGGGAGACAAATGCCAGGTCATAAATTCCAATTTGTCATGGATTTTCTAAGTCACAGGTTGACAGAAGAAGCAGTTATCACTCTCTGATCAGTATGCAGACACCATTACAGTCTTTCACAATACTCTTCAATGGACACAGCAAGAATTAGAGAGTAGATTTAAAAAGCAAAGCCCTTCGGTTTTGAACATAAGGCTCCCAGAAAAACGTTAGAAGAGATTATTTCACCAACACAGCACTTAGTCAGTAACAAAATGTAATTCCCTGCTGGATGAGCGCCATTATTTGTTGTGATTGTAGTTATCACTGTTCATCTCCTATTTACATACCATGCAAATATATACCATACTTTGTAACAGCACACCCAAAGCAAAGCCCCTGCTTAGAAGAGTTTTAACACTTTGGCTCCAGTGACAAATTTAGTTCTACCAAATAGTTAAGAGCAGCAGTAATGTGCGCATCCTGGAATTATCTGGAGTGAGCATTTACATGCAACTGCAAAGAAAAAAACACCCTTTTGTCCTCCAAGATCAAGATAATAACCTAGAAATGTAACAAACCAAAGATTTCACTGCAAGGTTGCAAATTTGTCATCTCCAGTCATCGACCTCCATCCCTGGGTCATGGAAATGAGGAAGAGGAACAAAGAGATGATAACTAAGGTGATCACCGAGTTGCAACGGTCATGCACGCAAAACAATATTCTGCTCTGTGCTCTAATGCCTTTGTAACTTCCCTCCATTTAAACCAACTACGCAAGAGTTTCTGCACTCTTCTGGGATCCAGCCTTTTTAGCCTGAGGACCTGCACTGAATCTAAATTCTAGGTGACCTGTGCAACTGTCCTCCTAAAGAGCGTCCTCTGTCGTCTCAACGGGACAGGTGCCTTGAAAGGCTTCCAGGGAGAGGCCCTATTGCCTCCTCTTGGCTAAGAAACCTTCCCTCTTTGCCTATCAAACCTGCATGCTCTAACAGGCGCACCTGCAAAATCCATCACGCAGCAGCTCAAGCGTGCAGTTCTCCAGTGTTTCATTCCATGACATATGCTGCCAGTTCAAAATCAACAGCTTCTTTCAATTTATTTGAAGAACTGGGTCTTTTCCCTGTCCGCCAGCCGACTCTAGAAAGCAACAGCTTTTGAGGGACTCTCCGAAACATCCAGAATTTCTACATGAAAGCTGTCTCCTCCTCCTGCAAAAGCAAGCTGCATCTCCGGCTTTTTACTTGAGGTTGCATCATCCTTTGCTGTTCTATCGTCTGATAAGTTTTGCCAACTCTGAGCCACTGACTCATTGATTCGGCAGTGGTTGTACGCGAACGGGTCATCTGAGTCCATGCCGCTGGGACGGCGGGAGGAAGGAGGCCTCGCCTGCACACCAGCTGTTAAGCAGCCAGCGCAGCAGGAGAGCAGCATTTCAACCCCCGAGTTCAGATTACTGACACCACCAGACCGTGTGGGCTGTTCCAGGGAACCTGGCCGTGGGCGCTGCCCTCGTGCTGCTGGAGCCTCTTCCTAGCGAGCTGGCATAGAGGACACACGGCAGAACATACGTGATCTGACATGAAACTTCACGTAGCTGCTAAACATTACCCAAGACTGAGGGCTTTTCTCTGCAAAAGGCCCTGTTTCAAGCTGCTGATTGCAGCTTGTCACTTGCTGTTGGCCGTGTTTGAGCGCTGCTGCTGGTGTTTGAAGTGGTTCTCTCAGTGGGGTGGGTGGGTGGCTGGAATGGGGGGCCCAGGACAGCGTGAAGGACCAACCTGGCACTCACACACATCCCATCTTACAGATCTATGGGCAGCAAGAGAAGGGTCTCTGCTCCCTGGTAGCCGCATGGGACTGCAGCTGTGTCCATCAACCTGCCCTACTTACAGAAGCACCCATACTGAGGGCAGCATCTGCATCGAGGTCAGCTCCACTGTCACCACAAGGAAGAGACAATCAGTCTGGCTCGGTCAAAAGGTAGCAGAACTGATAAAGTGATCAGCATGAAACGGATGTGGAGAGAAAAGCTGTCACATATTGCTTCTTCACGTGGCACCTATACCTCAGCATTTTTCCAGAAACAAAGAGTCTGAGGAAACAAAGAAACAGTCACATCCAATTCCTTGTGCTTCTCCTAGCACGACACCTTTTGGAGAAAGCAGCTTTTCTGAACCCATGCCCAGCAACTTCCACGACCTTGATACCTTGATACCGCTCAACCTTGGTTCCTGTTTCCCACTTCAGCTCCAGACGTCACGCACGTTACCAAGAATCTTTGTTTGTATCTGCAAAACCAGCAAGTTTCTCGTCCCATCTCACCCACTGGGGCTGGAGGACATTTTAAAAAGTGATTTTGTGATGTTGAAATTAAGGACAGAAAAAGAAGAAAAAGTGTGTAAATAAAGGCATATAAACAAATCATTGTAGCTACCTGTTTTGTTTTTCCTTTTCAATTGCAGGAGTGGAGCTTTTCCTAAGGACTGCCTAAGGGTAGAAATAGTCAAGCTGCTATCAGGAACTAGGCTTCTGCAGACAGCTGTAAGGAAGCATCACCCATCCCCGCTCCTAGCCAGAAAGCTCTATTTGAACAGCTGTCAGAGTTCCTCAGCTTCCACACTCACTGCCCTGCAGGGCTCAGGCCCAAATGCACCTTTCTTGCAAGTGCAGAGACTACTCAAACTATTCCCAAATTAATCCATACAAGCGCCACTCAAAAGTAATCCGACTTCTGCAGCAAAAGAAACAATTCTCAATTTTACTCTGGCACAATATAAGCACTACAAAGGGCAACGCACTTAGCTGGGACACCCAAAATGGTACAAGTGATACCAAGACCAAAGGGACACCTTTTCTCATCATCGCATCCACCTTTTCAGCAGCAGAGAGGGGTATGGAAAATTGCAGGGGGATAAACTTTCCGGAATTAACATTCCAGTACTGGTATTCATTAGTATCTTGAACAGTTTCTGCAACAGGTACTTCTTGCTTTTCAACCTCGGAGACACAGCAGCTTATTTCTAACCTGGTTTTATTTGGTGGGGGCCATCCACGTTAGTACTATTTTATTTTTGTGCAAGCATAGTCCCTTACTGGCCCTCCTGCCACTCATTTCCTTCAACTCCAGAAGCATTTGCAGAGTTAAGGATGGCTACAAGCAAGCAAAGCACTGGGCAGAGCCCTGGGCTAGCAATGCCCACGTACGTGATGTGGCTGGGTTATATTCATTTTAGTTTACAGAAAGAAGCCTGTTTTATTTGTGTTCCCAGGCATGCATGTCTAGTGGCAGGGGAATATCCCAGGGTGAGATTTCTTGTGTGATATGAGTTTGTAAAATAACAAACTGAGCCCACTGCATGTTGAAACTGCAAGCTATTCAGAGTTCTTTTTAGCATTTTATTTTTTTTCACACGCCTTTCTTGAAATAGGAGAGCTGTTCCCTGCCTTCATGCTTACGTCAGCCCAGAGGACCCCTCCCAGACAGCTTGTGGAATAGGAGCTAAAGCTTCTTGGCACGTGTTTCTATTCTGTTAGATCTACACATCAGAATGAGACACGAAACCTACACTCTTGGAAACTATGTTCTTCTCGCAATCCCCCAAAAAATCTTGGCCTGAGCTGCTATGAGGTGCCTACCTAGCACGGAGAGGAAAACAAAACTAAAGTTTTCTAAAGATGGATTTTTTTACACATGAATGTTAATGCAAAAGACATTTCAGTCTGACTTGTGGATAACAAGGACGTGGTCTAAACCTGGCACTCAGATCATTAAAAACAACGAGAAAAGTCTGAAGGATATAAATGATCTAGCGCTCCAACCACAACCTTTGGGAGATGGCAAGGTCTCGGGGAATGATGACACTTGGGACGATTCACTCAGAAGTACACGTTCAGTGAAGGGACAGCCTCGCATTCTCCAGAAATGCGGACGCAGGTCAGGCTCACCAATTCATGACACGAAACCTCACACTCCTAGCTCAAACGCAGAAGCCTCCGGCCTCTACCCCCAGCACAGCAAAGATTTATTAGTAGATTACTTCAAGGGTGTCTCACAGTACTTAAACCAAATGAACGCCTGAAACTACACACCAGTGTAACTGGCCGCTCACACTGGGAAGTATTCGCACAAGGGCTTGTGGATCGAGCAACACTTGCGACGCTGCTGTCCCTCTGTGATGCATGGTCCCTCCTCTAAAACTTAAAACACTACTTAGTAACTACTGTAGGTCCAGTTACGTGGATCTACACTTAACTGTCGCTTACTCATAGATCTATAACGTGCTGTGGAGGTCCCACTGATCGGAGTGAATCCGCTCTCATCCAAAGGTACCGGGCTTTAGGCACACCTGCAGCTCTGAGGAAAGAGACGGGAGATGCCAACTCCAAGGACAACCGAGAGCTTCTTTGCGCTCGGTGTGGACACGAAACCCCTCGGGGGCAGATGTCCTCGCTGCCATGTGCCCACACATCCCCTAGCCCACGTCCCATGCACCCAGCAGCCCGCCCGCAGCGCTCCCCATCCCCGGCGCCCAGCCTGACCTGCTGTACACCAGGCACTCCATGTGGTTGATCTCCTTGTCGGAGAGGTAGCGGCTGTAGTCCTCCCACAGGTCCTTGATGGCCGTGACCGCCAGGATGAAGAGCACGGGGGCCAGGGCCAGCTCCGGCTGGAAGGCGTTGACGGCCGGCGCGAAGTTGAGCAGCGCGATGAAGACGAAGTAGACGTTGGCCAGGCGGTGGAACTGCTCGAAGAGGTTCTTGGGCAGGAAGGAGAGGGCCGTGTACTTGGTGGTCTTGAGGCGGTTGCTGGCCAGCGAGGTCCTCTTGGGCTTCTCCGCCTCGGCCTCGGGCAGCAGCAGCAAGTTGGAGCGCACCAGCCGCGTCTGGCTCTCCTTCCTCCTCCGCCGCCGCCTCCTCTTCCTCTGCCTCTCCTTCCCCTCCGGCCGCACCTGGGGCGCTCCCTCGCCTCCTGCAGCGCCCTGGGACATCTCTGCCTCCCTCCGGGCTCCAAAAAAAAAACGCCGGAGGCAGCGCGGGCAGCTCCCCTCCCCGAGGCACAGCCGCCCGCCCCGCCGCCCTAAGTTATCATCCTCAGCCGCTCGCCACGGCTCTCGCTTTCCTCTTCCCCTCCGGGGGGGAGGGAGGAGGGCTCTTGCAAACCCTCTCCCAACTGCTCCGCTTGGCCCCCGCTCGTTTTCTCCTCCTCCTCCTCCCCTCCTCGGCCGGGGAGGGGACGTGGGCAGGCGGCGAGCCGAGCCCTCCTCCCGCGGGCCTCGCCCCGGCACAACGCCGGAGCCGGCCCGGGGCACTGGGGCGGGGAGAGGTGGGGGGGCGGGGGACACCCTTCGGCATGGTGGGGCCGCTTCTGTACGCCCCCAAGCAGCGAGAGGACGGGGAGGGAGCCGGGGAAGGACCCGGGGGTGCTGCTGGTGGTGGCGGTGGGGAGGACCCCGGCGCCCACGCCACGGGGGAGCTCGGAGCGAGAGCGGCGCTTCCGCGGCCACACGGCCCCGGGGGAGCCGCCACGCCTCGCCCCGGGGCTGCCGCTTGCCCGGGGAAGCGGAGCCCCCCCCAGCACTCACACACACACACACACACACGCACACAGCCCTGGGTGCAAGGCGGCGGATGCCACGTTATCTGCCGCCTTCGACTTTCCGTGACACGGCGGGGAGGTGTGGGTTGAGAGAAAGAAAAAATATTTCCACTCAAGTGCTCGTCCCATGCCACGAGCACCGCGGGCAGGCGCCATCAGTGAGTGAGCCCACAGCTCCCTGCTCCAGCGCCACGGTATCGCCCTGAAGACACGTGGCAGGGCCCCAAAATACTGTGGGAATAATGAACTGGGGTTGTTTAGTCTGGAGGCTCAGGGGAGACCTCATTGCTCTCTACAGCTACCTGAAAGGAAGATGTGTGGAGCTGGGGATAACTAGTCATAGAGCTAGAGGGAATGGCCTCAAGTTGTGCCAGGGGAGGTTCAGGCTGGCAATGAGGAGACATTTCTGCTCAGAAGGAGCAGTCAGGCACTGGGACGGGTTGCCCAGGGAGGTGGTGGAGTCACCGTCCCTGGGGGTGTTCAAGGAGAGGTTGGACGTGGTGCTTGGGGACATGGGTTAGTGGGTGACAGTGGTGGCAGGGGAGTGGTTGGACCAGATGATCTTGGAAGGCTTTTCCAACCTTTATGATTCTATGATTATCTCCACTGGACATGATGTGAGGCATTGCAGCATCCCCTCAGGGTGGGATTTAATATCACACCACAGTACACAGCCTGATATTAGTACTGGGTGAACCCAAACACCCAATGCTAAAGCAGAGTACTTAACCAATCCTGCTATCTGCTCTGGGGCTACTGCAGACCCAGCAGGGGTTTCCTGGATTTCCCAGCCCTTGGAACATGGAAATGCCAACAGGTTTGGTTTGTGCAAGGGGAAAAGGGAGGATTGGTCTGGGTTTCTGAAGTCTGTTGCTTTGTTGGTAAAGGGAATGTACAAAAATATTATCCTGCACGGAAAAAGGAGAGAAATAATAATAATAAATAAATAAATCTGTGTAATTTTTTTTCCTTGGTTAACCAGTTCCCAACTTGCATATACATGGGGTTAACTCCATGGGTGATCAGGAATTAACAAAAGTCTTTTTACCATATCTCAGAAATGCTGGAGTGGCCATGCTGTCTCCCACCATAGCCCTGATACCCAGTGTTTGTGCCTGCAGATGTTTGTCTGGAGACACATGGGACCTAGCAGGGATGGCCTCAGCGTTGGCTCCCTGTAGGTGCTGCTAGTGACATCCACCATGATCAACCCTGAGCTACTGGAGAGTTGCAGCATTTTCTGAAAGGGCTCAGCCTGCTGGGAAACAGTGCCTTTAGGAATCTGAACTACAATGAGAAGACAAAAACCACCCTAGGAATTAATTCCTATCTCCATCAACTTCAAAAATGTCTGGATCATCTCCCAGGTGTTCACCTGGGGTCCTACATGCAGGCTGGACCTTTCTAGAGGCCTTACTCTATGTGTGGCTTCTGAGTAGTCGAAAATCTGTAATAGAGCTTTCCTAAAAATGTGGTCCAATCTCTCTATTAGAAAAAAAAAAAAAACAAAAAACAAAACAAAACAAAACAAAAAGAATAATTATTATAAATGCTAGCAGAGATGCTAAAACAAGCAGACATTTCAAATACTGAAAAGCACTTGCTTGCTGAGCTGAACCACTGAGAAATAGGTAAGTTCATGCTCTGATCCCATATAAAAAAGGTGCGTAGATGAGGTTTTGTACTGCATATTCAGCAAACAGTAACTGAAAGTGAATTAAGGATTGTGTATGTGGTAATATTAAACTTTCAATCGCAATGCTCAGCTCCAAGAAATGATTCGTGTTTGTATGACCCTTAAGCTGTTTGTTTAGGGAAAATGCCTGTGTGATGGCAAGCTTGGAAAGCCTAACCCAGGGATGAATTGTACTTAGGCTAAGTGATACTGGCTGATCCTTCAACACCAGATATTCCACATTTGTCAGGCAGAACCCCACAACTGAGAGAAAGTCTGTAAGTTGGTGGTCTGTATTTCCAAAACTGTTTTGCTTGCGCTGTGTTTTGAGCATTCAGAGTTCACATTAACAAGCTTTCTCCTGCAAGTAAAGGAGCAAGAAAAAACAAACTTAGTGTTAATATATTAAGCAGAAGCTAAAAGTTTTTATGCAATCACCAAGTCTCATAGCTGAGTTTCACAAATAGATATGGTAATGGAATGATTGGGTGGGAACCTCTGAGGACCTTAATTTCAAAACAGTTTAAAGAGATTTTATTTGAACATGTCAGAGTCAAGGGCCACCCTTGAAAAACTTCACCATGAAAAGAAAAAAAAAAAAAGTGTAGAAGGTATGCAATACCCCACTGGTCAAGAGCTGAAAAACTGCTGTTCTCATTATCTAGGACTCTTTGTTGCTAGTAAACTTTTTGGTGGTGGTGGTGGTGGGGTCGGTGGCAGGACTGTTTGTTTGTTTTAATTATTAATATAGGCAAGCTAGAATACCACTAGGCAGTGAATTTCTTACCATTGAATATAACAACCCCTCAGTCACACAATGAATCCAAAGTCCTGTAAATTTATATTAAAACCTAAGGACCTGTAATCCATGATTAATAAAAAAAGGGCTAGGCTTAAGATGCCTATATTATGCAGTGTTTGCTAGCCAAAGACAATGGCAATATAGACACTCCCAAGATTTCAGCCTCTCCTTTACCTTTCTAAGTAAAACTTTGTTTGTAAGGTTTGAGAATCATAAATATTTGTGTTGGAACTCATATCCTAGTGCTCCCTGCCCACACCAGTCCAGGTAGATGAGGTTGCATATATGAGGCAGGCTGCAAACTTAACTTTCGAGCTATGCAAAACGCACGTACAGAAGTCTGGCCTTAGCTTTTGAGTTGCAAAATGGCAAGTATGTTGTTGGTAGTTAGGATACGTGTGCATTTCCTTCTTATGGGGTCTTGTGGAGGAAAGGAGGCAGAAGAAGGTTGGCTTTAACTCAGTCCGGATTGTGCATGGTCCTTACAAGGTTTTACCATCTAGAAACACAATGTGACTGGAAAAGCTGGAGGAGCCAAGTGCCAAGGACTAGATCTGCTGGATAACCTGAACCAAAATATGGACCCTTTGCTATTTTGAGGGTTAACTGAATGAAAACACTAAAGCTGGGAAGTGTCAGAGGATTACTCTGTGCTCTGATACCACCAATCCTGCCATTCGTAGATGTCTCCCTTCTGTGCAGTGCTCTTCATGCCTCCTTCTGGCCATCCTCCATCCCACTGGCCAAACCTCTCTGTATTTTGCTGGGTGTCTGCTCTCTGATTTCTTCTGCTGTTAACCACAGTCCAGCCTCCAATGCCCAGTATCTTTGAATTTCATGCTCTCCCCAGAGCTTTTCCTGTTGCTGACTTTCTTCTTCAACTGTACAGTTTTTTTTCTCATCAAGGACTAAAGCTGAAAAGAGAGAGGTTAGAAGCATCAATTATGCTGATAATATGCCTAATGAGCTCATCTTTGATAGCCTAGGCCATTAAGAGCTGAGTCTTCAGGTGTTACCTTGGCCTTTTAGATGCCACACACCCTCTAGCTTAAAATTATTATTGAATGCTCATTACGTGAGCAGGCTGGTTTTGTAGAGGTAGGATATCTATCTTTCTCATCTTCTCAGGGTCATCAACTCTGATGATATTTAAAGTGTTTTCTATGGTTTTGGAGTTACGTGGGTATGTGAAGATCATTGACCAAAAAATGCCTTTGGCCTGATGGTTACACAGAAGAATATGAAAATGGCATACACCTGATCTCTAAAGATGAAGCTTTTGTAGGCAAGGAGAAAGGATCCTGGCTATATTACTGATATAAAAGCTCATGATTTGACTTGTCATGATTTTGGAATGCTTGGAGTTATCATTATTCTGTTTTAAAAATTAACTGCTTCTTATTGTCAGGAGGTGAAGCAAATCTAATTTTAACACATTTTCTAATTTACTATGCCACTTTTGTAATATTTATATAATCCTAAAATAAAGATTTCTCATGTTGGATATTGCCAGAAACATCTATCAAATTACCCCTGGTTCTCATAAAGTATCACCTTTGTTCCAAAGGACTCATTTTAATATTAATATGCTTAATATTATGGAAGCACCCAGAGGCCTCAGTAAGAATCTGGGACTTGCAGAGCTATAAAAATAGCTGTAAAGACATGGTACCACGCATCAGACAAAATCTGTTATGCCCTTTGCAGGTGAGACATATCCCATCTGGCTCTCCATAAAGGGGACAGGCTTGCACGAAAGAAGGCAAGAGGTTTTTAGTGTGAAAAGCCTGCTAAAAATGCCAAAATTGGAAGGGGAGAGGCAACAGCCGAACTAGCATCTTTCGTAGATACTGGCATCATCATATGTGGATAGATACACACAGACGTGCGTGCACACACGGAGGCGTCTGTACATACGGACCACAGGCAGTATCCAAAGGCATCTGTACGTATGGACCACAGGCAGTATCCAAATCCGGTACCTTGTTTTTGCGCTCCTGGAGGGGGCAGATTTAGGTCCCACGGTGGGCAGGCTCCATGTGTGAAGGAACAAGAGATGTTCAGTGTTGCAGCGTAGGACCTTGTGCCTGCTGGAATGTACTTGTGTAATGGTACAACATTACTGCCCTTAGGAAGTGCAATGCTACGTGGACCTGAGCTGAGGTCTCATCATGGTTAGTGGGGAGAGGCTGGCACTTCTAGGGCACCAAGAACATCCTAAAGTGGGTCAGTAGGTAAGCAGGTCAGGTGAAGCCCATGCTCAAAAGCACTTATCATCTTCCACTGACTGTAGAAGTCATTAAGAGGAAGGTATCTCCCTGGTAGGTAATCAAAGCTGGACGAGGTGAATCTCCCCCTTAAAGCCTTGCCTAAGCAAGTCCGGAGCACAGAACACCACAAAGGATGAGACTGAACCAGATGGGGCACATGCAACAGAGAAGTGTGAATGAGAAACTGCAGCCATGTCATGATCCTGTGGCCTGGCACACCTGCCAACAAAATGTAATTCTCAGTGGTGAGTTGGTAGTGAATAGTAGTGAATTCTCACTGGGGACACAAGCTGTCCCCTTCTGCAGTGGGAAAGCAGAAGCTACCACTTGCCATCTTAACCTTCCCACTTACAGAAAAACTTTTTTTTTTTTTTTTTACAGTAGTTTTATGTCAAAGGTGGCCACATCCATTGCTTCAGTCCACCAGCTAACATACCACCAATTCCCAGGGACGCAGCAGAGGCAGAAATGCAGGAAAATCTTTGTAATTAACTGCAGGAGGAGTAAAAGCAGGCATGCTATTTATAGAAAGTGCAGTTTGGGAGGACACAAAAGTTAATATCCTGACTACAGCACTGCCAACTCTTGCTATTTTATGGCAAGTCTCTCAATATTTGTTGCTGCTCTTAAAAGTGCATATCCTTGTATAATGGGATCTTACAAGGATCTTAGCTCAGCGAGGAAAGAAACTGTGACTGGAAAAAGCTTGACAGTGTGACTCCCCAAAGCAGGAAATAAATAGGAGAATGTAAAAAGATATAAATTAAGCTTATGTGTTTGAAAATGCTCTGATTTGAGAGCAATTCTATGAGTTTTTGTTTTGTTTTGTTTTGTTTGTTTGTTTGTTTGTTTGTTTTTTGATCCTGGTACTTTTTAACACCAAGCAGGGGCTTGGCAATGATCCTGCTCTTACAGAAGCTGCCATAGGATTTCCTGTATGCATGGAGTCAAAACCTCAGTTTCACAGCTCTCTAAAAAGAAAAGGCAGGATATTGTTCCTGAACACCAAATCGGGTGTCTTTTCAAATCAAGAGATACTTAACAACCCATCCCAGTTCCTTTATGCTATACCGAGTTTTCTTAAAAACTTCTCCTAAAATTAAAGCCAATTAGAGCTGCCTGAATGGCTTTTGAGAGGCAGTTTTTTTCTGAGGGAAGTGATGCTTTCACTGAGGGTTAACAAAGGGAAGTTGGGGGCTCCTCTGCTGTGTGTTTGTTACTCGGGACTGCTTGAAGAGAAAGTTGTGCAAACCAACACAAGCACATAGTTTGTCTTCTGACTACTCACTGTACACAGAGATTCCCCTCTGGATTTTGTGACTCTGCAGGGTGCAGACAAGGCTCCCATTCAGTTGAGATACGCTGGGCACACAGAGCAGAGAGGTGGCTGCAGGTTCCTTTTCCTGCTGGGAAGGCTAGCGCAGTTTTCCGGCTGCTGCACGTCCAGGACAGCACTGATTTATTGTCTCCTGCCCCAGCGCTGACTCAGAAGGGCCAGACTTAGCAGAAAATGGTGCAAATGGACTGTAAAAAACAAGATTTGAAAAGAAAAGAAAAAAAAAATAAAACTCAATAGCAGCAGAGGCAAAGGGTGACTTTCCTGCCTTTGGGGAACTCATCTGTAAGTAGAACTGATCAGAAAAAATTCTGGTTCATCGAGCCTGACTGCTGTGTCTGAAACCTAATGGTTTGAAGGACTTCTGTCAAATGTAAGGCAGCAGCCTCTGTGGTGTGGGCTGGGTTTGTTGCAAAACCCGTGGTGCTGCTTTTGGGGAGATTTCCCCTGGGCACTCTGTTCTTCCACTCGCCCTGGAGGCAAGCGGTGTCCTCGGGTTGGTAGCCCCAGCTCCTCGGCACTGCTGCCTGGTAGCTGCGGCCCTTCCAGCTGCTCGGCAGCTCATCAGGCTTCTTGCAGAGTCTGCTTCTATTAGCAGAGAGACTCTCAAATTCAGGATTTTTGTAGTGTTCATCCTGCAAAAAACTCCTGGAAAATAAATGGTCTGGGACCAATCCAGAGTATCTAGAAAATAATAAAAAGCAAAGTAGAAATTTCTTGTGAAATGGCAACACGGACCCCTGTGTAGTTTTGCTTTTAATACTCTGCCCAAAATCAGTGCTGGATGCGAAGTCCAACCATACAGCTGTTTGCTATTCCCTTAAAAATTCAGAGCACTCACTGCTAAAAGACCAAATACATTTAAAACACCATATGTCATATTTATTGCCTGTGTTTTTATTATGTGCAACTGACCATAAGAAATTAGTCCTACTTTTGGCCTCCTAAAGCTAATGAGCTCCATTGGAATCCTGCTTTTAATTACAGTATCTAACCAACTGTTTCTGCAATGTTAAGTAGACCGGGATTGGCTTTTGCTGAAGTTAAAGAGATCTCATGAACTACCTAGAATTTCTCGATGACACTTTTAAACAGTTTTTAAGGACTCAGGGGTACTTTTTTTTTTTTTTTTTTTTTTTTTTTTTCTTTCCTGGTGCAACAGTGAAATTGGTATTACCTACATATAGTGATTTATCTTACTGTGCTCTAGGCCTCTCTATTGTGTAGCAAGTGGTAGCCAGTCAAAGCTATATGGCAGTGGACTGTATGTAAGCATCAGATACAACCAGGTTCCAGTGAGGAATGTTTGTCACAGAAGCAGCTGAATGCCGTGCCCTGTAAGCTGATTTCTAATTCAGCATTAACTAATGCAATAAATAGAAGCTCATACATCAAAGAATGTAAAATAAAATGAGAGAGGAAGGTTCTTTTTTTTGAGCTTCTCCTGGGTTTAAAAAACTTGAAAGTGAAAGCTGCTGTTCTTCTGATATATAAGTAACTGCCAGTGGTGGAAAAACTGTGTGTGTTTTTTTTTCCTTCTGTTGTCCAGAAGATGAAATTTCCAGCTATCTCCTCATTAAGGGTACATCCATGGGCTCAGGAAACCACTACTTGTGCTCTGTCAGCAGTGCTACTGGTCCATGTTTCTTTCCTTACTCCAATCTCCCCTCACATGCCCTGCTGACCTTAATTTAAACAAGTCTATGTTTCTT